>NC_073312.1:44545474-44876101 GCF_027595985.1 Sorex araneus
CTCCCAAACCTTAGTAAGCTTAGTTCTGTAAGCCAACATTCTGGTTCTGTTGCCTTTGTTGCCCCCTTACTACCATTCATCAATTGTCTGTCTCATTCCCAAGAAAGTAACTCATGAATTATTCTTGATACCTTGTCTTTTTCTGTTTTTAGCCACATCAGAACAGATTTTTGAGAGCAGATATATTTAGATGTATTTACTTGGAGTGTAGCAAATGGTGAGATAATATTTCTTCATTATTTCATTTATTAGCTATGATGCCTTCACCCAAAATATGATGGATGTATAATTATTCCCTATAAGTACCAGTCTTCAGGATAACAGATGTGTTACCTAATGTCACTCAAAGATGTGCAATCCATGCTTGATATTTGTACATAATGAAAACGCCATGGGTGAAGTCTATTCTAAGACATTCCAGTGATATCCTAAGGGGCTAGAGATAACTAGCTCAGATCAAGTCAGAGCTCAGGCAGAACCACTTTTATTTTAAAGTTAGATTTATAGAGTCCTCCCCACATGTTCTATTAGCTTTTGAAAATACTTCTATAATATATTTTTGTTATAGAATAGTGTGGATAAATAGGTATAAAGAGAAAATGAAGGTTATGTCTTTGTAAATTGCTTTATAGGCAAAAGTCTTATCTCTTGCCCTATTTCTTGGGCTCAAGAAAATTGAGTTTAATCCTGTTTGTCACTTACAAACTATGGCTTCCTGGCCAAATTAACAAATTTCTTAGGTTATCTGTTATCTAATATGAAAATGATGATTAAGACAATTAATAAAAGTTATAACTCAATCATTAAAAGCACATATCCTCAAAAATGCTAATCAACACTGTTCCAAATGTTAGGTCTAGCACTCCAGTACACTGTGATACCCTTAAATGTTACAGACATAGTTATTCTTTCATTTTACTACATAGAATGTAGGTATTAATTAATATTTGTTACATAAATTACAATACTACTTACCCAGATTGGGGGTTGCATCTTTAGCTATATGTCGCATCCTTAGCTTTCATAGTGATACACTTGCATTCAGTAGCACAATGAAGTGAAAACATAGGAACATCCACTCACTAAATCATAATTTTCTTTCTTTTACTCTCTCTCTTCATGTATGTAGTTATGCTGTTTGAAGCTTAGTATGCAATCTATATATAACTATTAATTTTCTGAGTGGCACTGTAACAGTGTTGTCCCGTTCATTGATTTGCTCGAGCGGGCATCAGTAACGTCTCCATTATGAGACTTATTACTGTTCTTGGCATATCAAATATGCCATGGGTAGCTTGCAAGGCTCTGTCATGTGGTCAGAATACTCTGTGTAGCTTGCCGGGCTCTCTAAGAGGGAAGGAGGAATAGAATCTGGGTTGGCCACGTGCAAGGCCAACACCCTACCTTCTGTGCTATGGCTCCAGTCCAATTTCTTGAGTATCAGTTTTAAATATGAATGTCACAAAAGTAAAAGTCATCCCAACACTATTGAAAGCTTTACAGGTGATTGACTATTGGAGTGACTTTCCTCACTCTAAGAAAAGATATAATCCCAATCATATCAACCTCAAGTACACCAAAACCCAGCAGGCAGAAGCAGGCTAGTGAGATGTCATTTCCAAGAAAATTTTACTCATCTTGCTTCTACTTTTGTCATTTTTAGAGGGAATTCACAAGAAAATAAGATCTTTGGTATACTCGATGACTTTTTCTGATGCCTTTACTTTTTGATTCTTAAAAAAATTATTTCTGGTTATCTACTGATGTTCTCTATTTCACAGATAACACTGAGCTTTGGAATTAAAGCAAAACTGAGAAGCATACAGACTGTGCTGCACAATTTCTCTCTGTGAACCACAGCCACTTTGGCTTTTCCTTAGGAGCTCAATCTACCATAATCCCTCTGGAATCCAATCCTTTGTCCATGCTGTTGTTCTTCTGGGAACATTATATTCCATTCCCACACTATGCCTAGTTATGTTCACTGATCTGATTTCTCATACAATGTGCAACATTTTTCTATGAAGACACACACACATGCATATATAACTTCAAAATAAGCCATTGTGCCTTCTCTACTGTTACTTCATAATGCACATAGTGAGTAATACTATAGTAATACTATAGTAATACTATAGTATTACTCATGGCTGCCTCATACCTATCTCAATTGTAAACTCCATCATTCTGGGACTTAGACTTTTGTTTTGTACTATAGCACTAAGCCCTGCTTCATCATAGACTCAGCATTAGTAAATATTTGCAGAATGACTGCCCAATGAAAATGTACTAAGTGGTAAAGGAAACGCAAATCACATGCTTTAATAATTGATAATTGCAACAGCAGGTTAGTGGATATAAACACATGCCTCTGACTCACAATGAAGCTGCTCTAGCATGTTACTAATGTGCAAATAGGAAATCTAAGAAGTGACTCTATTTATAACACAAATGATATCCCATCCAAATTGTCATTAAGAGATAAATTCAACCGGGGAAGAAAAGAACATTGTAAGAACAATGTAACTTCCCCTTCTATGGAGAAGGGGGTTTCCAGGAGGTGCTCCGGGAGCCCAGAGGCCCCCACCAGTGATTCTCAGTAACCTGGGTTGGCGATTAGGAGCAAGGGCAGGTTGTAAAATTTGAAAATGATGTTTTCAATGATGTTCTCCCTTCAATTGAATTGATTAACATACTATCTTCTTATAAGCATTAGTAAAAAAAAATTTACTGTCAGCACTATTTTCTCTGAATTCCTTTTTATATCTATCAACAGTTTATTGCTTACATCTGGATACAAGGATATTCAAATGCTTTAAATTGCTAAACTTTCTCTTACTTTGTTTCTGCGTTTTATTTTATTAAGCGAACACTAACTTACACAACAGCATTCTTTGTGCAGGGTATTCCCCTCAGTAGCATTCAGAGGAATCAAACTCCACTCTCTGCAGTGGTCAGTCACACCACTGGCATTACTTAATGGGCAATTAGTACCAGGAATTGAACCTGGAGTCTCTACATGCAAAACACTAGCTACAATGCCCTGTACTATTTCCCAAATATATGTTGTTCTCCTTGTTGTTACTGATTTTAAAGTTAAGATTTAGTTTTCTCTTTGCCGTCTGCAAAATAATCTTTTGGTGATAGCTTTTTTTTTTTTTTGGTCTTCAATCAAATAAAGTGTCTAAATAAAAATATCACCCCTGAGAGTTTACAAAATTGCTTCAGGATTTAAACCAAGCTAAAGAAGAATGATTAACTACTAATCCAAGTGCCTAGGGAAATTCACAAATTTTTAAATCCAAAGGGATTTGTTCTGTATTTATGTGACCTTAATGGTCCTTTCTGGGAAGAAATCCAGAATATGCTCACATTTTCTATAGTTAAGCTGAGTCAGCAAGATGTTTACTATAGTCAGCAGTGACCATAGTAAACAATAAAAGTGCCATTTTAATCACTCTCAAAATTTAAAATACATTTGTGATAGTGGATTACTAATTAAAGTGAAATGCTATAGAAAAGAAAAGTGCTTTTTGTAAGCTAATATATGATCTCTTGTTTTAAGTGTTTAGCACATTAATTTTATACCTGCTGGTGCAATAATTGTAATCATTTACTAAGGAATCTATCCTTTCAAAGCCAACTCAATTTCAGGTAAATGTATTCTACTGATTTGAAGCTGATTCAAGCACGCAGGAAACAGGCAGTATCTCACCAGGGATTCCATAGTGTTATGTTTAAGCAAGATTACAGATAAAGACATTGGTCACACGGAGTGCCTCTGCATCCCAATTATTTTAATGAACATGCTTGATTCTGAGACCCAGCATGCATTAAAATAAACCACAATAAAAACAGGAGGAAAATTTGAGAAAATATACATATGAAAGGTATAAGATATGGGCAATGTTTTGCATGTCACTGCCCTGTTTGATTTGTGGTATCACACAGCAACAACTGGTAGGAACTTCCAAGCCCAAAGCAGGTGGTACTTCTGAGCACCTCCAGATATGGTCCCAACTTCCCTACCCCATATATTATGAGAAAATTTTATAGAATAAAATTATAAAATCTAGAGAGAATGATTTCCATTTCAGTAAACCCTTCAAAACTTAGCAACAAAAATGTTTGTTAGACTATCTAAGATGTCTAGAGACAAGAGAAAAAACCTCAATAAAACAAAAAGATAGGTTCTTTGAAAAATATTATAAAATTGGAAAATATTAAACTGACTTAAACAACAAAAATATACAACTCAAAATTAGATATAAAACAAGATACATCATTACTAACTTTAGAGAAATAAAAGAGATTAGAATTATATGTATAGACAGTAGCACTGTAGCACTGTCATCCCATTGTTCATCGATTTGCTGGAGCAAGTACCAGTAACGTCTCCATTATGAGACTTATTGTTACTGTTTCTGGCATATTGAATATGCCACAAGTAGCTTTCCAGGCTCTGCCATGCTGGCGGGATACTCTCGTCAGCTTCCCAGGCTCTCCGAGAGGGATGAAGGAATAGAACAGGGGTTGGCCACATAAAAGGCAAATACCCTACATACTGTGCTATAGCTCTAGCCCAATACAATAAGAAATTGAAGATATAGATGTGTATATATGTATGCTGTGTATATATGTATACTACACATATAACACATATAAACCATATAAGACTATCATATATATATATATATATATATATAACTGGAATCAGTTTAGAGAGAAATGTTAATAAAGTGTTACAAAATGTATTTTTCCTGTCCTCTCAAAAACTTTTAAGAAAGAGAAAAAAGTCAACATTTGTGTTTAAAACTTATAAATCACTGTGTCAAAGCTTGGTTTGTGGCAGGAATTAAGAGATTTCTATCTTTGGCATAACTGGAGTACTTCTAGGAAGATTTAAAAATGTCATAGAAAAGGGAATGAAACAATACATTCTTCTTTTGTGGTGGGACTCAAAAAGAACCTTAAGGATACATTTCTTAGTATAACCTATATAAGAACTCTGGACTAAATGTTGTCTAGAATTATGTTATATAAAAATGAGCTACATAAAATTAACAAGATGTGATCATTGTATTCATGAACCTGTTCGGGCTATCATGTAACAACAATCACAAAGAACATAAATTTCAACAAGACACAATTTGACTAAACAATCACCTTAAACAATTCAGAACTACCTAGTGTTAGTATCTTTCAATGGAATTACACAAGCACGTTAAATGGTGTTTGAAGAATTTCACTAGGAGGAAGTTGAAAACAATTTCCTAAGATTCATTATGACTTTCATATTCTGAGGTCTTCTTCTAATAATACAGTGAGCAGCTTTAATCATGGATAAAGTGTTATTTCTTGGTAGTTATAATATTTATCTTTAAATCTTCTATGGATTATCCTACTGGACCTGGATCTACTGAAGTGAATCCAATTCCAGTCTCCTCTTTTCTCAGCTGACGATTCTCTGTTGGGAATAATGTGCATATGTTCTAGAACCATAAACAGGATTCTCTACTATCTGGAAATCTAAGTATTTAGACTATTTATGTATAGACAGTAAATGAGATAAATCAGATTATACAGACAAATATATGACACACACATATGTATACATATATACAGACACTTGCACATATATGACAAGTGAATTTGACAATCATTTTACTCATAGTAAAACTTTCCACAGAGAACATCTAGATGGCCTCATTGATGAATTTAACTTAATGTTCACACTTTTTGTTTTGTTTTATTTTGTATTGTGACTATATTATGATAGGCTCATAGCTTATCAGGGAGTACTTCTGAAAGTGCTTGGAACAACATATGTGGTACCAGGATCAAACTGGGGTTGGCTGCATGCAAGGCAAGTGCCTTGAACACTACCCTATATCTCTGACACTAACCTATGTCTGAAATAAATCAATGTGTTCTTTATAAACTCTCAACCCACAAAAAATAAAACTATGAGAAGTATAATTCTTTTGTTGTTGGGGGGGGAGTGTGAGGGGAAACTGGTGGGAATTTATAGGCATTGGGTGCTGTGAAGAAGATGGTGATAGATTGCACACACAGAGAGGCCGGACCTGCCCGAGCTGCCAAGATAGAGCAGTTAGTTCTTCGCAAAATCCTTTGCTCTCTTTGACCTTGTCAGCCTAAATGCAAATTAGCTTGTGTAAACCTGCTTGCTTGCTTGCTTCCACACCTGAAGACATTAAAACAAAGTGTGTCTTGTTCAAGACCAAGAGTTGCCGGGATCACCTGAACTCTTGGTATGTGGGAAGAAACTCCTTCCTCTTCTGCCCATCTTGGCCAGCAATTTTGATTCCTCGGACTTCCCCAAACAGTGGGGGAGTTTGAAGGGTGTGTGCGTAGGAATGACGAGGCATAACTTGTAGTGTTTGATGGATACTTCTGCTCTGTGCTCTGGACTGATTCCCAGTAGTGCTCAAGGGAGCATGCGTTCCCAGATCTCAAACCAGAAATAAGATTCAGGCAAGGCAAACAATCTAAACACTGAACTCTCTCTGACCTAGATTAGTCTTCAACATATGCCATTGGCCAATACTAACCTATACCAAAACTCCAAACAAAAGGAACAACACCACCAAAAAATAAAAGCAAGAAATAAACAAAAGGGTAGACCAATATTCATTTTTGAATACAAGCACACAAACTTTTAATAAAAGCCAAATTTACACACATAACTATAAACATTATGGTATGATTGTATTTATGCCAGAAATTTGAGGTTAGTTTATTATTAAAAATCAATGCAATTCATTTTATTGAATAAAGACATATGAGGATATCTATGATAGTAGAAAAAAATTGACAAAGATCCAACTCAAACTAGAAATTGATGCAAATTACAAATTTTGATTAAGGGAAGTGCATAAAATCTACACCATCATATTTATTGGCAAAGATAGACTTTTTTCCCCCACTGAGATTAGAAGAAAACAGACAACAAGGCTAGAGGGATAGTATAGCATGTAGGGTATTTGCATGTGGCCCACCCAAGTTTTATCACTAATACCCATATGGTCCTCTTAGCACCACGAAGAGTGATCCCTTTGTGTAGAGCAAAGAATAATCCACTAGCACCAACAGGTATGTCTCCAGAACCAAAACAAAATAAACAGAAAGAAGCAGGCAATTTCTTGGTCTCCTCTATTCAAACATGTGGTAGTTTTGATTTAGATCAATGAAGTGAGAAAAGAAATACCAAGTAGAAGTTTGAGGGAGTAAAGTGAAAAAAGTTTTTATTTGAAGATAGCATTAATTTTATATATATATATATATATGCACACACACATATATATAATCTATCCTATGTAATACACAAAACCTTATTAGAACTAAATAAGACCAAGATTGTCGAATCAAGTCCAGCACAAAAAGATCATTTGTATCTCTTTGTGGGAGAGGTGAGTAATATGAAAATAAAATTAAGAAAACAATTTCAGAGTGGAGAGATAGTATGAAGTTAAGGTGCTTGCTGGCCTTGCATGTGTCCAACCCTGGTTTGATTCGTGGCACAGCATATGGTCTCCCATGTACACCAGGAGTGATCCCTGCACACAGAATTAGGATTAATCCATAAGTAATTCACAAGCATAGTCACATGTGTCCCCCTAATCCAGTAAACTGCATATAATAAGATTTTCTTGATTTAAATCCGGGTTAGAGCTGAGCATATGATTTGCAAATGGGAGATTGCTATCCAATCCCTGACACTGCTTTGTCTCCCTAGCACAGGTGGGAATTTCCTCTGAGCACAGATCCAAGTGTAGTCTTATAACTGCTGTATGCATCCTTTAAAGAAACAAACAACCAGGTCTCCAGATAACAGACATACATAGACACAAAAGATAGACGTGTGCTTGCCAAATGCATGGGTGATCTGTTGGAGAATGTAGAATGACTGCTGAAAGAATGTAATTTCTTGATGGAGTGAGGAAAATACTCTGAAATTAGTTGTGATAGTGCACAAATATGAATATAATGAAGAGCTTTGAACTGTCCTCATTGAGGATGATTTCTTTTTTTACATTATGAACAAGAATTTATTCCAAGATACAAGAATAGTTCAAGATAAGCAAATCAATTAATGTAATACACTATACCAACAACAGAAAGTTAGGGCATATAGGTCAGTGATAGAAAGCATGCTTATTAGGTATCTTAATTATCACTGGTACATTGAAAAAAGAAAAACAAGCTACTGTGTTTTAAGAGTGGCAGGAGAACCCAGAACACTGCCTGCTCAGTTTCCACTTATAAAGCTCCAGCTGGACTCAAAAAATAGTATAGCCATTTAAGGCATTGACCTTCACTGACCATGCATAGAGCTTACCCACGTTTAATTCCCGGCACCTTATATGGTCCTCCAAAGAGCCAGGAGTCATCCTTGGACACAGACAGAGCCCAGAGTAAGCCCTGAGTACTGCTGGGTATGGCCCAAAACTAACTAACTAACTAACTAACTAACTAACTAACTAACTAACTAACTAACTAACTAACTAAATAAATAAATAAATAAATAAAAATTCCAATCTCTTGTCCAAAGCTTGTCCCTATTTACAACCAGAGGTTTCTGCCCTACATTATTTGAGAACTTCTGATGTAGATTAATAAAGTTAAAAATAGTCAATAATATTGTTTTGTTTTGGGGCCAGACTCAGTGGTATCAGGGCACTACACTTAGGAATCACTCCTACTGGTGCTTAAGGGACAATAGGGGTGCCAGAGACTGAACCTGGGTCAGCAACATGCAAGGAAAACACCCAGCCTCCTCCTACTATCACGCCAACCCAAGTCAATAATTTTTAAACAATAGAGGATGAAATTTATGATGCATGAATTCTATAGTAACAAAAGCCTTAAATATAGACAAAAACTGTTACAATTTTATAAACTTATCTGAACAGTAATTACTGCTTATATGCATATACTTTCCTCCACATAAGGAATTAAGAGAAAAGATAGTTTACCCTTACCCAATGAAGAGAATAAAAATCAGTGGGAGCAGAGGCAGTGAAGCTTCCAAGCGATGCTCAGGAGGTCTGGATGCACCACAGATCAGCCAACCAGACTAGAGATTCAGTGCAAGGAACCAAGGATACGATGGTGGGCATTGGTTCTGGGATTACCCCAGTCACCCCAGCAGTGACTGAGACCTCAAGGGTCATACTCAGATATTCCTCAGGAGCCTCCACACATGCAACAAATGATGTTCAGGGAACCACATGGTGCCAGGAATCAAACACGAGATGGGTGAAAGCTAGGCATGTACCTAACCACTGTGTTCTCTCCCAGATGAAGAATTTTAATTGGATATTGGTTGAATGTCATCATAATTTCGATGGTGGGTATGATGTGCTGTGATCCATTTAAAGAACTACATTCCTAAAATTCACTTTATTTTGAATCAATGTTACATTGATAAAAATGTTAAAAATTCACTAATTCAGATCAGTAAAGTGGTTAGTAAAATGTTTGCTCCACAATAAGTCAAGGACACCAAGAATTAATTCAGACATGATCAGACACATTTAGGGTGGTATGGCCATAGAACAAGGATTAATTCATACATCACTGATCCACTTAGTCTACTAACTTTCACTAATCTACTCTTGGTTTAGTTTTCTCACAGAAATTATCAAATATATGCAATTAAAATAACTAAACTAAAAGGTTAGTACATTTCAGAGATTATTGATAGATTTCAGTGTTTTTTAATATAAAAAGGCAACTTTCTAAATAAAAATTTATGGCCATATTATATTATAAGATAGTGTTGTACTGACTGAATTCATATTTACTTGAGGCAGAAGAAAAAATAAATAAGAAGCTAACATTTATTTCTAGGATTATATTCTTGGTCTCTGATACATTTTACCTGAATGTCACTGTCACTGTCATCCCATTGCTAATCGATTTGTTAGAGCGGGCACCAGTAAAGCCTCTCATTGAGAGACTTATTGTTACTAACTAATAGCTCACATAATGTAAAGAAATTAATTCACTCTACAAAAAGCAATACTATATATCTTACACTAAGTATAACACCATTATATTGGTTAAATCACATAATAAAAATATATTTACATATTAGGTTTATCTTCAAATGAGTAAAATTTGTATTCATATTCACTTGTGTATGATTCATATAGCCATCTTATTTAGGATAGGGAACAGACTTATACAGTGCACATGCCATCCTTACCAAATTCCTGCTGCAAATTCCAATTTTAATTGACAATTTTTATCCAAGTGTAGACAATAATTCACCACGTAGTAAAGCTGTCTTAATCATCTAGTGCATGAAAAAATTAAATTGACATCTATACTATTTCCAGAATTCTATCATACTTTAAGGATTAACATTGGCACTGATAAATTCCAATTTGAGAACAATAATTCAGAAAAACAAGGCCATATGTTACCAGCAGCTTGGAAAATAGCACTTTGGTCACTGCTTGCAATTTCTCTGCTCTGAGGCAACAGTCAGCATAATTGATAATAATCAATGCTAAATATTTAACTTATGAATGATGATCTTTTTTTATTACTTTCATCCATAGAGCATTTTAAAAACATGTACAACAGAGCATAACATTGTCTGGGAAAAATTAACAGGGGCTGCCTGAGTCAGAGAGATTTGGAATCAGCACACACAAAACTCCCATCCTTAGATGTCATGGAATATATAGTTATACATTATAACTTAGGAAATTTTACTTTGGGGGGAACCCTGATTAACTTTGTGTATGCCAGATTTTATCAAACATAATTGACTTTAATATTTCTTCTTTTTTTTCCTGCATAGTTATACTTTTCTCCAGATATACAAAACAACTTTGAATATCCTGCTCTGTTTGTAATGAATGAATAAATAACATTTCCACAGTGCTTAAACAAGAGCATTGAAATTACAGGTGCACAACTAAACAATAAGACAAAGTTGAAGATTCTCTGTAGCAGTGTTGGCTAGCCAAAGAATCATGTCTAACCTGCAAATAATTACATTCTCAAAAGCAAGTTGTGAAATTCCTCCTGGTGCTGAGGCTAGCAATGCAGGTATTGCTTGATGGATTAGTTTAGTGTTTTCCCTGGGAAAATTTGAATTTAAATTGATGGTACTGAGATGGTATATTTAGAAAAAACTCAGTTTTTAGGAGAATGCTACATGATCTTTGTTAGAAATCAATGGTGTTTTCCTATAAGAGAAAGAAACATTTTTGAAAACCATGCTAATGTCACAAAGCATTACTTATACTTTGGTAACTGGTTGAGGAAGGGCATGTGCTTATTCACTAATTTAAAAGAGCAAGCAAATGCAAGAGCAGCTTTGCCCTTAATAGCATCCTAACTTCTAGCCATGGAAAAAAATTAAAATAAGCAGAATGATAAAACCTCATTGAATAGACCTGAATGAGCAACATAGAAGCATTCTGTAAATTCAGTTTTTATAAGTGAACAGCATCCCCAAATCCATTCCATTATCTCCAGGGAGATGATCTAAATATCTTAGATAATAGTATCTTTTTTAACTAAGTGCAAAGACTAGTAATTTTCCACGTATGACAGCTACTTAAGACTCTATGTGTCATGCAAATATCACATATTTATTGCCATAAGCCATTCTCGGTTCTCCTTCTATGAAACGCTTACCAGAGTAACATTAACTTATTTGGCGCTATATCTAAAATTAATTTCTCCTGCTTAAATTGGTCCCCTAGTATTTTATATGTGTCATGTAAGAATCAAAATCACCATTTAATTGGAAAATGAAGCACACAGTTATGTAAGTTTGCCAAGACTTAGGAAACAGGAGCAGATAGGAACAGATAAATGAACCAATTTAAGCTATTAAGAATTTAAGATATTACCATTTATTTTATTTGTATGTGAAAACTACTGAAAGTGTGTTCATTGGAAACTTGGATTTTTATTTTATTTTTTAAAATAAGCCAGTAGTGTTCATTCTTGTTGTAAGGTTATTTCCATTATTCTTTCTTTCTTGATAATTTTATTGATCATTAAGTTTTGAAGTGTTAACACTAAGGTAACATTTCTATGGGGATGAGTTAATGTTTATGGTCTTTGTGTACATTTAAAGCACCTCACCACCACCAAAGTGTCCAATAACCTCTACCAACATTATGTTACTTCAAGTCCTTGGTATATATTTTTAAGGAATGTGACACATGCAAAGATTCTTGTAGCCACCATTATAAAGAGATATAAATTAATCCCAGCATCATGAGAAATTTCTTTATATTAACCTCTTTATTTATTATTTTTTCTTTTTGTTTTTCTTATTTTGGGCTATAGCTGATTTTGCTCATAACTGATTCTTGGCGGTGCTCAGGAGACTGGCCACATGCAGTGCAAGGCAAGGGTCTTAATACTCCCTTGGACCCCAAAGCTCCTCCCTTAATAACCTGATTATTGTCATGAAGAATGATGCCTCTAGAAATTCATCCAGATTTTATAAAACACGTTTGTTTCTATTGGTTGCTGTAATAGCTTAATATATACATATACGCAATTAGTTTGTTTATAAATGTATTGACTAAAGTACACTTGCGTTGTTTCCAGTTTGATGGCAACTATGCCATTATAATAATTATTATGCAGGTTTATATATAAGTATAAATTTCACTCCTTTGCAATAAATTCCTAGAAGTGGAATTTTGGGTCATATATCAGTGGTATGTTTAACTTTGTCAAAAACTAGAATATTTTTCAGAATGGTTATGCCATTTTGCATCATTTAGATTTGAACAATAGATAAAGCAATTATAATGAGTAGGAAATAATTTTTCATGAGTAGTTTGTATAAGATGGGATTGTTTCTTAAAGAAAAATGTTAAAGTTCATAATAAGCAAATTCAGCTCTGTATATCTTAAATTCAACTCATATGGTTCATTTGATATCTGAATATAAATATACTGAAAAATAAAAATTGATGAAAATTAAAAAAATGTTATATGCTGCATGACTAGAGTTTAGCATAAAATCATCACATCCCTAATTATGATTTTTATTTTGCTAAGAACAGCTGGCATTGCTGAATGCTTTAAATTGTGAAACAGACTCAGCAAGATGGGATCACTAGGAATTGTTTTCTCCATTACTAGAACCCAGTGGCAAAGAGGACCCAATTCAGCCAAGAAAATAAATGTACAGATTGTCAGAAACCAATGACCATGAGCTATAGTTAACAACAGATCAATGTTTCAATAGATAAATTCTCTACAAACTTATTCAGAGAGATGTGGGATGAGAAAAAACATTTACAAGCCATTTGCTTATAAAGGAAGAAAAACTATAGAGATGAAATTAGTCCTTATAACTTTTGAACTGCTGGACCAAAAACAGTCTGACTAATATAGGCCAGTAATTTCTGTTTGTGGCTACACTAGTACATCAACCAGAGGGAGCTGAGATATTTGTCATTTGACATACATCTAACTTCATTCACATATTTAAATTATAGCTATTTAAACAGACTGAAAGGTTACATAATATAGTGAGAATCAACAATAATGCTAAAAAAGGTTAGAAATAAGAAAAATATTGTGTTACTATATTTAGATGGTAAGATCTAATAAAATTGTTTGTCTTAAAATCATTTCCAGCGATAGCACAGTGGGTAAGGCATTTTCCTTGCATTGTGCCAACCCGAGTTCAGACCCAAGTATTCCATATGGTCCCTCGAGCATGGCCAAGAGTAACTCCTGAGCATATCCAGCTATGACCCAAAAGAGCAAGGAAAAGAAATTGTTTCCACATTTTATTTATTAATATAGATTAATATAATATATATTTATTAATATAGATTTATATAATCTATATTAGATAATATAGATAATATCTATATTAATAAATAAATATACTTCTACTTCCAGACAGGAGTATAAAATGAGGCCCCTATAGCCATGCTGTGCCACCAGACTCTGCCAGGCTGTTTTCACTCAGGGTGCCACGGAGGGGAGCAGGTGAGAACCCTCCCTGCCCCAAGGGACCCAGCCCCGGCAGCCGACCTCCACTACCCAACTGCCGCCATGCTCCAGGCCGCTTTCTGGACCCAGGCCAAGCAGCTGTGCAACACATTATTAGACATGTCCTACACATTTTCCATAATTACCACACCATATTTAATGGAGTTCATACAGAAGGCAACAAATCATAGAGAGTAATATATATATACATATATATTAGCATAAAATCATCATAAATTATATGTACTCTCTCTTGCTCAGAAGGCCCGGCAAGCTACCGAGAGTATGTCACCCTCACGGGCAGAGCCTCACAAGCTACAATAGGTCTCATTTCCCTGAGCCTGAAAGAGCCTCCAATCACTGGGAAAGACGAGTAAGGAGAGGCTGCTAAAATCTCAGGGCTGGGGGTAATAGAGACATTACTGGTGCCCGCTCGAGTAAATCGATGAACAATAGGATGACAGTGGTACAGTAATGTAATTAATTACATAAAAATAAAATTACATAATTTAAAAATATGTTTTCAAAAAATTATTGTACCTTTTAGTAACATGTAATTATATAATAAAAGAATATTCAGAAAGCAAATTATTTAATGTTGATTATTTTCTGTGTGAAAGGAAAAATAAAACAAATCATTTAACCAAAAGACTTCTGACCAGGGCTGGAGCAATAACACAGTGGGTAGGGCATTCGCCTTGCACGTGGTCGACCCGGGTTCAATTTCCAGCATCCCATATGGTCCCCTGAGCACCGCCAGGAGAAATTCCTGAGTGCAGAGCCAGGAGTAACCCCTGTGCATTGCCAGCTGTGACTCAAAAATCTAAAAAAAAAAAAAGACTTCTGACCTTAGTAACTTTATAAGTATAGAAAATTATTTAGCTTTAATGAGTCTAAATATATTCATCTAAAAAATGGTTGTGTTTTTCACAAATTTTAGTTTCTGTTTAGAGCAGGTGATTAAAGATCA
This sequence comes from Sorex araneus, assembly GCF_027595985.1. Taxonomy (NCBI): domain Eukaryota; kingdom Metazoa; phylum Chordata; class Mammalia; order Eulipotyphla; family Soricidae; genus Sorex; species Sorex araneus. The sequence goes on from NC_073312.1 coordinate 44,560,461, forward strand.
TGAAAATTTTCAAACCCAAGCAGGCTCTATCTATATTTTAAAAATGCACTTAAATGTTTCTAGAATTATTAAACTCAATTATCCAGATATACCACCTTTTGAAAAATAGCTTTATTTTCCACCAAGTAGAACATATATTAAATATAAATCTAACATGTATTTAAATATATACACTGTAGTACTGTCATCCTGTTGCTCATCAATTTGCTCAAGCAGGCACCAGTAATGTCTCCATCGTGAGACTTGTTATTACTGTTTTTGGCATGTTGACTATATTTAAATTTTTGAATCCTTTCTGGTATGCTGAAATTTTTATGGGAAATTAATGGACTTCCAGTTGTCAAAATGATTTCATTAATCTAGGTAGTTCACTGAAGGAAAAGATTCTTAATACTATACTTCATTGAATACCCAATATTCTTAAATTATCTCCATAGTGTCAAATTCACTGTGTTCAGCTGCTAAATCATATCCAAACATTAAACAATTAGGGGTCATAGATATAGTACAGCAAGTAAGGTGTTTGCCTGAGCACCACCAGCAATTATCCCTGAGAGTACAGCCAGTTGTAAGCCCTGAACATAGTTGGGCTTGACCTAAAAATAAATAATAGAAATAAAACAAAAATTATGATATTGGCATCTTAGTGACTAACAGTTATAATAAGTCCTCAAATCAGAAAAATCAGTAAACCTCTGGGAAATATTGGAAAAGCTTAAACTTATACTGGCATTAAATATGTCTTTACACTGTATCACTGTATCACTGTCATCCTGTTGATCATCAATTTGCTCAAGCAGACACCAGTAGCATCTCCATACGTCCTAGCTCTGAGATTTTAGCAGCCTCTCTTTACTTGATCTTCTCAGTGGTGCCGCATTGGAGGCACTTTCAGGGTAAAGGGAATGAAACACATCATTGTTACTGTATTTGGCATATCAAATACACCACGGAGAGCTTGCCAGGTTCTGCCATGCGGGCAGGATGCTCTCCATAGCTTTCCAGGTTCGCTGAGAGGGAGAACTATGCCACAAACAAACAAAATAAGCAGCCTGTACTCTTGGGTGGGGCTGTATCACTTAAGTGATAAGTAGTATATATACATATGTGTGTATAGCACTGTTGTCCAAATTTTAAATTATTTGATTATGGATTGGAGAGGATTATCCACTAAGCACCACTAGAAATGACCCAACTTCTATGTGCCCAAAATAACAACTAATTAAAGATAGGTGTCAAAGGAGACAGGTGATATCAACACTATTATTTATTCAATCAACTACCTTAATCCTCAAAACACAAATATATACAATGAGTAATGCAGACACAGCTTCTTAGTTCATTTCAATAATTAATTACTTTATAAATGAGTATATTACTGCTATGATACATAACATGTGAATGATTTGAATAAATTCCTTATATGTGGCAGTCAATTAATTTTAGAAGTATTCTCCCCAAAACTTGGTGTATAATTAAAGGAAGAAATTGAATAACAATGAAGATTAATTCTGGAAATGGTTAAACTGGATTTTTTTTTTTGCTTTTTGGGGTCACACCCAGCAATGCTCAGGGGTTACTCTTGGCTTTGCACTCAGAAATTGCTCCTGGCAGTGCTTGGGGGACCATATGGGATGCCGGGGATCGAACCCGGTCGGCCACATGCAAGGCAAACGCCCTACCCATTGTGCTATCGCTCCGGCCCCATAAACTGGATTTTAAAAGATGAATTTGAACTGTTTTTTGCCTATGTATTTGCCCATACACATCTCCAAACAAATTGAACAAGGGCTAAAATCCATTTATAACCAAATGTCGGGCACCATTTTATGAACCATGAGAATAAAATGCCACTTAATTTTCCTGAAAACCCTCCAGTCAAATACTGTTATCTCTTCTTTAGAATTGGTAATATAATAATTAACACAGGTATGCAGAAGATCAAAAACAGGGTCTGCAGTGAATTCAGACTTGACTGACTTTCCACTGTAGTCAGCTTTGCATTGTAGGCAAATATTCATCTGCAATGGTTTATCATGGTAAAGAAAAAGAAGATTTACAATAAACCACCGGCATGTTTAAGGGGTATGAAGTTATGAGATATATGCATATACATATGTATTTGTTATATTATATATAGTTATACATATATAACAGTTTTATATGCATAAAAAGTTTTATATTATATATGTACATACACGTGAATATATATATACATATATATACATATATAAAGATTACATGTACAATGAGCTTCACATGTCTCCCAAGGAGAGCAAAGAAATTTCTCAAACCAAATCAAAGTGTGGGGGTCTCATCAGGGCCTCTTAGGAACTGAGCTCACTGTCCCAGGGGACACACATGACTCTCACATCTCTCCTTTCTCTCTCTGCTCTAGTCTAATTTATCACATTTACATACAGCCTGACAGGTTCGTCAGTCACAAATTTGCCCATACACATTGACTTGTAATTTCTGGTTTTCACAGTTTAGACTGCTATGAGAGGGATCTATATGGTTTAGCATCTGTGGTCTTCTGTGTAATGGTAGAGGGTATAAGATAGCAATATGCAAGCAGGAAATAAATGAAGGAGCTAATTTCCCAATGACGGACTTCTGTATTAGGACAGGTATTACAAAATGGGTCAATTAGATGATGTCCTACTAAGGAACTTGAACTTTATCCTGAAAGCTATGTTTAACATCGAGTTTTAATAGATTTATGCAAATTTACCACATTAAATAATCAATGCAGTATACTTTGAAGCACTAGAAAATGTTGCCTGATTAAATATTGACTATGTAGCTTAAAATTTTCACAGACCCATCTAACACAGGGATTGAAAGGAAATGTGCTCAGATGATCCCTTAATAGAAAGCATTGATCAGTATACAGACAATTATCTGAATAAACAACTATGTACTCCCAAAATAAAAAGTAATTGTAATTTTTACACTGAAGTCAAAAGACAAACTAAAATTGCCTGTACATGCCTATAACTAATGTACCCCACTTGTAGGAAAATATCTCACTATTATTAAATTATGATAAAGGGGTAAAAGGCCTAACTAATTGTCTGTTTTTTTGCTGGTTATTTTCAGTCCACAAAACATCCTGCAAAGTAAACTTTGTCACAAGGTCAAAGAAATATTCTCTGGATGAAAAGAAATCAACTTTATAAAGCTATCACTTACTTTCTTCAAAACATTCTCAGATATGAATGAATAATCCAGTGGGAAATAATAGTGGAGGCTTAGGTACAATCATTCTTACATTAAACTCTGTACATCAAAATCAAAATTATTCTTATGCATGATGGGCAGTTTTCCACTCACAATTTTTAAATTGCCTAATAATTTTATGTAACATAATTACATGACTCCTGCTTGCGTATTTTTCTTTCTTTTTGCTTCCATCTGAATACAAATTAAGGGTAATCAGCAGCAAAACTTTATGGTAGATGCTTACAATGTAAATGCCACAACAAAGCTACATAAAATGAACCCACTAGGTAAGCCCTCAAATTAATTTTTACTTTAACAATGGGACATGCAATTTCTTAAAGAAAAAACTCTCAGACTAAAGGAGTGTCTGAATAAACACGTGTATTTGATGACAGACTAATTACTCATTCATTTATGTTATTTTAAAAAGTGGAATGTTTCCATCTTATGACTGACCAATGCATGGCAGTCAACATGTATTCAAATTCCCTATGAGTATTTCCTACTGTGATGTTTAAATTTAAAATTGAGTTTCCTAGGCAATATTTCCCAGTTGTTTGGTCAAATAGTACTCTGGATATTACTGCGAAGGCATTTTATAGATTTGATTAATATTTAAGATCCACTGACTTAAAGGAAGTTATTACTGATAATGTTAATGGATATCAATTCAACCATTCAAAGGACTCAAGGGTAAAACGACTCAAGGTTTCTGGAAAGGGAGGCTCTGAATCAGACTATAATATATACATCATACACAAGCACAACATGCATATATCTCCATGTTCTTTGAATGTTCAATACAAACAAACCAAAAGATAACTTTTGGGACCAGAAAGATAACACAGTGGGCAGGGCACTTGCCTTGTACCCGGGTGACGTGGTTCAATATCAGCATCATCAGCATCCCATATCTTCTCCCAAATACCATTAAGAATGATCCTGAGCACAGACAGAGCCAGGATCTATCCCTGGGTACCGTGCGGTGTACTCCCAAAACAAAAACCATTGGTAAGAAAACAAACGTATCCCTCCTCTAACTTCAATAAAGGGAAGAATCCCAGAGGAAAATAGCTCACACTGCTTCCTTAGTTCATAAGCTCCAAAATAAAACAACTGTGTATCATACACCCAAAACAAGTGTGCTTCAGTTTTAGGATAAAGTTCTACAAAAAAAATAATAACTAGAACAGGATACAATGAAGGAGGTCGTATTTTCTTTGATAATTCCCCATCCAGATAATTCAGCAGAAACTGAAGAAGCAGTTATTTCATATTTTTGTGAAATTATTTTGACAACTATATTCCACCCAATCCTGACCTTTGTATTTTTGATGTCCCCCCACCAATTAGCTCAGTACTTTCTAAGCCCAGTATCTCCTTCTCCCTTTCCTCTCCCTATTAAAAATATGACCTTATGTATCTTAATGAAGTAAGTGCTAATTTATTAAGCATAAATATGTTTCAAAACATGAAGACAAGCATCTTTCAACTCCTCTAGGCTTAGATGACACTATTAAGAAAATTGCAAACCTGCCATTTGTTTGATATGTAGTTCATGAAGTGCAATTCAGTTCAAATGCAAAGGACTTAGTAATTTGCGGTACTTCACTTTGAACCTAGTTATTGTAGTAATTGGTAGACAGTCTTACCACTCTGAAATTATTCTTTTTGACAATAAACTGTCCACAATTTTATACCCTGTTCTCACTATATACTTTAAAAATTATCCATATTTCTCCTCTCAGTTTACAATTCAGAAAATTTTAGTTTTATCATCTCATTTTTTTTCATATAACCTATAAATACTATAAATACCATAAAGTAAAATAAAGGCAAGTGGCATCTAATATAGCCTCTCATTCTGATCTCTGCACTTTGAAGTTCTTTGTCTAGAAGTAGTTTACTCGCCAGATCCAAATGATTGAAACTTTATCTGCTTACAGGTTTACAAGGCTGTAAAAGTGTTCAATGTACTATCAGCTATAAATTACACATCTCACTGCTGCATGTGCCCTCTCCCCAACAAACACACACACACACACACATACATATATACGCACACACAATTACATTTCTCTACTGGAAATGCAGTACAACTCAATGCTCAAGATTATTTTTCTCTTTTGTGCTATACACTGCTGTCATCATATCTTACATAGATAGTTGTTCCAAGAACCTTCCCTAGAACATATGCTTATCAAATGTCACTGAACAAATCCATTGTAGAATAAATAAGGTTGTAAAGCATTTAAATGGTGAACTTAGTTTTGTCTACTTTTGTCTATAAATTTAGCCAAGATATACCTAAAATTTTCAAAATTCACATTACAACTATAGTAATAGTTTTATAATTGCAATCATTTTGTAAATTTAACTAAATGTCATTGCATGAAAAGGCAGCCTTTGTGTTAAACTGATCCATTTCATGAACTAGTTCAGTCATCATATTGGCCAAAGGCACATCCGTTATTCACTGGAAGAAAATTAAACTCCAAGAATAACCTCCTTCAGTAAACATTAGTCTTAATCAAATCTGTCAGAGCTTCATAACAGAAGCATACTACAATTTATAGTTTTTAACAATAGACATAGAAAATATACTGGTTTTCTCCAGAGCAATATTCTAGTGCATTTCAATATTATATTTCATTGATTATTGTATCATAGAATCAATGTCCCTCCAACACTGTGACTTTAATTATGAGGTCAGACACATCTCTAAAAACTTCCCTTTACTTTATTCATGCCTGCTGTAATTAAGGAATTAAATCACTTCATAAAATTTACTAAATTTCATGTTATATATGCAGTTCTTTATATCTATCAATTAAATCTCTATAAGGTTATTTTTTAAAGTACCCTTCAGTGTTGCAAGTAAATTGTTTCTATGAAACATGAAAGGCACATTTTTGATGGATGGGGACATTGATGATAAGGGGAAAGGTCGTATATCACACATGGTCACAAATACAGATCCTATATTGTGACACAGCACATTACTCTTGTGGTTCATTTGGAGATTAAGAAAGCTTGAGTACTTGGTCACTAAAGCCCTTGCATGGGCTTTATTCTGTGCCTTATTCGGAACACCCCCTACCCACAATCTCTGATGACTTGACACACAATCTTTGGACACACACAAAAGAGGCTTTTCTCAAACATCCCCTCAGAAAGCCTTCCCTGACCACTCTAACTAAGTACCTGAACTTTCTGTTCCCTTCAATAGCCTTAAATTTATTTCCTCCACAGAATATTTACAAAATTCCCTAGAGTTTGCTCGTTTTTTTTCTATTTTAATATATCTATAGCACTCCTATATAAGCTTCTTAAGGAAAGGGATCTTTTTTTGTCTGTACCCCATTGAATCACCTTCTCCACTCATGTTGTCTAACTCAGTATATTCAGATGAAACAGTTACAAGAAGGAAGTTATAAATTGCCCCAGTTCCAATGTATTCATCCAGTGCTGGCATATCTCAATCAGAGAGCTTAGGAAATCACGTTAATATGCTATCTCACTTACACTGCACAAAATCATTTTTTCCTATTTTATATATAAGCTGTCATACAGAGGTTACTTAACTTTTGCACAATCACAAGATAATGAAAGCTAAAAACAAGCTGTGGACATAGGGTGATATGCCTCAAATCAAATCTCATTACACTATGCCCTTCTATTACAGAAAATTACATCTACATGTTACCCTGGTACACACACTCTAGACAGAAAATTCTTATTCAAGATAATATAGGGATAAAAATACTAACCCTTTAAGAGTAGATAGAACAAAATAACTCTTGTGAGAATCCAATTTTAACTCTCCTTTTCTATTTCCAATTTATATCTACAAGAAGAGCCCAGCCTCTCTCCACGGTGCTCTTCTAAAACTATTTCTTATAGTAATACAACAAAATTGAAGTAGAGTCAGAAAAGAAGACTGAGTATCTTCCAAGGTTACTGGGGAAAAAAAAACAGGACAAGGAATATAAATTTTAGAGAATTTAGAGATGCCCCATAAATAAATTAATAATGATAAAATTAATAGCTACAGTAATGATGACAGGAAAATTCCAATTTTACCTCTAGAAATAGAAGTCCATAAAAATCATTACATCGTAGAAAGAAGTCATAGAAGAAATGATTTCAATTTAATCTTTAAATAGTACTTATCTTAAAGTAAAAATAGATCAACTTGCTAAATCAATAGATTTCTAAATTTATTTAACTGGTGACAATTTTTATATACTCAGAACAATAGGAAAAACAATGTATCATAAGTAACAGTACATTATTCTGTGCTTCTTTGGGGGTACACAGCAATATTACATAACATTGATATAGTCATTTCGCTGCTATAAGTTTCAATTTTTTGCATTGGGCAATCAGTATACACTTTACCTATCTTTCAGGATTACTGCAAGGCTTGAATTATATATACATCAAGGCAAGTGTAGAAACCCTCAGAAGTCTGCCACTGGCAGTCTGGTGAAAATAGCTTTGAAGCACTTAGGGTGGAAAACACAAGTTACTAATATCAGTAAAGACAAAATCAACAAAGCAATTCTTTTTCTAGGAATATAAAGACTCTAACAAAAGTCATTTAACTTTCTTGCACCAGCCTCTTTATTTAGCTGGATTATATAAAGCCCTTCAAGAAAGTGCTCTGAGGACAACAATGTACTACAGTATTATCAGTACTATTGTTACTGAATTATTTCATTTGTCATGCTCTAACTTGTCAGAGGGCATAGATATTCCCCAAGAGGAAAGAAAGGATTTTGTCCTCATTTGCTTTCATCCCATAACTACTAATACACTGACTATATAATTTAACAAATCAATTTCTAGATAGAAAATAAAGGGAGGTTTGTCATTGAATTCATCCAGCCCTCTTGCTAGTGTCCCCCGTTTAGAGATCTCAGCAATGTGACAGGTCAGCCAAAATGACTACTGCTATTTGAGAAATAACTTGCTTTCCTTCTATCTTCATGCTTTTTAATAATATTGGCCCTGATAATATAAAAATAGAGCAGTTCCAGTTATTTTTAATGTACCATGTTCCAGAGTTTATGTTTAGGCAACATTAGTAAAATAGTGCTCAAGCAAATCTACCCTATTAGGAAAAGCAGTGCATTTGAAACATGTTTTATAAATTAATCTTTCAGAGTCCAATTATTTGCAAAATACCTTTTTTTTGTTTTTTTTTTCTTCCAGCCACACCCAGCGATGCTCAGCGATTACTCCTGGCTCTGCACTCAGGAATTACTCCTGGTGGTGCTGGGGGACCATGTGGGATACAGAGAAATGAACCCGGGCCGGCCGCATGCAAGGCAAAAGCCCTACCCGCTGTGCTATCACTCCAGCCCTGCTAAACATCTTTAATAATTCTTCTAGATAATGAGGCTAATGTCAAAGCTACGAAACCCTTTTTATGAAGATCGATTTCATACAATTTTACTTTTAAAATTCTTCAAATTCTCAAAAAGCCAAATCACCTCTAGTTCTTGCCCTTTATTCTAACTACTCTTCTGCTATTACAACACATTCCTCTCCCTGCTATCCTCACCTATCACACATTTCTTTTCCCTTTAATTCCATCTCTATAATACTGCCTTAGTTGCTTACAAAGAGACAAAACCTTGTGCCACTCCTCTGAGGATTTGACTGCTTTACTTCTTCATCACAGCACTGTCATAGCTTCCATTGGAGAACTTCATCATTTGGTTCTAAGCTTCTTAAAACCAGCAACTGTGTTTCTCATTTAACACCCTTGACTGTAGCCTCTAATTCAGTGTAGCAGTTACCTAAGCAGAATTTATTGGATTCATGAGAGACAGATTTATTTTACCCATCTACAGATCACTTTTTACTATTTTTTATGTAATTATTTATTTTTGGCCACATCTAACAATGATCAGGGGTTAATTCTGCCTCTGATTCAGGGGTCATCCGGGCAGAGATCAGGGACTATATGAAGTGCCAGTTTAGAATCTGGGTTGGCTATACACAAAGCAGAGGTCCTACCTGCTCTTTTATCATTCCAGCCCCTTATTTACAACAAGTTTTTAACAAAGCACGTTCTCTTTGCCAGAATCTATGTTCCATGGTGACAGGGAAAGACTCTTTGAACTACAAGGTATTTACAAACTTGTTAATGGTAATGAATGCAAATGCAGGTATCCTTTCCTCCTGAAATCATGATTTTGTAACACATAAACCCAGGACATATAAGGATTAGTTGGCTCAATTTGTGAAAAATGGTATATCCAAACCTTCAAAATTATTAATACCCTAGGAAATAAACAGACAATGAAATAAACAGAAAGAAAACAGGAACATTTGGGGCAGGGGTGGCCCAGGGTCACATAAGCAATTCTTGGCTAACCAGGCTGGTGGCTCAATATAAGGACTTGAGGAGGCAGTGCTAAGGCCCTGTGGTGCAAGGTCAACCTTGTGTACTCAGGTACCTCCAGGACCACACGGAGTATTGTGTAGAGATCTCCATGGCTACATTGAATGATGCCTGGGAGCATGTGGGGCTGGGAACCCAACTTGGATCTGGGACATTCTAGCATTTTCCCTAATCATAGTACTTGATTGCACATTTGATTGTGCAATCACAGTACCTAACCATTGCCTGAAACATTTTTCAGAAACAAGTTTAAGAAATATTTTCCATAATTTAAGAAATATTTTATATATGAACATTTATTACTAATCATACACCTATCAACCTATGTGGATGGAACTATTACCTACCTAGATGGATAGATATGGAGGTAGATGAATAGATGTGTACATGTATACATTCTCTATCTATCTATCTATCAATTTATTTATACAACTATTATCAACCAATCTATCCAACAAAAATGGTGCAATATAGAGGTTAGTATACCAGAACTTGAGTAACAGAATATAGTTTTAAATTGCAACTTCTCTACTAACTTCATTTTGTGACTTCGCTAAGGTACAGATGTCTTGGTTTTAAACTAGATAATAATAGAAACGTGCTTTTAGTAGACATTAAGTTATAACTTAATTATTGCTAGCACTAACTAAGCCCTGAACATCTCCATCCTCAACTAGTCTCTTATTGAGTGCCCTGTAGAATAACTGATACTATAACAGCCCTCCCTGCCCACCAGCGGTTCAAAGCAACCTCTGCAAAGGGTGACTCACTTAGTTCTAGAAAGGGTCTCTGAGTGTGAAGAACTCAACTCTTTTCAATTTTCTGAATTCAGACTATCGATGCCATATAAATGAATACTCTCAACTTGTAGTGCATACTTGGAAAGGAAAAAGGTCCTGATATTTCAGAAAATAATCTTAAGCATTTATGGTAGAGATTATTAAACTAAGGATCTGGTAGAATTTTTCCTATATAAAAAATCTCAAATATTACAACCTAGTTCAATGAGTACACAGTAACAAATTTTCCTAAATCTGGACATACAAAGTCGTTTTCTTTTGTATCATTTTAAATTTAAATTTAAATGCTAAAGGAGTTGAGGTTATAAAAATAGTTGAGGTTAAGGTTAATACTATAAATATTAAGTATTGAGATAGTATTAAGGTTAATACTATCATTCTAATTCAATAGATGAAAATCCAATGCGTTGAGAGGTAGCATGGTATGACCAAAATAACACAAATGACGAGAAACAGAAATGAGCCCATAATTTAATTACTGTGTACAACTTCTCTATGGGTCTATTATTTAAATGCCTTCTAGTTCTATGTCAGTAAAACAAGAACTTCATGAATAATTCTGCATTGTCTTAAGTGCCCGATATTCTATAAATGGGCTGGAGCGATAGCGCAGTGGGTAAGGCGTTCGCCTTGCAAGCAGCCAACCCAGGTTCGATTTCTCCGTCCCTCTTAGAGAGCTCGGCAAGCTACCGAGAGTATCATGCCGGCACAGCAGAGCCTGGCAAGCTCCCCGTGGCGTATTCAATATGCCAAAAACAGTAACAACAATTTTCACAATGGAGATGTTACTGGTGCCCGCTCGAGCAAATAGATGAGCAATGGGATGACAGTGACAGTGATAGTGATATTCTACAAATATTCTGAAATGAATGGATCATATAAAGTGTACAAAAGAAAAGTTATTTTTATTTTGAAATTACCATTTAAATATATGTAGTAAAATATCATGCTTCACCATATGTACTAAAAGAGATGTCACATTGAGGGAGATATTTAAATTTAAAGACTCAAAAGTAAATTTGACATGTGCCCTTTGTTTTTCAGCTAACGGGGAAGAGTGACATATAATCTATAAAGTATTGTAGAATCTTGTTAATTCTAATGAGCATCTAGGAGGGCCACTGACAATTAATAAATCTTGAAAATAATCAAATGACAAAAGATTTTGGCTAAAAGGCAGTTTTTCTAATTGAATGAGGGACATGTTCTCTTTTTTGTAGATGACAATCAGAACCTTCTACAAAGAAGATTGAGAGGACTTATAGGGTTTGAGTGATGGGTGTTCAAATGAGAAGTTTTTACCAGGAAAACAGGGTCAACATTTCATCATTAAGTCAATAGTTTTATGAAGTTCCATGGAAACTGCCTTGAAAATAATTATGCTTCCTTTTGTTTTCACATGTTTCAAATGAGAGGGCCTGTCAGGCATTTTCTATGGTTGAATTACTATTCTTGTTCCTTGCTGAGAAAATTATTCCTGTCAAAGATCCCTTAGATTTCTTTAAATTGCAATAGATATGGACGATTTTTAATTGGAGCCATACATATTTTTAAACAGTGAAAATGTAAGTTATTTAGGTATAGTTTTAAATAGTGAGAAAGTAAGCCATTTAGATACAGCTGTTTCTTTCAAAGTTGGAAGCAAACACAGGAGTCAGACTCTGAAAGACTATAACCTGAACAACACGAATAAACACAGTGATCAATGTTGGTGTAATGACTTCATCATTGTGTCATTACTGGCACAGCTACATATTCTCACACACAAATACAGACATACTTGAACTTTACACTGAATGTTAAATGATGACTGAGTGTTTTTATTGATTTTTGTAGAGGAGGATATGTATGATAAACCTGGGGTTAATGATGTTGGAAGAGGGTTTGCACTGCACAGTTCACTGACAGTGAGTAGGAAGAGGAGAAAAATTAATGAAAAAGCTTCTCACTTGGTAAATATCACTTAAAATGCCAAGATCATAAGATTTGGCAGTTTATGAACAATATTTTAGTACAGTTAACCTAGGGAACCCACTTGAACAAAACGAAAAACAAACAAGACAGATAAATAAAACAATTACCTTTTAGTTAGAAAGGTAGAAATAATGTTTTAATCCCAAAGTTTGCTGTCTTACAATCTATAAATTAGCATAACTTTATGTTCAATTTTAACATGTTTGCCTTAAATTTGAGAAAAATTATAGCAGAATTCTGTGAGTAATAGAAGCAAGTTTGGGAGAATAATAATCTTCATCATACTCTATTTCTATAACTGCTTTCTTTAAATTGACATATAGTCTATCAATTGCTTCTTTGCAATATATGTGTGCAATATATTAATTAACCCCAATAGGGAAACATATGTAATCAAAAGATTTCCAATACTTCCTCATAAATTCTGCACATATTTCAGGAGTTAATGTTGCTTCTAATAATAGAAAGCTAATTTTATTAAGTTTCTAGTGGTTATTAATAATCATTATGTACAATGGGTTTTTAGCTCTTTAAAACTGGACTCTTAAAAAAATAACATAATAAAGCAACTTTACCTATTTCCACAAATTTCTAAACTGTCAATTTTTCTATCTGTGGTTTTTAAGTGGAATCTGACATTTTCAAAATGATGCAAAAGTTAAACTTAATAAATCTTAAGAAAATCAGGTTGAATTACCTAGAGACAAATTTAAATTCAAATGAATCAAAATAAAACTGAAAATAAAAATAATTAAAATAAATTATAATTACACATTGACTAAATTTAGAGATTCTTGTGCCTTAACCTCAAGAACTTCAAGGCTGCATATAGATCGATATGACACTCCATCCAACTCTCTTTCTCACAATCAGGTAGACTTCATTAAAGAGAACTGAAAATACTGTGTGATCTGTACAACGAGGACTCAATCAAAATATCAAGTCATCCCACTTCTACAAAGAATCTGTGTGAGTCATTTCCTTTATATCAAAGTGGTGTGTGTGTGTGTGTGTGTGTGTGTGTGTGTGTGTGTGTGTGTGTGTATCCTCAAGTCTTCTAGGTCTAGTATATGTGCCATCTGTTTGCAGGAAATCACCCAATTTTATCCATTTACAATTCTCATTGATTTTTCTCTATTGGAGAGGACAGTAGTGGACATCCTTTCTGCTCATGTCTGAAACACGTACACCAATCACAGCTGATGTCATAGCTAATCTTGTGCACATCTTACTCTAATCCTTACCCCCATTCCAGACTAGATCATCGAGCCCCAAGGAATAGAAACACAGGGTAAGACAGAAACTTTGAGTTCTCAGCCAGAAAAATCTCAATCTGAACTTTTCTAAGAAGAATGACTTTATGTAGTTGATTGAACTATTTGACCATTCAAGGCTCCCTGTGTGGTGGTGGACCATCTGTAGTCAGTATTCAATAAGTTGTTAGGAATGCAGAACCTGGGGCCACCTAAGGATTGAGCAAATCAGAAGCTGCATTTTAGACCACCAATCTTCAGTCTTTGGTTAGATAAGATTGTGAAATCACTTTGCTCAGGAATCTTTTATTTTATCACCCACAAAATTCGGGTAACAGTAATTATTTTTGCAGAAGACTGAGACAATCCAACATACAATACAGGCAAAGTCCAAGACCTGAATATGGTCTTGACCTGATGCATGGTGAACACTTCCACACTTCCAGGTTTGGTTTTTTGTTTGTTTGCTTATTTGTTTTAATCAGAATATCCGATTTGCAACTTGCTATTAGTTTCTATCACTTATTAATAAGGTAGCATCCCTAAAACTGCGATCATAACATTATGTGTGATTTGCATTCTTTTTATTGAGTACTAGCCTTTAATATTTGAAAGCTACTGATATAAGGCATGATGTTTGTTACCTTTCCTAAACTTATTTTAAGAACAGACAAGACTTGAAACCTCCTTGTACATCGGCAGTGCTTTTCAGGAGCAGGCCTCCATTGAGTGGCTTAAAAAAACACTTGGGTAAATTAGATGTCTCCATAATCGTATATCTGCATTCACATCTGTAAATTCCAAATCCTAAATTAAATGATGGAGAAAACAAATAGCTGTCTATTTGTTCCTAGCAAACTAGGATGAGCATCCACTGACAGTGCTCTCCAGCACTTCTCATAGAGGCCAGATGCCCTGCACACCTCTGAATCCCCAGAATATTCCAAAAGGACCACAAGTGAAAATCATATATAATGGGGCCTGCAACACAAAAACAGAAAGACAACAGGTAGGAGCAACCAAAAAGAAACAAAGTTGGAACAGGGCATAGTTATAAAAACAGTTAATAAATATTGCTTTGGCTCCTATTGGTCCCTCATCTTCACTCCTTTTTCACTGATTCTCATAACAAGGTAAATGAAGGGTTTGGGTTTTATTTATTTATTTATTTTTGGCTCAGTTTCAAAAAAGTAAACAGTCGTTTAATGCTTTTATCTATTAAAAAAAAAGCAATTTGGGGGGGTGGCTTGAGAGATATTGCAGCAGGTAAGGTGCTTGCCTTGCACACAGCTGACATGAGTTTGATCCCCAGCATCCCATCTGGTTCCCCGAGCTCCACCAGGAGTAAATCCTGAGCACAGAGTCAGGAGTTACTCTTGAGCACTTTCAGGTGTGGCCCAACAAACAAAAACAAAATCATTTTGTATTTTATAGTTTGCAATGTTGTTGATTAGGTATAAATCCACTGTATTAGACTGCTTGATAAAATAATAACAAGAATGTTCAACTGATTAATGCAACCATGTATGTTTTGGTGGTGGTTGTTATTTTTTTCTCTTATTCTTACTGTCTACTTATTAAGTGAATGTGCTTTTGCAATTTGATGCATTTGTGAATGATCATGATTCTCATTTAACTAAGGAAGAAGTCATTCATCCCAGGCATTGAGACGAATAAATTGTGCTAAGAATATATGGGATCCGTAAACAGAAAACAATGCAAAAATAAACTATCACTTGTCACAATCTCAGAAATAGTGGCAACATATTTCAGTGGTAATCTTGCATGATAGTCCTCAGAGATAGTGTACTGAACTGGTTTGTTCTGCTTTCTTTCAAATCTGGGGTACTGGTGAGAAATCAATAAGAAAAAAACTTTTGTTAAAAGAGAAACTCCTCTTACAGTGATTTCTATTTTCTCCTGCTTCATTGTCAGAGCATCTTGACAGGTCCTAGAGCCCAAACTGAGCAGCACCAGTACTTACTGGTGACTTGTTGGAACTTTTGGGCGTCTTCTCTATTTTGCTTACTCAACCTCCATTCTACCTTGCTCTGCAAAAATAAATGCATATTTCTGAGGCCTTTGGAAGAAGACCTTTTCCCCCTCTCTGTATTCTGATGCACACTAAAACTATCAGCTCAGGGGCTGGAGTGATAGCGCAGCGGGTGGGGCATTTGCCTTGCACTCGGCCAACCCGGGTTCGATTCCCAGCATCCCATATGGTCCCCCAGCACCACCAGGAGTAATTTCTGAGTGCAGAGCCAGGAGTATTCCCTGTGCATCGCTGGGTGTGACCAAAAAAAGCAAAAAAAAAAACCAAACAACCCTATCAGCTCAGTTTTGATCTCTGCCTGATATTATATTTAAACAACACCTTGCTAATCTCTTACTGAATTCAAAGTGGAGTGGAAGGCAGAATAACTATACATCTTAATTGATGCCAAAGATATTTGACTTGGACTCACTTGTTCATATACGCTTATCTCCCTTAGCAACTTCCTTGAGAATATGGGATAGGCCCTATTTACCAAAAAACAGCACGCAAACGTGTCTTGGCTTTTCAGGAGCTTTCTTTAGGTCCCTGGGATCTCCAGGGAATCCCTTTTGGGCACATGTTATCTTTCTCCTACTCTTCCAGCTCTTAGAGTGGACTGCGACTGCTATGTTTTGGTTTTTCCACCTCCTGTACTTCACACGCACACCCTCCAGCTCTCCAAGTCTTGGCAAAGCCCTGGGGTTTAAGCAGTCCCGAAGCAGCTGGCTTATTGCATTTGTTCCCAAGTAATATCAGGACAGAATGTTCAGGAAGAACTCTATCCGAGAGACTGACTTGTCAGAACTGTACTTGTCTCTTATACACAGTCTAAGTGCTCAAAGACAGACCTGGCCTTTGGGGGGAAAAGGATAATAGCAAATTCTTCAAAATGCAGCAGCGGAGGCCTTCCTTGGCCTTCCTTTGCCCCTATATCAGAGCAGCTGGTATTTGCCTTTGACTCTCTGGAATAAGATGATTCTCGTTAAATGGCTGAAAGGTAATGCAGATTGGACATCAGCTACTTTTTTCCTTGTGACAAGGGATCTTAGTTATCTTAAATTTTTTTTTAAAAAAAAGGTTTTAGTTCCCTTACTACATACTTCCTGGGAAAATATGGTATTCATTCCCTTTGCATTATAAAACATCCTTGTAAAATTCAGGTTAAAATTCATTTTTTACAGGATTTTTAGAACTGCAGCATTTAGAAGCTGGCCAGTGGATTTTGCTTTGGCTTTGAATAACAAATATTTAAAATATATAGAATCAGAGAAAAATAAACTGTCACAAGTGGATACTGTCAGCACAATACATATTTAAATTGTTTCTTCTAAATTGGCTTGTTTTTAATTTTAGTTCTTGCTTAGACAAAGCAAGACTTTATGGCCATGTGCACACTAGGAAATGCAAATAATATTTCCTTTCATTATAAAAGGATTTTTTTCCAATGATTACATTTTCTACTCTAAATGGTGATTCAACTTCAAGAATCTACATTCTATTAGCTGCATAATATGAGAACCCTTTTTCCCCAGCATGCATTCTTTACCTGGCAGGAGTTGTGCTAAACCAGAGTAAACAACATTAAAACATTCAGGCAATGATGGTAATAGCTATGGGAGTCTAGACACTGATAGGGAGACAATAGACACCCAGAGGGAATTAAGGGGGCAAAAGTAGGTCACTTCCCAGGATGAGCAAACAGTGATTTGACAACAACCATGAATGATACTGAGTGAAGCAGTAAGGGTAGATGGACAACTGAGACAGCAGGAAAGTGTAGTCATGAATCGAAAGGGGGTGTTCTTACCCACTGGGACTCACAAAGTTATAAGAATGAGAAAAAAATGAGGGTTTATAATTTTGGTAAGCAAGGGATATAGTCACCAAAGAAGCAGCTAATAATAAATTCAAATTCAAGAGACTATATCCAGCATTTACAAAATACGCAACTTAAGACAAAATATGTATCCTGTTTACATTTTTTGGGACAAAGTTGCCTCAGATACCCCCTGTTTTAGTACACAAACCTATTCATATACATGTGTGATCTTCACTTTTTATGGCCCTACTATAGATGGATTTCAGTTATTAGAGTTTAATTAAGTAAAACCTTTCCCCAACAACAGAGTTCAAATTTCAAGTAGCCAATACATTCACTGTGAGTAGTTACATAAACTTCAAACTTCCTTAGTGTGATTCAGCCTGCCCTTCACTGTGTGCATAATCTGTATGTAACATGATCAATGGCAGATATGTCACTTTTTTCAAACTCTGTTGTGATTGGTTGTAGGATAACATAGCCTCAGTAGTTTAGGTTTATTGGGTTACTCCCGTTACAGTGCTCCTATTCCTCTTTGTTTATTTGTAGCTTCTTTCTTAGTGTTCTGTTGACTTGTAAATAATGTTTTTCTCTTCTCCTTGAGTCCTTTGCATAGTTTATTCAGAGCAAGTCCTTTTTGTATGGACACAGGAAGACTTAACAAATGTTATGCTTTTGTAACCTGGGATTCCTTTGACTCTACATGATATTTTCCTCCAGGGCATCTGTTCTCTTGACCTAAGCCTCAGCTGCCCTTACTTCCTAGCACCCCCAAAGCAAGGTCCCTACGTGGGACAAGAAGGACCCAGGGCAAGCAGTGAGTTGTGTGCTACCCTGGCATTGAGATGGGCCTGGCCAAAGTGCCTAATGCTTAACTATAAGTTAAGAGCTTGATCATGGACAAATGCTGTCATGATCCAAACAGTGATACTAGATTTGGACCCTGCTAGGGTGAGGAATGATTAATCTGGCCTGAGTGCTGTGGTCTGAGCCTGTGGCAAGATGTTGCCAGGAGAGCTGCCTTGCAAGCCTCAATGTATCCCTTGCTTTGTCCATACAAAAATAACTAGTATTGAGATGTTAATAAGTTCCTGGACTAAGGAAAAGAAAAAAAAACCTTAAGAGTGAGGAAGGGCTTTGGAGTGCCCTGCCCTCAGGAAGGGCTTTCTTATGTTGATTTGGCTACCTGGCTGGTTGTAGCCTAGAGGGCAAGGTGGGAGAGACAAGTAGGAGGAGAGAGAGAAGCCAGAGAGAAGCAGCAGTTGAGCAGTAGATCCAGAGAGAGGATGGAGCTGGGAGTGCGGGAGATGAGAAAGATTGAAGATTGAATAAACGATAACTAATCAGCAACCAGCTTGGTCCTCGTTCTTCCTTCGCCCGTCCTTGACCACCGGCCGTCCCGATCCAGTCCACACACTGCGGTTCCAGAGCACCGAACGCGGGTGGTGAGACAGAGCCGCCCGGAGAGCCCGCGAGTGCACTCGCCCCTCGGCGAGCTTTAGTTTTTTACAATTGGTCTCTGGCATTTCATCACATTATTTTATCATTGGGAATCTAGGAAGCGGCAACACTACACATTTTGTTGTCTGCTCATGGGTTGCCACACACTTTGCTATCCCAAAGAAAATAGAAAATTATGTGGCTTTGTCACCTCCAGCCTCCCAGTGATAAGACTAAGTGATATTTAAGATAAATAGTTAATAAAAGAGAGGGATTGGCTAATAATTATGAAC
Source organism: Sorex araneus (assembly GCF_027595985.1). NCBI lineage: Eukaryota > Metazoa > Chordata > Mammalia > Eulipotyphla > Soricidae > Sorex > Sorex araneus. The sequence goes on from NC_073312.1 coordinate 44,579,715, forward strand.
ATGAAAGAAAGAAAAATGATAAAGCTGAATTTATTGTAAATAAAGTTTTAGGAGCAATAGCTAACTTTGGGGATATTGACACCTGCAGTGCATGGGAGACTAGTTAGAGAAACTCGGAAATACAAAGTTATTGACATAAAGTTGGAAATTGGAAGTTGCTGTAACTAAAAGGTGAATATAAAATTCAGGAAATGGATCTAACAAAACAATCCCTTCATGTTAAGAAAACTCTTGGGGGATATTTCACGCCTGAAAATGCAAAGAATAAAATGATGGAAACTCATCCAAACTTAGAAAGGAAGATGGCAATTTGCCAAGTCATAGAAAAGTCATTTATTCCACATGGTGATTTTTGTGATTAGAAGAAGACCTGCCTTATCTAAACGTTAACAACAAAAAAATCACTAATATTTTACAATGAAATGCACTGAATTAAAAAAAAAATCATTCCCTGGACATTTATCTAGCACTTACATGATTTTTAAATGTTTTGAAAAAAACACTTAACAGGACACAAGGCACTAAAATATTTTCTACCATCCATTATTAAGATAATTTTTCACAGTTTCACCTTCCAAAATAATTTTTATAGACTCATATTACTATATAGAGTCAGATGGCTAAATGGAAAGATGTAAGCATAAGAAAACAGAGAGGATGATGAAAAGAGAGATTGATACTCATATAATTTTATATAAAATTTATTTTAAAATACTTTCATCCAGAGCAGATAAACATGAGTCCATGTACATAAGACCACCCCACATCAAGACAACCCCACATTGAAAGAACAAATTATAATCCTAGCATTATGAACCTGCCATATAGGATATTTTCTAAGGGAGTACTGTCTGAGGATTCCAAATAGTTTAGAAGAATACTGTCATGAAAATCCACTAATTCTGACACTAATTCTGACAATTCCACACAAAACAAAGTCAGGGTTTTATAACTCTGTTACTACAGGGAAACTCACTCAATATTAGCATGGACAAGTTCATGTTTAGATTTTCATTACAACACTAAGAAGCTAGACCAAAAAAGACAGGACCTCAGAGCTTCATCAACCACCATCATATACTACCTGTTGGTTTGCTACAAGTGGGTTGACACTATTTATTTATTTAAAAAAAAAACTAAGTTTCTAATTTTGGGAGCTGAGGCACAGCTGGTGGTACAAAGGGTTTAGTTCCTGCTCAGGCCTTGGAAGTCACTTCTGGGAGTCCTCAGGGGACCTACATGGGGTTAGATATCAAACCAGGTCTCCTGCATGCAGTGTATGTGTTTTAGCCCATTGACCTTCCTCTCTGTCCTGACAAATGGGTTTCACAAAACACTGGCCATATGATAATTAACTAAAAACAGAGATAGTTGGCTGAGTTTTCCAGACTAGTAGCAGTTCAGAATCTCTGTTGCTCTTCCTTAGTTGTGTGCTCCCAATCCATTTCGACAGACATAAGGAAAAAATCAGGAGATTTAGATAGCCTAGCCCACTGCATGAACTGCATCAGCCCGGACTCCCTCACCCTTAAATGGGAAACAGGCCTGTGGGCAATATCTGCCTGAACCAGTGCCTGAGGGGGCTTTGCTTCAGCAGCCTTCCTGTGGAGGAGGAGGGGCACACTGTTGGCCTTGTGGGTGTCTGCTCCTCACAGGCTTGCTTTGTAAATATGCTCATACATCTGTTCCTTAGAGGACTGAAAGAATGCCAAGCTGGTGTAACAAGGAAAGGAGAGAGAAGCCCCCTCACTCCCAACCCAAGACGAAATGCTCTGTTTGTACTTCCGGCTGTTTTTTTCTTGTTGTCTGCAGAGGTGACATTAGCCAGCATGTTTCAAAAATAGCATATGAAAAGTATGAAGGAGAGCCTGGGTTCAAAGAAGTGACTGAAGACAAGGTGATCTCTCAAAGCAATGCACGATATACAGACTGTACCAGAATTTGTGTGGGGTGGTGTATGGATGCAATGCAGAAATAGGATGAAGGTAGGGCGAGCTGGTAACTAATAATCACTTGGCACATACGTGGAAGGCAGTGTTATTGATTTCAGAATCTGTGATATCTGAGGTCATCATGAAGAATCTCTGAATCCACAAAAATTATTCCCTGCAGACAATTGAAAAAAAAAAAGCAGTTCCAAATATAACCTATCATAGAGTTGGCAGATTCTGGAAGCACAATTTAAAATGCATTCCTAACAGAGACTCATTTGCTGATTAAATATATCATTTTAAAGAGCATTTATGAGACCTTACCAGGTTTCAACATCTAAGTTGAGAAAAGAGGTCTAGGGCCAGAGAGAAATTACAGTAGGGAGGGCACTTGCCTTGCACATGGCCTAGCCAAGTTTGATCCCTGGCATCCCATATGGTCCCTCAGTCCTCCAGGAATGATTCCTGAGTGCAGAGCCTGGAGTACCCCCTGAGCACTTCCAGGTGTGCCATATCCTCCAAAAAAATGATAAAACATAAAAAAGAAGATGCTTAGTTAACACATTTCTATTTTACCATCCACTTATAACTAACTATCCTTGGCAATAGAACCAAGTCTAAAAGCCATATTCATGGTTTGGTTCAGAGTTACTCTTTATCCTTCCTGGTAAGAAAGAAATTGAATAAAAATATGTTTAATCACATTTCTCTCTCATCCTTCTTATCAACATGACAGATGCCATCCTTTCATTGTATATTTTCTTACTTCATTGAGATTCAACTGACATGCAACATTATATAATTCAAAGATGGAAGCTGTGATGATTTTATACACAAATTATGAAGTATTTGCCACTGCATCTACTTCCTCCCACTCATAGATTATTTGGCTCCTGCAATGGTTCTTTTGCTCTCTTTCTATACCCTTCTTCCTTTGTTTTGCCAGTCAAATAAAACATAATAGATCTGCATTTAAGAGTCATATTATTTCCCATAAATATCCTTCCTGGTCACCATGCCAATGAAAAGATTCAGCTTCTTCTAGATTCTTGGGGAGCGGCATGAAAAACTTTTGTATAGTTATCAAGTCTCAGTTTAATCCAATCACTATTGCAATTTCAAAACTACTTCATCTTATTTCCTTCTTAGGGATCATCAAAGAAGAGACTACTTAGACCAACCATAAGTCATTCCCTGGTTACTAAAAAGTATTTCTTTATTAATAGTATTGATACTTCAAATTACCCAAGGAGTTCATTTGTATTCCATGAAACAGGTTTGTAGCAGTAGGTAACCTAATTTATAAATGGCAATATTTATCCTACCTTCCATTTAAATCCATTCCTTATAAAAAAATTATCTATTTGCTATGTCAAGTAATGGCATGCAGACATTCCTCAACTGAAAATATTCTTAATCTTTCAGATTAAAGAAATGGCCATAACTGTCACTAATATCATATAAAACCTTCACCACACACACAAAAAAAGTTCAACCTTACCCCAAGCATATGTGATTTGGACAAACACTGCAGCTAGCAGATAACACCACTTCCAGTTTGGAGATCATTCAGCATGGCTTTACTTTTTCCTAGTTAGATCAATATCACACTGATACATGTTCTGCCAGCCAAGCTATAATGCTGCATTCTTCCAGGGCTCAGTAATATAAAGTAATTTAGTGCTTTCAACTTGAAAGATATTGCAATGAACACTGTGATTTATAAAACAAATGGGCTATTGTCCTAAATAAGTTTAAAATTATATAGACCTGAAGAAATAGAGTTAACTAAAGTTTTAATGCTCTTAGCCTATTTTCTGCTTAGCAATTTATATAGACACATAAGCAATTCAACCTAGAAAATGCAACAGAAAATTTATAGCAGGAATCCTCCATACATAATTTCCTTAACCAAGTGTACTTTTTTGCATTTAATAGTACAAAAACTCAACTTCCTATATGTCCTTTCTATATCTAGGCAACTGTCTATAAATTTACTGTATCGTAAATCATTGTATTGTAAATATTTATTCTATCAGAAAAAATGCTAATTGTAGAGAATAGCATATCCTGTATTGCATGCTAGTGGCATTTCAGAATATTATTTCTTGCTTTATCACAGAAGTGTGGTAGGAAATAGAAATGACAGGGGCACTAGAAGCCAGAGAAATCTAGGCAATGCATTGAAAAGCTGCCATCTCTTATTCGCAGTTCACATTGGTGAAGACAGCAGAGTGTGATAACAGAAGATGGGATATTTTCATTTAATCTTTTAAATGTATTGGCTTAGAAATGTGAGTGGAATTCACATGGGAAAATTTTAATGCTTTTTCTCCTTTCATTTTTTGCATGCGCTTGAAAAAGAACTCAATTTTGGCAGCACTATTGATGAGAATTGTTACAACAGAGAAAGAAAAAGGAGGCAAGCAGGACATGAATTTAAAAGCAACCTGATCATAATTTGAAGATTTTATGGTTGTTTTGGGCAGAGTGATAGTACATCGGGTAGGGCATTTGACTTGCATGCTTCCCACCCGGTTTCGATTCCTCTGTCCCTCTTGGATAGCCCAGCAAGCTACCAAGAGTATCCTCTCCATATGGCAGACCCTTGCAAGCTACCTGTGGCATATTCGATATGCCAAAAACAGTAACAACAATTCTCACAATGGAGACATTACTGATGCCCGCTCAAGCAAATTGATGGTCAAAAGGATGACAGTGCGACTGTGAGATGGTTGTTTTAACAAAACACCTGTGGTTACAAAGAGTAAACTTTTGGTAAAGTCAATTTTAGTTACCACAAAGAACTCATGTACCAAGAAACAGTACAAGAGCTAAGCCATTTGTCTTGCATGTGTCAACTTGTTTTGATCCCTGACACTATTATCTTCTGAGTATCACCAGGGGGCACTCATAAGCACAGAACCAGGAATATCTCCTGAGCACCTCTAAGTAAGACCTGAAATAAGTAAATAAAGTGGCCTATGAAAAAAATTACTGAAAAAAAATCATAATGCATTTCCTTCATACATATATCATCTGATATATCATCTGGTTGATAAATGGCTGCAACTTTTTAAACAGATTTCTATTACCTTAAGGCACTATTCTTGGGGCTGGAGCGATAGCACAGTGGGTACGGCGTTTGCCTTGCACGTGGCTGACCCGGGTTCGATTCCCAGCATTTCATATGGTCCCCCGAGCACAGTCAGGAGTAATTCCTGAGTGCATGAGCCAGGAGTAACCCCTGTGCATTGCCGGGTGTGACCCAAAAAGAAAAAAAAAGAAAAAAAAAGACACTATTCTCATCCAGGTGATTGGGAAGCTGAACTTGGTTTCTGTTTCTACAAATAGGAAAGGGAAAGATGGAGATCACAAAGCCAGGAGCTTCTCTTTCACATAGAAGATGGCCTCCACTTTTATATAACCCTCTGCTCATGTCCTGTTGCCTCCAGTTTGGTCACACAATCTTAACAAGCTACAGGAAAGAAACAAAATGTAGCTTGTTGATTTTATATTATCTTCTGAAGGACATAATTTCTATTTTTTTCTTTTTGGGTCACACCCGGCGATGCACAGGGGTTAAGCCTTGGTTAATAAATCTGCCCAATGATTAGCTTGTCACTTGAGGAATCATCATGGTAGTGTCATTCAATGAGTCCGTGGAAACATGAATTCCAATGAAAGCAGCTGTATTACTTTTTTATTACACAATGCTAAGGACTCACTACTTGGTGGCACTTGAGGGACCTTATGTAGTAAAGGAATTAAACTGGGGTTAGTCACGTGCAAGATAAGCATATTTATTATCTCACAGACTATAATTATTTTACATAGATTTAATATGAGATTAAAAATAAGAGCATTTTATGTATCATTAAAATTAAGTTGTTTAAAACAAATAGTTCCTAATTTAAAAGTAAAACAATTATGGTTTTCATTTTATAAAGAAAAATTAAGGCTAAAACTGGTTGAGTATCTGAAGAAAATGAAATATATAACATGGTATGTAAGAAGACAATCACCAAGATTTGAATAAACAACTATGCTTAGAATAATGTCTTGAAGAAGCAAATTGATGATGTATTACTAGATGATCTTTTTTAATAAAAAATGGAAAATTAGATCTTTTAGTATATAAGGAATAGTGAAAATACGTTTAAATTCCAAGGATTTTAGTGATCTTTGAGATAAAATATTATGCCAGAAAAACAGACCAAGCAAGAAAAATATGTAAGAAGAGGTGCAACACTGAAAGTGTATCTATGAAGACTTTAGTCTCTACGTTATTTTAAATTAAACTGAAATTTAATGATGATCCAATCATACCGGCTTCCTATTTTATTACTATTTTATTCTCAAGCTCAACTCACTCTCATTTATAATATTAGGAATATAAAACTAGGAATTCAAGATTCAAATAAACCTATGCCATTTGTTAATATTTGTGTTCCTTACCTTCTTGCATAAAAAGATCATTAATAAGGAAGCAGATTAAAAATAATGGTACATATAGCCAAACACAAAAGACATGTGTTTATGCTGGATAATTAGATAATTGAAATATTGTGACTGACAATTATTAATGAATACTTTTTCAACTTAATATTCATGCTCTTTTGAAAATATCCATGTCTCAGACTTATTTTTTTGCAAGAAAAATGGTAGATTAATGGCAAATAGAAGAAAACAAATGTAACTAGACTATATAACAATTTATATCTGATATTAATGTCTTTGAGCTGGAGCGATAGCACAGCGGTTGGGCTTTCGCCTTTCAACTCGATCAACCCGTGTTCGATTCCTCTGCCCCTCTCGGAGAGCCCGGCAAGCTACCGAGAGTATGGAGCCTGCATGGCAGAGCCTGGCAAGCTACCCATGCATATTAGATATGCCAAAAACAGTAAAATAAGTCTCTCAATGAGAGACGTTACTGGTGCCCACTCGAACTAATCGATGAGCAATGGGATGACAGTGACAGTGATTAAAGTCTTTAAAAACAATGATTTACGAGCATCTTTTCCTTCAGTTTTTATCACAATTTTGAAATATTGCTCTTTCTCTCATATATGTACATGAGACTGGAGCAAGCAGATAGGGCATTCGCCTTGCACAAGGCCCCCCCAGGTTCGATTGCCGCATCCCTCTTGGACCTTCCGATACTCTCGGCAAGCTTCCGAGAGTATCCCACCCGCACGGCAGAGCCTGGGAAGCTCCCTCTGGCGTACTGGATATGCCAAAAACAGGAACAACAAACCTCACAATGAAGACATTACTGGTGCCCGCTTGAGCAGAACCGATGAACAACAGAAGGACAGTGTTACAGTGCTAGAAATACATATATGTATACATATATCCAAAATGCAGATTAAGAAGTTAAAAAATAAAATGCTCGAATACAAAAATTAATGGATGCTTAGTGTAGCACAAGAAAACACACATGTAGTTTAACATCTAAAATATCATGCTGTTAGTTATCTTTTCCTTTTCTAATTTCTCCTTTCTCTTTGTCTTTCAGCTACCTCATTTACCTCTTAAAAATTTTCATTAGGGAAATTCATTTTATAAACACACCTATTCTTTGAATCTAAAATTACATCAATTTAAATTTTATAGTGACAATCCCCATTAATTGTGAAGAATCATAATTTACTTGCTATAAAACATCATCCCTCATTCTTTGTATTAATTCTTTTCATTTTAAATGTGCTTAATCTGATTCACTGTACTGATAAGGAGAAACTTCAAACAAAGAACAACATTTTGGAAAAGGTTTTGGGTCACATATTAGTAAACATGTTCTATGCCCTTAGCTCATTAACAGAAAAAAAAAAGAAAATTTCTTGTTCCAGAATTATATTTATACGTTTTTCCAAGAAAATTTTATGTCTATTGCTGGTTCTAAACATTTGAAAATAAAATAAATATAATAAATATGCAAGATAAAGCAAAACAGATTCATAAAATAAATCTCAATATGATCTATGCACAAAGATGAAAAAACACTGAGTTGTGAATAAAGGCTACTCAAATGTGAATAAAATGAAATAAGCCTGTCAATATTAATATGATGCAATTAAATTATTAAGTAATTAATTACAATTTATAGTGACAGAATGGACTGGAGCAATAGCACAGCTGGTAGAGTGTTTGCCTTGCATGCGGCTGACCTGGGTTAGATTCCTCCATCCCTCTTGGAGAGCCCAGCAAGCTACCAAAAGCATCCCACCCACAGGGCAGAGCCTGGAAAGCATCCTGTGGCATATTCAATATGCCAAAAACAGTAACAAGTCTCACAATGGAGACATCACTGGTGCCCACTCAATCACATTGATGAACAACGGGACGACAGTGCAACAGTGCTACAGTGATAGAATGATACTAGGAATTGTCAAAAAGATTTTATTTAAAATGGATTAATGTTTAGCTGTCATAAAATAATTTTAAAAATATAACAAGGTGAGCTATGATAAACATATCCTCAATACAAACAAACAAATATGATCAACAATTTTCAGAAAGGCAATTACGTAGAAGGATATCAGATTTTTTACCTTTGAGTTTTTAGTATAACATTTATTTAAAAGTGAGTTGGTCACAATAAAAACTCTGTTCATGTGAAAATGAGCAGGTTTAACTGTGTTTATATATGAAGATGGTCTCTATGCTTATAATCTCAGATTCTAGTGACAATATTTTGAGTTGTAATCTTAACTAATGTTCTTATTTATGTTGTTGCTATTTAATTCTGGAATTATTCAACAGGGCTCAGGGGACAATTCTGTCTTTGCGCTCAGGAGGGACCACCTGGCTGTCCTGGGGAACTGTATGTGGTGCCAGAGATTTGAATAAGGGTTGGCAGGATTGCAATAAGGATTGCCTTAACCCCTGTACTATCTCCCTGGCAGTAATCTTCTTTTGATTTTTGTTCTTTCCACTAAATAATAACCAGGAGTACTGCAAAATGCTAACCAAAGAACTAACAAAGATAAAAGCAAGCAAAGATGCAAACTATTAGATTTAACTAACAAAGTATTAAATGTGAAATATTTCATTTTTGTAAAGAAAATAAAAATAAGGCTTTTACCCAAATTATGATCAGAAACTACAGAAAAATGCATGTAATGCTAAGAATCCTTAAAAGCCAGTCTAAGGATTAAAATGATTTTGTAAGCAAAGAAATGTAGGTAAACTCAACAACCTCATAAGTGCATTCAGTTGAGAAAGTATATTTAGTAAGCAGAGAGATCTAATAATTATACTTCCATTATATAATGCTTATTTAATAAGTGGACAATATTTTCCTAGTTACAAACAAAAAGAAATAATAGATGTCAGATTGATATAACAATGCAGAAAACATCGAAATAGATTGATTTATTGTTAAATTTATTTACAATACAAAATAGCCTTTAATCTGGGGCCGGAGCGATAGCACAGCGGGTAGGGCGTTTGCCTTGCACGCGGCCGACCCGGGTTCGATCCCCGGCATCCCATATGGTCCCCCAAGCACTGCCAGGAGTAATTCCTGAGTGCAAAAGCCAGGAGTAAACCCTGAGCATCGCTGGGTGTGACCCAAAAAGCAAAAAAAAAAAAAAAAAAAAATATAGCCTTTAATCTACTACTAAACGTATTTCTCTGAAATCTATTACAGACTAAACAAAACCCTTTAAAGTAACTTTGTGAAATTAAAATAAAACTGATGTATATTATAGTTTAACTTTTATAAATTAAATCAGGGCAACTTCACAAGTGAATATTAAATTAAGCTTTAATTGCACTATTAGTGGCTATAATTAAGCAATAGGCTTAAGTCTATCCTTGGATATTTCTGTATATGCAAAACTTTTAGTTTAACATATTATATGAATATCTTTATAAATAGCTTAATGATAGTGCATTCCATTAAGCATATTTTTGGTAAAAGGGCTCTGTACAAATGTTTAGCCATACCAAATCAAAGAATACATTGAAACTCTATAGACAAGCTCTATATAGACTAATAAAAAGTAAAGATATGCTGTTTTATTAGTTTAACTTGTAAAATGGCAAGAGCTCTAATTTATCCAAAATAATTTAATTGTCAAAACAAAGCCAAAAAAAGTATTCTAATTATCATACCCATTTCACAGATTAAAAAACTGAGTAAAGCTTGTAACTATGTCACGGTGACTCAATAAAATGTAAAAAAAAACAAAAAAAACTGAGTAATCATCGTCCTGTTCTTAAATGTAAGTAAAAGTGTAGAAACTTTTGTTTATACTTATTTTTGCTAAATCGGTGAATGATAACTGCCTAGCTTCACAAATTATAAATCAGATAATTTTTTTTTAATGTTCACTCTTCCTCTTTAACCGTAATCCTTTAAGAGAAAAAAAATTCTTGTAATTTACTTACTTCTTTCCAAACTATGTAATTTTTTTCTTTTCCTCTTTAAATTTTCACTGACAATACTTCTATGGTTACAGCATTAACATCCTTCTCTTGGTCTAAAGACTTACTCTAAGTCAGGTTCTTTAAAGAGAGTGTGATTTCTCCTGCCATCTGTCATTGCTTTGGCATATAAACTCTCCCCCCCAAAAAAAAAAATTAGCTAATTTTTCATACAATAAAAATGGAGAAGAAACTAATGTCTGATTATTTTAAACGTGTCCTGGCAGTGTTAGAATGGAGATGGGATGGACGTGGAAAGTCCCAGAAACCAAACCATTCCTCATTTTAGGCTTCCTCAGTCCCCTCTGGCGAATATCCTTATGAAGAGTTATCAATCCTTATGGGGAACGGGAGGGCAAGACTTAGAGACAGAAAGAAGGGGAGGGGCATAGAAAAAGAAAGAAGGATAAATGACTAAAACAAATTAGCCAAGGACTAATCAGTCCAAATTAGTTTTCTATATGTGCTACCCAGATTTTACTGGAAATAGCCTGGGACAACCAACCTAGTGTAAGAACCAGCACGTCAGGTTTCAGAAATGGAAAAGCAAGAACTAAATTTCAAGAGCTCATTCTTCCTAATCCATACACAGGCACACCATCATAACCTACTCTGAATTTTAGACTGAACTACTGAAAAATGTAAATATCTTTGTCTCCTGATGTTACTTAATTTTAATTTTTGTGATAATGAAGGGAATGTATTCACAATGATGCTGGCATTTATGGTTTTGGTGTGTAGTTACTGCACCTCAAAATCACCAAAGTGGGGCTGGAGCGATAGCACAGCGGGTAGGACGTTTGCCTTGCACGCGGCCAACCCGGGTTCTAATCCCAGCATACCATATGGTCCCCTGAGCACCGCCAGGGGTATTCCTAAGTGAAGAGCCAGGAGTAACCCCCGTGCATGGCCGGGTGTGACCCAAAAACAAAAAAACAAACAGAAAAAAATCACCAAAGTGCTGAATCACTCCCTCCCCTACCAACCCCCCCACATACTTCTGGATTTTATAGGGAATTGTTGCTTTTTAAAAATTATCACAATTTAGATAACATTTTATAATAGTTTTAAAGTTTATGGGCTGGAGCGATAGCACAACAGGTAGGGCTTTTGTCTTGCACTTGGCGACCAAGTTTCGATTACTTCGCCCCTCTCGGAGAGCCTGGCAAGACACTGAGAGTATCTCGCCCGCACGGTAGAGCCCGGGAAGCTACCTGCGGTGTATTCGATATACCAAAAACCATAACAAGAAGTCTCACAATGGAGATGCTAGTGGTGTCCACTCGAGAAAATCGATGAACAAGGGGATGACAATGACAGTGACAGTGATTAAAGTTTGTGATCTTTTTGTACATGATGTACACAATTACTACACCTCACCACCATCAGACTATCTAAAACTCTCCAAGAATGCAGTAAGATTTATAGTCCATCATCCCCTCAAAAACCCTCATTATCTCACAATTTAGCAATGGGATTGCTAAATTACATACACAAGTTATATAATCCATGGCCAAGGGTTGGCCATCATTAGATATTCCCTATTCTGAAACAATTACAATAATAGTCATATGTAGACACTTTCTCTTCATAGTTTTTCCATATTTTAAAAGGTAGAAGAGTATTCCTATCTAGGTAAGAATTACTCCTTCCACTTCTCCTCTTCCTTGGAACTATTTATTTACTTTAAACAAACAAAATAATCTTATCCAAACAGTTTAAGTAATCCTACATTCCTAGTTTTTATTGTTTGTTGAAAGTTCAAAATTTTCCTTTTATCTTTTACCAAATTACCTGGTGAAAGATGGTCAAATTTTATCAGGTATAAATTTTATCAAATATAAATGTGTGATTGTTGCCACAAGATGGCACCATTGTGGAAATTGTTTACCCCTCAAAAGGATCCCAACCCAAACGGTAGAAACTCTGAAGAAATCCCAACCTTGAGGAGTAGGGATTATAAAGTGTTTTGGTGTCACTGTTTTTATTTGTTTTGTCTTTTGGTTTTTGGCTTCACTAAAAGATCAAAATACAGAGTCCAGGAAGAAATGTTTCAGTACCTCTAAATGACAAGATAGAATCAGTTTAATCTCTTGGGCTATACATTTTTCATTCTACATTTTGCCTTTTTGTATGCTCATCTTTAAAGTTCTTGGTGTCTCTTAATGATTAATCTGGAAATGGATTAAACACTAGTCCCCTACACTGAATTTGGAAGGAGTATGTTTTTGGATTCTAGAATTTGTCTCCTGCAGGAATGCAGCCACACAACATCTCATACTCTACACCACTGATGGTCCAAGAATAGCACAGCACATTTGATTAGATTTAAAGTAGAAGGCAACCAATCTAGAGGAGAAAAAATATATATAAATGTGTGTGTGTGTGTGTGTGTATATATGTATATATATATATATATATATATATATATGCACACAACACTCAACTTTAACATGTTAGTAATCTCTTATAATGGCTTAATGGCTCCAGGGTGAAATACAATAATTTTCCCATACTTTCCTCTAAGAAAACTTTTTTGGATGATTTTTAGCAGCCTATTCATAACAAGCAATACAAAAATAAATATTTATGCCTTACTTTGAAGACAAGGTACAGTAACTGGGGTGGAACATTCAAAATATGGTGGTAGGAAGGTGTAATGGTGATGGGATTGTTGTTGTAATATTAAATGTAATAAATTATTGTGAACAGCTTTGTAAAAATAAAATAAGAAAAAATGATTGATACAAAGCAGCATGTCTATTGTGCCTATCTATACATAGAATGGATGGCAACTGCATAGATAAAATATAGAAATCATGCAAAATTAAAATGTTACCCCAAACTCCAAGTGGTCCCGGGCGCCAGAAGTCACGCCCTCGACCCACCCTCGGCGCCATCTTGCCACAATCCACAGAGAAGCGGCAGGCATTCTGGTGAGCAATGCAGCCCGGAAAATGCTCCGGACCCAAATCGGGGCCAGCAACACTGGGGGGCCGGAAGGAGGAGGTGCTGCCAGCACACCTTCTCCAGATGGAGCCCTGGTGACACTGAGCAGCAACTAACACGGCTCCAGGATTCGGGACTGGGACACATCCGAGCTGCGCGGCCACTAGTGCTGCCGCGAGACCTTTTCTAAAACCTGAAAACATACAATCTTTTAATGGAAAGCTAATTATCAAATGCTTCCTTATTAGGGTTATCTTGTTTGGGGGTATAACTCCCACAACAATAGTGAGTTTTGTGCTGAAATATGGAACGTAATCAAGGTGAAGAGAAAATGAAGTGAAATTCATCAGTTACACAGTTGGGGTGGGGGGCGGGGTGTATACCAGGGATTTGGGTGGTGGAATATGGGCACTGGTGAAGGGATGGTGTTTGAATACGGTATAACTGAGACATAAACCTGAGAACTCTGTAACTTTCCACATGGTGATAAAATTTAAAAAATATATAAAAAAAAAGTTACTCTCATTTGTCTACTATTACTAGAACTATTGACATTAAATTTTCTTATAGCGTAAAATAAAATGTGAATTAACTTTATATTCAAATAAAGGCTTTTAATTATTTAATAAACAAAGATGTAGATATTAAATAATAAAGAAATGATGGTTTAACTGGTTAGATTAATAAATAACATTTTACCAGCAGTGTGTTTTGGGTCAATAGCCACAAAAGTGTTTAAATACTGAGATGAAGCAATTTCATTTTTTGGTTTCAGTTCCAAAGAAACAGTGTAAGAAAAGTACCCCATCTATGTACAAATTTACTGAAGCACCTAGTACAGGCTTAACAAGAGAATGATTGTCCAATCAATGTATATGGAAAACAATTAGGGGGAAAAATTTTAGAAGAGGAAATGATTTTTTTTTATTGGGAAAAATACTTGGAAGTTCTTAGGACTTATGCCTGCCTTTGTGACTACAGATCACATGTAGTGTAATCTGGAGACCATAGGCAGGGATGGGAAGTGAAGTAGGGTTGATTGAATGCAAGATGAATGCCTTATCTCTTATCTACTGTACTATCTCTCCAACCCAGAGTTTTTTTCAACAACTTAGAAAACTACTAAGCATCCAGCTATGGAATTGTATTCTAAGTGTGAAGACAATCATTAGTTCAAAGGTAACTGATAGCTTCAATCATGGAGTCCTTCGTGGTTATATGGAAATATACTTATAAATGATTGGTGAAGTGGAGCACAAGAGGAAGAACACAAAAGTTGACCTCTGACAGCCTAAGGAATTCTCGACACATATGGAATGAATGTTGTCATAAAAACAGCATAATCTGGCAAGGTCAGTATAATGTATAGAAATGGAAAGTCAGAATGCTCAAAGTATACATTTTGAATTCCAAATTGTGCTATTTTTTTTCTGATGAAGCAAAACCAACAGTGGTTGGGAACTTGGGAAGCAAAGGAAGAGGTGTATGCCAGCAACAGCAGACATTGGTTATCAATATTGTCTTGTGAAATTATCTAGGACGTTTAAAGATCTACAGTGGTTTTAGGCTCACTAGCAGAGGTCTGAGCTTGTCTGTTCTGCACATGGCCTGTGGCCTAAACAGCTGAATATTGTTTAAATTAATGAATTGGATGAATCTACTCTGCAGCTAGGGTAAAAGCACATAGATAAAGAGCTCTACTACAAAGGCCAGATCCAAAATCAGCGATACCAGTGCATCAGAAAGATTACAAGAAGGGCAGAATCATGACCCTTCCCTAACCTAATGAATCTGAATCTGAATATTTTAAAACATAGTGACTACATGGTGAATACATGGACATGCTAGACTAGAAAGTATCAGTAAAGATGACTAATAGATTGGTTTGGTGCCATCTTTTCTATGACAGGCATGACCTTCTTAATTTAACACTTCATTTTTAGTATTTCAAAACATAGAACAGCTATATGCTCTTCTGAAAATATTTGCTCTTTTTTTAATCCCTCTGCTTCTCTTTGATAGGAATGTTGTAAGACATAGAGTGTTTACACACACAACTAAAAATGCAAGCAAGCACTCAGTGTCTTCATCCAGTTTCAAAGCTAGAAGTGATATTAGTAATGATCTCTCCAATCAAGCAATTTCACAATGAAGAATTTAAGGTCAACAGAAGCTAAGATGCTAACAAATGTCATACAGACAGGAAGCACAAAACCTAAATTTAGAGTACCATCAATTTTCATAAATCACTCTCGTTGTGAACATGCAATCTTCCATCTTTAAACTTGCCTAGACTGTTGCCATGTTTATGCATTCTAGTTCTCTTAGTTTAAAAATAAAAGGGGCTCAGATTATAGCTCAGTGGCTCAAAGTTCTTGCTGGTAAGCATGAGTTTGTGAGTTCAAACCCTAGTGCCACCTATCTGTATTCCCTGGGATAATCATGATGGTCTGGAATACCTAGAGAAAGGAGCTAGAAAATAGCTTAGTTACATAGAAAGTATGCAGAGTATTTATGAGGCTCTAACGTTAATCGAAATACTACCATTCAGTAAATCCTTAGCGTGGATGGCAAAAACAAGCTAATAATAATAATGTTTACAGCCTCATGGATAAGCTATTTTGAAATAAGTATGTTTCCTGTGAGATGAGATTATTAGCCATTTAAAACAAGAGCAATATTCCTTTCTTTGTGGCAAAGAATGTTTTCTCTTAACTTAAAAGGAAGTTCTGCTGTTTAGAAAAAAATATTGTAGTCTAGTTTAGGATCTACGAATCACAATGAGGAATGTAAACACATTTATGATACAACCAAATCTTAATTTAGTTCATAAACTTTTATGGATAATATGGACATAGGATGAGATCATATAGATAGCTCCTTAGGAGTTGATATCGGGCAGATATATGGAATAGCAACACAAAATATATCAACATTTCCAGAAAACCCACAAATATATTTTCAAGCATATGATAAAAATCTTGCTCTGACACAAATTTTAGAATGCCTATCATTGGAGAATGTATTACCAAGTCACAATTATGAAAAGACCCCAAGGGAGGGAGAAAGTTTCCGTTCGCTTCTGAGTAGTATGAATTTGTTCCTTACTGTTTCGAATGTGAACCATGAACTAGGGGTGGACCACAGATAAGACATGTGGGACACAAACAAGAATCTCAAGGCTCACCCCTGAGTTTATTTTTTTTTTTATTTTATTTTTTTTGCTTTTTGGGTCACACCCGGCGATGCACAGGGGTCACTCCTGGCTCATGCACTCAGGAATCACCCCTGGCGGTGCTCAGGGGACCATATGGGATGCTGGGATTCGAACCCGGGTCGGCCGCGTGCAAGGCAAACGCCCTACCCGCTGTGCTATCACTCCAGCCCCCCTGAGTTTATTTTTAAACAACAACAACAATCATTTAAAAAGTCTTTAGAGGATCCACCCACTCATTAATGTTTAGAAACAGTTGTGTCATTCACTCGGTCCCAAATTCATCTCTTCAAAGGAATTACTTGAAAGCATAATTCTTGGGTGCCATCTCAAGATCGGAATCAAAGTTCCGGAGGTGGAATTTGAGAATCTACTCTTTACACAGCGTTCCTGCATGATTATTCAAATAATATATCTTTCGCATGGTTGAAAAAATATCAAGAGGGGCTGGAGCAATAGCACAGCGGGTAGGGCGTTTGCCTTGTACGTGGCCAACCCGGGTTCAATTCCCAGCATCCCATATGGTCCCCTGAGCACCGCCAGAGGTGACTCTTGAGTGCAGAGCCAGGAGTAACCCCTGTGCATCGCCGGGTGTGAACCAAAAAAAAAAAAAGAAAAAAATCAAGATATTGAGAGTTAACAAGTGACTTGTGCTCAGTGTGGCCATTTAATAGCTCAATGTCCTTGAAAAAACAATTCCCTCTTGGAGCTTCCTTCTTGATATCAAAAGGTAATAAAAATATTACTTTTCAGAATTAATATGAAAACTAGCTACCTAACAGAGAAGTATATAAAGAAATCAAACTTTGGAGTGCACTTTGTAGATATGAAATTGAAGACGGCTATTAGCATTTTTATTGTCTCTCTTTAACATATCATTTGTATCCTCTAAAAAAACTGCAGTGGGAAGGATTTGCCTAAGGCTCTTTGCATTCATGAAATCTAAATTTACTGAATAGGTAGCAGGTTCCAGATGTAAAGATGAACTCTCAGACTGTGGGAAAATGCGGTAGGTGAATACTGAATATCATAATGGAACAGGTTTTGTTCACAAATGAATCACTTCATAATCCAGATAATGTTTTGGTTAGCGTGTGTGGGAAAGAGATCAAAGCTACCATTTAATATCATTAAAATAATCATTATTTCTTTCACATATGCCAACCCAGGCAGAAAGGAAACACTTTGCAGAGCAATGAAAATTAGCCCCTTTCTCAGACAATATGACATCTGTGGGACTTCAATTGTGGCTCTAAATTAGCCCAAGAGAACACCCCAAACCATAGCAAAATTATGACCTTATTTAAAATAGATGCTTCATCAGCTCATCTTTTCTGCCAAGTTTTCCTAATCTACTGTTTTTTACTCTTTTTTTTGTCCTATTATTAGCCTCTGTTCTATAATTGCCGGGGAATGTTTTTCTCCATCAGTGAATCGAGCCACTGAAGCATCCCCCTCACTCTGGAGGCTCCAAGCTGAGAGGCCCCTAATTGAATTTCTGCCCTTCAGGAGCACAGGGTCATTGGGATCAATGTGTTGTCAGAGGACTCCAGGGAGGCCAGGCTCAGGGCATGCTGGTCTCTTGTCATCATTTTTTAGTCTCCACACATCCATCTCTCAATGCCCCTCTGGCTCAAATCCTGGGGACTATTTGTTTAATGAAGTCTTCTATTGAAATAATAATTCCTTTCCCTGATGTTAGCTCTGACTGCATTTTTGTTACTCAAGTGAGAAAGTAACAGTCTTCGATAAACTAGAATGTCACTTCGTTTTAGGAATTCCCAAACAGCTTCTTTGGTTTGTGCCATTATTTTGCAGAAGTGTTAAAATGCCTAATGCTACTTTACCCATTCATTGTGTGCTATGCTCACATGGTTGTCTTGATTTGTGCCTCACAGAAACTCTGCTAGAGAGAAAAACATCTTTACTTGGCAAATCGTTGGACATTTAGATTGAACTTGTTATTAAGTATCTCTAAATTAAGTCCCTGTATTTCTCCCTAAATAAAATTCCATAGTGATCAATATGCAAGTATCCTTGGATGAATATGTTTCATTTATCAGAAAAATGTAACTGAAAGTCACAGGTCCTTTATCTAAGAAAGTAACACATAAAGTTGTATGTTTAACCTATGAGTGCTTTCTGCTAAAGCAAGCATTTACTCTTAATTACAATTAAAATAATTTTTAAATATAGACCTTGGTATTTGAAGGGAAATTCCTCCAAAAACTTACATCTCCCTATGTATCTGAGGAGGTAAAAGTAGACCTCAAAAGGGAAAGTGAGTGGGCACTTGTCTTTCCAAATGCAGATTCATATATTTCCTTCTTTTAAAAGTGCTCTCTCGGGGCTGGAGCGATAGCATAGCAGGTAGGGTGTTTGCCTTGCACGAGGCCAACCCGAGTTCGATTCCCAGCATCCCATATGGTCCCCCGAGCACCGCCAGGTGTAATTCCTGAGTGCAGAGCCAGGAGTGATCCCTCTGCATTGCCAGGTGTGACCCAAAAAGCAAAGAATAAAAAAAGAAAAAAGTGCTCTCTGCTTTCTGGATCATTAATATGGGTACATAGAGATGATACAGATGTAATAGATCAAAGAAACTTTCATATGAAAATGACCTAGAATATGTCTATCCTCTCTTCTGATATCTTTTGAGAGTAGTCATTACTATATCCCTATCACTTTACACCGTATCAGGAACACTGAATATGTTCAATACATACTGATGGTTTAGAAATACTATATATAATCTCCTTTTATATCTAGTGTGCATATGTTACAAATAACACATATTCTATGTCACTAATTTATGGCATATAAAGATATTACTCAAACCATATTAAATGTTTTATTTCTGTTCCTTCTTCTAACTTATTAAAAAATTTCATTTATTAAAATTGGAACATGGAGGTAAATATACTTGACATAGATATTTAAGTTTACCAATCTGGTAAGAATCTCCTTTGCATCATATGTGTGTATTTGTACACATATAAATGTATATATATATGTGCATACAGATTACAGTAATGATCCTGACTATATTGATACCATAAAAAGCTCTTAACTGATAAATGATACTGGGTGCCTTTAAGGTGGTCTGACTTCAGAGTGATTTTGAATTTTAAAATTTAAAAAAAACACACTAAGACACTAATAAACAAACATAGGATAATCAGGTTTAAAACCTCCTGTGCTTAGAGGTCCCACATAATTAAAATTTGCAGGTGGTCCTGATAATATGCCTCTGAAATGTGGTTAATATAGGTGCCGAACTAGGCCAATTTGAAATGCCTTCTGGACTGAGAGTGGTAGTCAAGAAGCTTCCTCCAGGTTTTGGCAAGAAGCCATTAGGGACTTAAGCTTTGATAAATGGTCCTCCTCTCTCCATAATCTAATGCTGCCAAGAGCTCTCCTGATTCAGAACTTCAAGCCCATGAGCCAGTCTCCTGAGTCTGCCCAAGTGGTGTATAACCCCCTTTTTTACAATTGACATAATTTTATAGAAAAGGAAGTAGTATTGCTCTGTTGTCATGGAGATGTACTGGATGACCAATTTCAGAAGTTTACTTAGTCCAACTTGAAGTTGATGTCCTTCATGAACTAGTTGGAAACACTGGTGGAATATGAGGTCATATTTCTGAATCAGACCCTGCCAATTTGAGCTTGCACAACTTTCTCAAATGGTGGCAATATAAATCTGTTGACTTGCTTTCTCACAGGCAACAAGGCAAAAGGATATCCCCCTTTTATTGCAAGTTAAATCATATTCTTATAATAGTTGTGATGTGGACTTTCTTCAATAAAACCATATTGTGATTCTATGTGACTCTTGATTCATACGTGAAACTTTGCCATACTAATACTTTCATGATGAACAGACTTTATCTCATAATGGAATGCTTTGGTCACCAGGGATATTTAAGACTTGCCCATAATACAATTATTTCGGACTCAATTATGCTTATTTCTTAGTTCTCCAATAAGTTCTGTCAAGGAGGACTTGTTTTCTTGTGTATAATTAAAGTTCAGTGCACTGAGGTTGCTATGCATATAAACAGTGTGTGTGCTTGCATAATATAACAACAAAACCGCTTGAAAACTCAATCATAGAATTATATACAAAGTTGTAAAGATTCCATCCAAGACAAACTAGAAATGTTGCCTGCTGTTTCTTTCCATGGAACAAAGGTTCTATACCTCTGTTACATTTGGGATATTGTGGAGAGATAGTGCTCTTGGGAATTTTCTACTCTCTCTTATCCAGACCATGGCAATACTTAGGAACTCACAGAAATTAGCAATTGATTCTGGGAAAGTGGGGACAACAACAGAGCTTGTATAATTTTCTCAAACTCAGATTAAAGAAAAACACATATAGCAGATAAAAGATTTTTCCATAAATTTGAGTTTTGTCTAAGTTTTAATTACTATATTCATATTTCCTATCTAGTTAGGGAATTTCTTATTTTTGCTTTATTTGAAGAAGAAGAAGAAGTCATTAAAACTGCCAATGACTTCTGGAAAGTTTTGGGGTTATGGTGAAAATCTATATGATAACTCAGTCTTATATAATGTGGAATTAAAATATGTGTACTTTAACTATAAGTAATCAAACACTACTAATTAAATGATATAGTACATAATAGTATTTAGGAGACTTAACATTGAAATCTTTTAAAAAAGAGTCGAGTTTTAGAAAGTTTGTTTTCAAGCAATTGGAATTCTAAGACCTGGGATTTAGAACATGGTTAGAAGTAAGGGTAAGCCTTTGGAACCTGTCATCAGCTGTCAGAACTCCACCTCTGAGTAAGCAGAACATCTCCACATCTCCGGGCCTCAACAATTACTCATACCCTCCCAGATGTTCTGCGGGGGCTGAAATTCAGCATTCCCAGATATTCCCAAGATTTTTTTCAACAAAATATTCTTGCTTGCTTTGGGGGAGTTCAATTTCTCTGGGTTGTACCAAGACAGATTAATTTTTTAAAATGAATCATCATCCAGATACACATTTACAAAGCTGTTCATGGTCAGCTTTTAGTCATATAATGTTCCAACACCCATATCTCCACAAGTGCACATTTCCCATTGCCAGTTTCACTCCCACCATCCCCTGACCCCAGTCTGTCCTGTCTCTCTACGGCAGGCACCTCTCTCTCTCTCTCTCTCTCTCTCTTTCTCTCTCTCTTTCTCTCTCTCGCCCTCCCTCTATCCTTTAGGGTATTATGGTTTGCAATATACATACTAAGAGCTTATCATGTCTGTTCGTTTACTTATTTTCAGCACTCACTTCTTATCCAGTGATCATTTCCAACTATCTTTGCAAGATGTCTGACAAAGATGGACAGGAGAGAGACTCCAGTATGAGGATGATAGAAATTCAGCCCAATGTTCAAACTTTGTCTAAAACAAGAACTCTATCAGTAGTGGATGGATGGATAACAGAAGGATGTTATAAACAGCAGGTTAGCTGAAACTTCCTTTCCATTTTTGTCTCATTCAGAAAGTTTTACAAGGCAGAAGTTCTGACATTATTTGTGATTTTTTTCACATCTGTAAAATATATAATCTCTAATTGGAATGAAATTTGTAGGTATTTTAGAAGACTAAGAATAAATTTTTTTAAATTAATTTGGTAAAATATCCCCTGAACTGCATAAGTGAGAGTATACTATGGCTCTTCATTATGGTGGTTATAAGCTATGAGATGGTTTCAATCAAGTATAACAGTACTATGCATTCCATACAAAAATTGAAGTAAGTGTCTGGGTAGAAAGAGACAAGGATTCTCTGTGTGGTACACCTGAGCAATCCTCAATCCACCTCAGTTTAAAATCCTAAACAGGATAAGAAGGTTATTTGCATATTCATCTCTTCAACAACTGTCCACAAAGAGGGTGGGGAACACTGAAAGGAGGTGGCATCTTGGAGCTAGAGTGACAGTGCAGCAGGGAAGGCATTTGCCTTGCACACAGCAGACCCATGTTTGATCCCCAGCATCCCAAATGGTCCCCCAAGCACCCCAGAAGTGATTACCAAGTGGAGAGACAGGATAAATCCCTGAGTTTAGATGGGTGTGACCCAAAGAGCAAAAAAAGAAAAAAAAGGTAGCATCTTTATTCTGCTTTTCTTCTAGCTTTCCTACTTGAGTAACAACAATGACTGGATCTTGAAAAAAGTGCTTTTACCTATATCAGGTGCCCGCTTGAGCAGATCGATGAACAATGGGACGGACAGTGCTACAATACTACCATGCTGCCCATATCAGGAATTAAGGTGTTTAGGAGTGATTTCTGTGAACCAGTTTCCTTTAGTCCTCATTAGTGGGGACTGGAGCAAAAGCACAGCAGGTAGGGTGTTTGCCCTGCATGGGGCCAATCCGGGTTTGGGGTTCGATTCCTCCATTTCTCTGGGAGGGCCCAGCAAGCTACCTAGAGTATCCTGCCCACATGGCAGAGTCTGGCCAGCTACCCATGGAGTATTTGATCTGCCAAAGACAGTAACAATGTCTCACAGTGGAGGTGTTACTGGTGCTCTCTCGAGCAAATCAACAAACAATGGGATTACAGTGCTACAGCAGTACAGAGCTAGTGGGGTTAAGTTTAACCACATGTGCTTGATGACTCTGAGAACCCATGAGGAAGTCATTCTCTAAGAAAACTGATCTGTGAGAACAAAGCTATGCATATAAATCAGTCATGCACTTGTATCATTCCTGTCTTTCCACTCTATTTACTGTCTGCTTACTTTATACTGAAGAAGTAAGCTTAACTTACATCAATACACACGATTGCAATATTTACTCTCCTGTAAAGTGAATTATAAGGTAGTGGTATTATCCTCCCCCATGGAACAGATAAGGAACCTGAATCATGGTGAATACGTACTATTTCTAAGTCCGTGAATTAATGGTATAACATGAGCTCTAGATGGAAAGTCCATTAGGGCAAAAAGGAATACGAAACTAAAATGGCATTTTAAAAAGGCATCTGGATCTGCCAAGTTAAAAAAAAAATGTATTTTGAATGTCTTTTCTTCTGAACTAAGAAATCTTTAAAATATTCATTTATAAAATGAGATATTCCTGAGACAATTATCGTGGCATCAAAGGAGTTGATAAATGATAGGCAAATGCCAACATGCACTGGTTACAATAATGCTCCGATAATCTAGGGTGTTTCAACCAATAGAATACCTCATTAAGAATGAGTGAGGAACAAACCAAAATTCTGTTCACTCACTGCCAGACCTTGCAGTTGTATAATTTTTTATAATTGCAAATAATATTCCCATATAATGCTCCAACATCTTTTCCAGAAAAGGCAGTCTGTATTCCTAGTTGACAGTAAATAATTTTGATAGCCAACTAAAAGTTGTGTGTTTCATGATACTCTATCTATATGTATGTATATATAGTCTAATATATACATGTATTAGACTATTTATCTATTTTTATCCTAATTTTCTAAGGTTAGGCATCTAAAAGCCATTTTACCATATCCAGTATGGATATCCAGAACTGATATGTCCATGGGAACTGAACATACCTTGCTTATTATGTGTTTGATCTTAATTACATAGTTAAGTGAATATTATACACTGTACTATATTTTAAAGGGATTTTTTTAACTTTTCTTATTTTCTGCTGGAAATCATAAATTATATTATTTCAGGAAGGATCTTAGTGTCAATATTCACTTTAAGCACTCAAGTATACTATTGGCTAAACTTGGAGAAAGCTACTTTGGAAATGAATGAATAATGAGTAAACAGCATTTTTTATTTTTAAATACTATATTTATTGGAAGTAGAGTAAATATATTTTTATGCTCCATGTAAAGGTGTCAGATCACTTTATTGTTTCACTGAAATATAAAATTACATTTGTTTCATAGTAATAACATTATTGTGGCTGGTTACATTGAAATGTTAGCAAAAAATGCATTTTTCTCTTAAAACTATGAATATTTAGGAAAGAGTAAGTTTTGCACAATCAAGAATTGACTCTAGATCTAGAGAAATTATTTTTTAAATGTCAATTTGCAAAATAATCAAAATTAGCAGCCAAAAATCCTAAACCTTAAGAAAATATGTAATAATTTCTTGTTATGTTTCCTTCCCCTTTAGTACTGCCTCCTCTTAATTTAATAGGTAGATGATTTACATTCTATTTATTTCACAGGATTCTAGATAATATGATTATTTTTATTCCCACAGGAGTGGAAAGAAAGAAATGGAAATAAATATATGCTGCATGCATTGTGCATT
Source organism: Sorex araneus (assembly GCF_027595985.1). Classification (NCBI taxonomy): domain Eukaryota; kingdom Metazoa; phylum Chordata; class Mammalia; order Eulipotyphla; family Soricidae; genus Sorex; species Sorex araneus. The sequence goes on from NC_073312.1 coordinate 44,604,513, forward strand.
TGGAGCTTCATACATGCTCTTGCCTCCAGCTCTTTACTAAAAATTATGGGACTGGCATTATCTCTCTCTGTCTCTCAAATAAAGAAAGATTCTGTTTAAATGACTTATAAAAACTTTTTATAGTATATATTAACCTGGGAGGGGCTTTTAGTTCCAGTGTCTCTATCTTGAATAGCTACATATGTCTTGTGTACTGCATCCTCCAAATCATAGATATGATTTATGTAATTACCTGCAATCATGTGTAATATATAACATACATGATAATATGAACATACAATTATAATATACAATTAATATGTATCATGTTTTATATGATATATTAACAATGTATATAATTAATATCATGTTATATTAACATCATAGCATATGATATGCTAATATATCATATGAGTATTATTTTTATTGGGCCATTTCTGACCATGCTCAGCATTTTTGGGGTTTTTTGCTTTTTTGGGGTCACACCCGGCCATGCACAGGAGTTACTACTGGCTCTGCACTCAGGAATTACTACTGGAGGTGCTAAGGGTACCATAGCTGGGATTTGAACCCGGGTTGGCCACGTGCAAGGCAAACAGCCTTTCCGCTATGATATCATTCCAGCCTGCATGCTCAGCATTTCCTCCTGGCTCTGCATTCATGGATCACTCCTGACAGTGTTCAGGGCACCATACACGGTACCTGGGATCTAACACACATTGGCTCATGCAAGGCAAGCACCCTGCTTGCTGTACTATCACTCCAGCCCAAATATATATATATATATATATATATGTATATATATTCATATATGTATATATTTTCATATATATACATATATATTAAAGATGTCAATTCTTTGACATAACATAGAACTCAGATCATAAAAATAACCCCAAGAAATAACTATACTCTGTTTCAACTAGAGATGTCATACAAATCAGAATATATTAAAATAAGGGGAAAAAAACTTCAGTCATTAACTAAAGATGTTAATTTTTCATCAAATGTGAATTTTTAATGATACTTAAATAGCATCTAGAATACAGAAGTTTATCTAGAAGATAAACTAGAAAAATGTTTGTACTAACTAAAATGTCATATATTTGCAAATTACAATTGTACTTTTGCTGTTGTTTTTGTGTGTTTGTTGCTAACACTAATGATACCATGTTGACAAACTTCATCACCAGAGAAGGAGACAAATGATTATAACCTGGCTCATTTATTCATGTCTACTGACTTTTTTTCAATCAGTGGATGACCTCTTATGAACATGGCTATTGTAAATTACTTAAATTATGTCTGCACAGTGGCAAACAGTTCTCATGAACACTTGTCTGATGAACTTGAAGGCTTCTAAGGCTCTTCACCTAGTTATCCACTTCCATCCTGCGGGGATCCCGCCAGAGATCTGGATTTATATAGATATTTCAGACCCCATCCTTTCCTATCAATGGAGTTTGGGGATGTGTGCCAAATCTCCATTTGCATTCTAACTTGCTTCAACCACAGGGAGTCATTAGCAGCCACTCTTAGAGCACTTACTGCAGAACCATTTGATAAAGAGGACCCTTGCTGGGTGGAAGAGCTAATGGACCTCCAAAGTGACAGAGCAAAACACTAACAGGAATGATTCTACAATTCTATCTAGTTTATCACAGGGATATGGCTATATTTTGCCCAATCAATTTTCTTAAAAATGGAAGCTGATTTCAAAACCTATTCAGGCAGAAGTAGACACAGTCAGAAGCCCCTTCTGGGGCATCCCTCCCCCTTCAATCGATTGTAGCACTCACCAGCTCCAACCAGAATTTCACCCAGATTGTTACACAGTCCATCAGCTCCTTTATGGAAGTACTGCCTTGGGCAATGCTTGCTATTGGACCGCTTTACTCTTTTGCTAGCAGTTCCATATTTCAAGTGATTCAAGCATCTTCAAGTGAATTGCTTGATAGATTTCCAAAATGATCACTACAGGTCAAATTCAGCTCAAATGCTATCCTTTCCAAAGTTTTGAAAATCCATTTTTGCAGCAAGGCTGGTGAAACATTTAATGAGCTCCAATTCAGAAGAGACATATCCTTTCAACTTGAATTTGGCCTCAAAACATGTTTGGCCCATTCAAATGCCTAGCAATATTTTCAGTTACAAAGACGACCTCTTTCACTATAGTAAAATATATTACAGAGTGCTCTATATACTACATTCTTAAATTTTTAGAGATGATATAAAAAATTAATACATCAGAATTTTATCCAGAATGCTTTGATAAAAGGAATTTTAGTGATTTGCTCTGTCCCCTATTTCTGTAGGATGGGTTTTATTATTTAACCTACCTTGAAAATATTTCAAAACACACAAATTCAGGAAGAAAAATAATGATGATAAAGTATATGAATGAATTATTAGTAAAAGAAGGAGCAAATACATTAAAATAGGCTTGGTAGTATTTAATCTGGAAGAGTTTAATTGAAAGTTCTCATCAGTCTAATACTAGTGAATTCTAATGACCACAAGTTAACATAAGGATGCTATCTTTATTAATGGAAAAATGAGAGAAGCAGGGTTAAGTATCTTAACCAGGAGTTACATAAATAAAATTCATGTGCAATGAAGAGATTTTAGAAAATTAATTAAGTTCAAAAAAGAGTTCCAAATTCAGTCTTTTTAGTTATGCTCATTATTTAGCTTCACAAATTTTGATCCTAATTTTCATAGTAACATGATATAAGGAGCAACTTTGGTCCATGAGATGACTCAAAGGACTGGATTGCATGTTTTATATACAGCAGCTCCACTTTTGATCTACAGGAAAGCAGGGTCCCTAAGCACCTATTTGTCGCCCAAGCACAAGGTATGTCACCCTGGTATTGCCCTCCCATCCAAAAAATACCCTGGACAATCTATATAGAAAATTAGACATTTTTCCAGTTCTTGAAATATTGTGAAAAAGTTAGGCCAACTTCAACCAATGTATATAGCTATATTCTAATAATAAACATGTATATGTATATGTACACACATGCATCTATAATCAAGTGTTTTTAAACATTTTCAATATATCTTTACAAATAAACCTGCAAATATACTTCTAGAGATAAAGTCTTAGATGAAATGTAAAGATTTTAAGACATAATAGAATTTTACCTATGGATGTTTAATGAAGTACATCTACATTAAATAAAAAATGAAAATGTTTTACTGCACCCATACTAAACTGAGTACTTTAGTTTAAAATTATTAAACATGTGGGTCAGAGCAATAGTCCATTGGATAAGGTACTTGCGTTACACATGGTCGACCCAGTATGATCCCATGTCATTCCATATGGTCCCCCAAGCCCTGCCAGGTTGATTCCTGAAGGTAGAGCCAGGGGCAGGCTCTGAGCACCTTTGGGTTTGTCCCCAAAACAAAGCAATCAAACATATGCTAAAGAAAAACATACACTTCTTTGTTAGTTTACTGACTTTATGTATTATTTAATTTCAGCAACATCAATACAGCCTATTTATTTTTTTAAATCCCTTTACCAAGTTATTTTTAAGATATTTATATCCCTCTAGAGTTTAGCAGTTTTATCTATGACTTTTGAATTATTAATAATATTTTATGACAAAATAGAAAATACATTAAGAGAGAAAATGACAAATAAAACTAAAGCATGAACCTTCCACTGCCCCAAAATTCATAATTAATACTGTAGCTATTTTTTTTCAGGAGCTCTACCAGATATGATCAAGGTGATTCTGCTACTATTCTGAGCAAGAAGTAGAAAAGTGCTCCAAAATTATCAATATTTGAAATACATAAAAAAGCATTTTGATTCCATATATAACAGTATTGAGATTTAGTCTTAAATTATCAGAAACTACAAGCTTAATTTCTCTCAGAACTAAATGCCTAATCTTTTGAGACAATTAAAAAAATAAGCTGTCTAATGCATTAGATTCTAGTAAACCCCTTTTTGTTACTTTGCTGATATACTTAATTGTATTTGTTTAACTTGAAAAATAATCCAGTTAGCAATGCATCATATAGCTCCCTCTGCTAGTATTCTAGTCACACCAGAATACCTTCCCTGTTTTCTTTTTTTCTAACGATGAAGTATTTCACTTACTCCAAGTGTATTCAAAGTGCAGTGCCATTTAATTCCTAAGTTCATTTTATTTCCGAATGTATTTATGCAACAGTATCTTGATGATAGGAGGTGCTCAATAAACATTTGTCGAATAGAGAAGAATGAATGAAACATACTATTTAACTGGAGTGCTGTACAGAATGGCCCATTATTAATAACTATGCTGGAATTCTTAGAAGTGGCTGATGCAGGAACAAATGTAAGCCTTTTACTCACAGCAAAGCCTGTGAGATGAATGGGAGGCACATGCAGTGTATGATTTATTCATATACACTAGTAGGAGATTTATAGGCATCTATTAACCTACTCGAGTTCCAATTCTGTCTTAGGCTGGTCTTTTGTCATGATTAGCTATGTTGTGACTCTATGTTAAATAACAGGTTGTCTGTGATGAAGTATGCAAGAAATATGATGACAGAGATTCACAATGATTATACATGTACACGAGTCCAGCTAAATTGTAGATATAGCTCTACTTGCATGCTTAAAAATTGGACTTGTACATATACACAAAGGACATTTTTCTGTATTTGAAATTCATTGACACAAACTAAATATGCCTCCTAAATAATTAATTTCTTGACATTCTGATTTCCCGTACTTAAGAACGTGACCATATTTAAAGATCTTTAAGGAGATAAGCAGACCCAGGGTCAGGAGATTGACTTCTAATTCAATATAATGTGCAACCTTGTAAGAAGAGAATATTTGGATACACCTATGTACAATGGAATAAAATGAAAAGTCACTAGAAAGAGAAAGTTAGCTGTATACCAAAAAGAGAACTGAAAGGAATTCTTGCCTCAGGAGCATTAGAAGAAAATACCTTACAAATATCTTACCATAGACTTCTCTTATAGAACTTTGAGAAAATTTTATTTAAGACACATACTCTGGGGTGGGAGAAATAGTACAGCAGGTAGGGTTCTTGCCTCACACTTGCTTACCCAGGTTTGATACCGGCACTGGCAGTGCATATGACCCTCCCCCAACCCCCAAGCACTCCCAGGAGTGATCCCTGAGCAAAGCCATGTGGGGCCCCAAGCCTTCTCCTTCCACCTGAATTAAACATCCAATATGTGGCATATTCCTACAGTAGTCCAGGGAAACAAATAATCTCATGAAATAATAGAGAATGGAATGAATCCATGCATTTTTAAAGATTTATTGATGAATCTGTTTTTAAGATTTTAATTTATTAATCAGTTTTCAATAGAATTGAAAACATTATTTTATACTTACCGCACTGTTTCATCAATCTGTACATATAAGGAGGAATAAGAATGAATGTGATATTACTCAAAAAACTAGGAATTGAGCTTCCGCAATTCTACTCCCTAAGAAAATACCCCAACGGTCCAAGAGCACAAATCAGAAAATACATGTGCGTCCCCCATGTTTATAGCAGCACTATACTCAATAGCTAAAATATGGAAACTACCTCAATGTCCACAAACAGTTGATCGAATAAAGAAATTATGGGACATATACACAAATGAAATATTACAGTCTTTTTTTTTTCTTTTTGGGTCACTCCTGGCTCTGCACTCAGGAATCACTCCTGGCAGTGCTCAGGGGACCATATAGGATGCTGGGAATCAAACCCAGGTTGGCCGCATGCAAGGCAAATGCCCTACCCACTGTGCTATACCTCCAGGCCCATATTACATAGTCTTAAGAAAAGATAGTCACCCAACTTTCTGCAATGGATCTGGAGAGAATGATGTTGAATAAAATCAGCCAAAGGGAGAGGAACAGACTCAGCATGATATCTCTCATATGTGGAAATAAAGGAAACCTCATAGGGGAATATCAAATGTTCAACGGCAACAGAAACAAAGATCAGAAAACTGGTTTTCAGTAAGAATCTTGGCACTTGGGAAGAGGTGAAGGGGATAAGCTAGGAAAGGAACATTATGAAAATGTGATATGTTGGAGGAGTTAGAGAGAAACTGGGGACATTGGTGGAGGGCAGTGGGCACTGGTGAAGGGACTAGTGTTGAAACAACATAAGCCTAAAACTCAATCATAAGTACCTTTGTACCTTTGTAATTCACGATGATTAAGTTAAAGAAATGAGTTTGTTCTTGTCAACATTCTTAACTTTGGAGAACCATGTTATTCAGCATATCCACTGGAATCAGATCTGTTTCTCGGGGTAAAATATCATCAGGAAAACCAATGCGTTGAGTGAAAATTCTCACTAGTCCCTTCGCTGAATGACATAAAAGTGCAACTAAGTTGACCACATGTTCAAATTTAGAAGGCTCATTGGATCCCTTGTCATTTATCCATTTTCCCAAAGCTGTGGTGCTCTGCACAGTACCCATGCCATGGATGGGACTTGCTTCTGGAGCTAGACTGCACTGGATGCCATGTTGAAATCCATAACTGTAAAATTCATCTCTTTGGCAGCTTATTAAAAAGCACAGAATAAAGTTTTACTCACAGCAGAGAAAAAAGTAATAATTTCCCATGTTTTACCTTTCATAATAATTTAATAACTGTATCACATGAGAGGCATAAATAAAGAGAAGGAAAGGGGTGTGGATATGTAAGATCACTGGAGCATACACAATTGCAAGGAAAAACAAATTACCAGGGCAGTACTAGAAATAAAAGCTCAATGGAAAATATTTTTTCAGATGCTAATTTGATTCCTCTATGGAGTCCTAAAGCTGCAGCATCTACAACTGTACTATTTATCTCCACCGGTTTTTATTTTTAGCAATTATGTAACCTTGTATCTCTAAAAACCAATTAAACACCTTCCTGATCTCTAGTGGATTTTTTTCTCTAAATGGTTCTCAAACTAGACTATAACAGGACTATGATTTCATTTACAACATATTTTTGAAAGTGTTTCATCATCAGAGGTGTTACAAAAAGTATCAAAATTAATAAACAGGGGCAAATCAAAATAGGACACCACTATCTTGGGACTCTTATTGTCTCTGAGGTTTGGTTCACAATAAACATGGAGATATTAGGCATCTGATGAGCAGGTATCTTGGTCACATTACATTATGTTGATTAAAAAAATAAATTATCTCTGAATGTCCATTTATCCCTTATAATAAAAAGTGCCTCAGTCCCATATAATAAATATAGACTTCTAAGTACAGAATAATTTCTATTAAACTTATAGATAATATAAAGAAACAACACTTGCCTTTGTCAAGTAAAACATAAATCTTACCCACTTTAATTCCATTTTATCGTCTGCATGTGCTAAAGCATTTTTTATATTCCTCTGGAAATGTTTCAAAAAGCAAAATTCAAAGCATCACAATGTCTGTTTTCACAAAACAACACTATCCTATGTCCACAGGCCTCCCCAAGAGCCTGACCTTGGCTTTACTTTCCAAACTCACTCACCGGCAGTGTTTGTGGGATCCAGTCAGGGTTTCAATCACAAAGCACTCGCCATCATTGAGACAGTAAGCAAGGTCCTTGTCTCGGCAGGGTTTGAAGTGTTCAGACCGCTCAGTGGAATAAGTTGTGGTATCTGTCGAGCAAACACAGAAAAGAGCTGTCAGTAGTGTCTGCTGACAACAGAAATTCAGGTTACTGGCTTGAACGCATGGGAGCCTTCTCACGGGTTTCTGGGTACCTTGGGGAAAAGATAACTTGAACCCACATGGTACTAAACAGGAACAACTGGTTGTGACCACTGATCACCCCAAATTTAGATATTGAAACCTAATCCCTAGTGTGATGGGCTTATGAGGTAAGTGTTTATAAAAGAGATTAAGTCATATATGTGATTAAAAAGAAATCAGTCAGCATCAGCACATTGAATCTATAAGAATCTTGATCAGGAACTTCCCAACTTCCAGATTGTGAAAAGTATGCAGTTTATAAGCCACACAGTTTATAAAATTTGTTTATAGCAACCCAGAATGTCTAAAAAATCAGTCTACATTCAATTGCCCTATTTCTCAATAGACTTTAACAATTGGCATCACTCAAGAGAAGTATCATTTGAAGACACATTACCAGAAAACTCAACGTGATCCTACAGTTAAACCCCCAAATCCATTTTCGCTAATTTCAGTTTTAACATGCTGTGTGAATGATTGAAATGATGTTTTCCTCCCTTCATTGTTGCCAAGTGCCATTAAACATCTGATCCATGTATATTGTGAGTATTTTGTGGAAATGAATAGCAGACTCTGTTTTTCGTTTCCTTTTGTTTTGTTTTGTTTTTTTAGTTACAGCTGTAATCAGCTAATAGCTAAGTTAATTATTTCACTTTCCCCTTTTATTATGTAATTACAATGCAAATGTTTAAATTCTGAAACAGAATTCCAAATGTGAAAAATGTTTCTTGTAAATATTTAACTGGACCAACTTACTGTCATCTATTAGCATTTTATTAAACACTATACTTAAAACGATAATTACTTATATTTTTTAAAAAATAAGCCAAAGGCCTACATTTTCAAACCAAGTAAGAAATTAGCCATAAATATCTACTATCTACTATACACAGACTATTACCTTAGATAAATGTTCTAGGGTTTCAAGAAATTAAAGAGTTTCCAATAATTCTACTGCAACATTCAACAAAATAAATTATTTAAAAAGTTAAACAAGAATAACTATTTTGACAATCAAACTCGTATTGTCCTTTACATAGTTCTAGATTAAACATGTTTAATAGCATGGGTTACTTACTATACCAGCTTATGAATAATCGATATGATGAGCTTTTTCCTGCTCACCATCCAAAATGAGGATAGGATGATTGTACTATCACATCACTTACATATCACATCTAAAAATCTTCAGTGGACACAATTCCATTGAGATAGCTCCATTTGTTTGTTTGTTCATTTTTAGTTGACCAAAGAAAAGCATAGTTCTTCTGGAATTTTGCCTGACTAACCTTATCTTGGGCTGGAGCGATAGCACAGCGGTAGGGCGTTCGCCTTTCACGCAGCCAACCCAAGTTCAATTCCTCCATCCCTCTCGGAGAGCCCGGCAAGCTACCGAGAGTATCGCTCCCGCACAGCAGAGCCTGGCAAACTACCCGTGGCATATTTGATTTGCCAAAAAACAGTAACAAACAAGTCTCACAATGAGAGACGTTACTGGTGCCAGCTCGAACAAATCAATGAGCAAAGGGATGGCAGTGACAGTGACAATGAACCTTATCTTCTGGTATCCTAAAACATAAATATCCAGCTACTATTCTATTTTCCCCATTATAAGGGACTGTCAGGCTGCCCCTGCTTCCTGCATCACCTCATTCTTTGCTTAACATTAGTTCTTCAGTGTTTACATCATATCCATCTTGTGATTTCCTTGTGCCCTTCTTATTCTTGTATCATTGTCCAGTACTTTCAAAGCATACAACTTATCATCTTTCAATGTGTATCTATTTCTGTAGTCTGGAATTCCTTGAGAGTAGTGATTGAGCGTTAATTAGAATTGGTGCTCAGAAAAAAATGTTTTTATATGTTAGATTACTTTAACATCATTAAAACATCAGTATCATTGACTAAGGATTATTAAAAATCTCATTTCATTTATATAAAAGTTAATATAAATCTTTAAAAAATTAGGAACAATTTTATTTTGTGATCACCAGCATCCTATTTAAATATTGATGAACCGGCAGAAATAAACATTGTTTTCAGATTTACATAAATTCTCTTAGGTACTATTCTTACACTGTGAGCATTGAAAAACCCTTTGCTTTCTTGATCATATAATGGGAATTTATTTCTTTTACTTTAAAATATCTGCCTATTAACACCTTAAAAAGGAATAAAAGTTCTGCAAAACAGACACATTTATCTGCTTTCCAGGAGAGACGTTATTCAGGGCAGTATGTGCTAAATAGGTACATAGAATTAATTATCTTTTCATTGGAAATATTTAAAATTCAAGAGCTCTACCGAAAAATTCATTATGAAACAGCACACAGTTGACTGCTGCTGCGACCACTGAGGTATATGAACTCATGATCAGTTAGTTAACTTTTCCTTTAATTTCTTATTATCCATTTTCTGATGTTCACTGATCATTCCTCTAAGAACAGCTTTTCATTAACATAACCTACAGCATAAAAAACGTGATCCTTATTTTATAATCAGCAGTTTTAACAAGCTGCAGTTTCCAAGTACTGTACAATGGAAAACCAATTACAATCAATTAGTTTCCTCCTGACACTCTCTCTCTAGTGGTTACATCGCATTCTACCAAGTACTTTCCCCATCATGATGACATCCATCAGCATATTACAGAGAATCGGAGCCTACGAAAGGGCCTCTGCTAAAGCCTGAGGTGGGAGGTACCGGGAGCTCAGATTTTACCTGTACTCGAGTTTTCTACTATACCTTAGAGAATCCCATAACTAATTTTATTTCATTTTTATTATTTTTGGCGGGGATTTTGGGGCCTCACCCAGGTATGCTCAGGGTGCACTGCTGGCTCTGCACTCAGGGATCATTCCTGGTGGGCTTTGGGGACCAGATAGAATGGCAAGGACTCAACTCAGTCAGCCGTGCGTAATACAAGCGTGCTACCTGCTGTACAATCTCCCTGGCCTTAATCACAATTTTTAAAATGCATGCCTATCCCTCACATTAACTTGGCTGTATTCAAAGATCTATTGTTATCAAACATTTCAATGACAAAATAATAGCCAATCACAAAATCTTAGAATGTTTCTTGTAGGTGAACTGCAATTTTCAATACGTTTAGGTAAATCTTAATGTTTACCTAAGCAATTTGTTACAAAGGATCCAAATTAGGCTACACCTCTAAAACTCACAGATGCAGTCCATGGGCGAGGTAGGTAAAATTCATAATGAAGTCAAAATTTACATTTGCTCAATATCGTACAAATAAGTTGATAGGAAAATAGAGCAAATCCTTAAGAAATGACTAGACAGCTATACTAACTCTAAGATCATTTTATAGACTTCTGTCAAATAATTGACTGCAGAAGAATGTTCAAATGGTAAAGCACATGACTAACTTGTTCAACCTTTTTCATTTGATTACCATTACTACAGGACCCACAGCCCAGCACCCATGGGAGTTGTTTTAGTGGACCCTAAGCATAGCGGGTGAACAGCAAAAACTTCCAGGCCCCAAATCCTGACCAAGTTTCATCAAAAATGGTCTGAGGACCTTTGCATAGCACTGCAAACTATAACCCAAATACATAAACAAATAAAAGTGACAGTGTTTGAATACTGTTTTTCAGGCTCATTTTTCAGAATCTAGAAGATCCCAATAAAGAGAGAGCAATAATTTTAGAAGACTCATTTTTGTAGATATATACATATAATTAATTTAGCATAGTATATGTTATAAAACATATTACTGTCACTGTCTTCCCATCTTCCCGTTGCTCATCGATTTGCTCGAGCGGGCACCAGTAACGTCTCCATTGTGAGACTTGTTTTTGGCATATCAAATACTCCACAGGTAGCTTGCCAGGCTCTGCCATGCGGGCGAGATACTCTCGGTAGCTTGCTGGGTTCTCCGAGAGGGATGGAGGAATTGAACCTGGGTCGGCCACTTTATTATTATTTATTATCTGTAAATATAACCTATATTTTTTGAATTTAGAATTTTTAAAACTGCATAATTTCTAATATAACCAAATATAATAATCAAGTCATGGCATCTGATGTTATTTTGTCATGTACTTAATATTTAAAGAGCATCTTAAGTTTTTAAGAGTATATTTTTATAAATAAATTGGTTATATATTTTGTATATACCTTTGTCTCCAAAAAATATTCAAAAGATCTAGTTAGGTAAACCAGAAGACCAAAATATTCCTAAAACCTTACATTTGTCTTTCAAGGCTCTTCATTATGCTCCAATATTCAGGACTGTCTCATTTCTTGATACCCTTTTTCCAACGTGCCAACTCTATAATTTCTCATCTGATTGGGCTCTGAGCTCCTGGGAGTCAGAGCACATCTTCACATATATCACCCATAGCATTCTGATAAAACATATATTTATAGTATGATCTGCTTTTATGATAAGGATTTTTTTTTATTTATTTTATTTTTCTTTTTTTGCTTTTTGGGTCACACCCAGCGATGCTCAGGGGTTACTCCTGGTTCTGCACTCAGGAATTACTCCTGGCAGTGCTCAGGGGACCATATGGGATGCCGGGGATCGAACCCGGGTCGGCCGCGTGCAAGGCAAACGCCCTACCCACTGTGCTATCACTCCGGCCCATGATAAGCATTTTAAAACATTCTGCATTTAAAACATGTAAACTTTTATAATTATATATAGTAAAACTAATTTTAAAAACACTATTGGCAGGGAGCTGGGGCTGTAAAGATAGTTCAAGGGGCTGAGTGTACGCTTTGCACGCAGGAAGTCTGGGTTCAATTACCATGCATGATCCCCTGAGCACCACTGAGAGTAACCACCAGCACTGCGAGGTATGATGTAAGCCTCCAATACTATCTGAGTAATGAATACATGTTTATGAATCAGGACACAGAAGAACGAAGGGAAAGCAATTTAGAGTATGTATAGTTTTCAGGGAGGAGTAAAATAAAAGTCAGCTCTGCAGGATGGAGAATAGAGTAAAAAAATGAGAAAAAATGGGAAAATATGCTGAAAAAAGTGCATAAAAGTTAAATGAATGTTAGATTTAATATGAGCAGAGATGGTGGTAAATAAGGACCTTTCAAGTACACGCCAAAGGTCAAGGTCCCGGGTTAAGGAACAGCTGTTGCTGGCATGAGAAATAGTTCTCATTCACTCTGAGCCACAGGGGCTAGGCAATTATCCAGACCACTCATCTGGCACTTGCTATATGTAGCATAATGTGTTTTCTTATATTTTTATGGGATTTTGTCACTGCCCCCTGGGAAGTAGGGAGAGCGTGCTTTCCTCTTAAGTTTTGTATTCTTTCCACATCATGTAGTATACATAGTAAGCAATCAGTACAGTAATTAAATGCACAGTGGGAAGTAGTGGTGGTTAATTCATTAAAGGCAAAAATGAGAATAAAATGTAAGGCTAGAAGACAGAAGTCTCTGCAGATTTGCAATGAAAGTGAATTTATTAATGAATTAAAACAATGGCTGGTTTTCCCCCTTAAGTACTAACTTGAACCTGACTATCACTTATGGAGGTTTTCTATGCTGCCAATACAACACAACACACTATGGGAACACAGATTTTGTTGCAGGAACAAGAGTGCTAAATGGGCTATTACAGATAATAATTGCAGTAGATAATCAAAGAAAGGAGAGCTTAATTCGGACTGAAGTTTTCTTTGAAAGCTTCCCAAAGGGTTGGCGTTGAAGCTGAGTCTTGAATGAGTATGATTTAATTGAAACAAAAAAAATTCTAGATGAGAAGAGCAAAAACACCTACAGAAAATAAAGAATGATAGGGAATAGCATAGACCTTAAACGTAACATTCACATTCCTTGCTTGCAAATGTCAGATTCACCAGTTTGGTTCTTGTTTTTATTTCTTCCCTTATTAAGCGAGTTCATGACATAACAGTATTTTAAGAAAAGTTAAGAGCCTAGTGGTGGAATTTTAAATCTTTTAGGATTAGCAAAGTGCCTTTAAACATGAACCTGAAGCCATATTTAAATACAGTCAACTCCACCAGCAAGCATCTTCTGTGGGGGCAATATAAATGAAACCTACTGCCATACATAAAAATTCCCTGTTGATTCTGCCATTTACTGGCCCCCCTGGAAAGATCACTGGCATGAGACTGAGTTATAAAATATTTAATGGTCAAGGAAAATTGCAAGAAGAATGCAGTGAAGTTTAAAAAGAAACAAACCATTTCTCAGCTGGTAAGAGGCAAAGATAGCTTTCTCCCTGCTGCCAGAGATCAGACAATTGTTCACTTTGCTGGCATGGAAGAAATGGGAAGCGTTGGGCAAGATATTTAAAAGTTCAATTGAGTCGTGGGATGCTGTGAGGACTGACAGTTTTTGATTTGTACCGGAGATATCAATTCACACAGCAAGCATAGAAAATACCCTTGTTAAATTTGCATGACATTCTTGACACCTTCCAGTATGAGATCATGCTTTTAAGAACCCTGCACCAGCTACAATGAACCTACATGGAATAGAATATGTTCAAAGAAAGAGATTTGTTTAGAAATTGCAGAGCTTATTTTAAAATCTAAATATATTTCTTTCAGAATATACACTTCTGTGTATACTTGTGACTTATAAAATCTGCTTTCAACTATAATAGTTGAAATAGAAGCTATTATTATTAGAGTCCAAACCTTGCATCCTGATACATGCTTCATACATACATCTCTGCACCTCACGTCATCCTTGCCATTACTGGTCTCTGAATCTACTGACTGTTTAAGATTTTTCACATTGTTTGGACTCTCAAATGTTTTATACATTCTTAGATATGTCCACCCTCATAAAACTTCTTTAAATATCCCACGTTCTTGATTTTCTTCTTAATCTTTAGTTTTGATCATTTTAGTCTCACCTGATATGTAGATATATATGTATATTATATGTGTGTGTTATTGTTGTTGTTTTTGTTAGTTTTGGGTTTGGAGGCCACATCTCATGGTGCACAGGGCATATTCCTGGAGTTCAAAAATCACTCCTGATGGGTCTCAAAGACCATGTGGGGTTCTGGGTATCAAAACAGTGTCAGCTGCATATAAGCCAAGCACTCAACTCACGGTACTCACTTCAGCTCAATCATCAGATTTATATTTAAATTTTGGATCTCTTGTGCAAGAGAGACAATATAGAAATTACTTGCCTTACGTGAAGTTGAACCTGGCTTAAATTCTGGCACCACTGGGGATCACTCCTGAGTAGAGTCAGGAACAACCTCTGAGTGACACTGGCTATGGCTCAACACCTGTCTTTTAAATAATGTGAACATATGTTAAGCATCATGGTAAAAAGTTGCCTTTAGCTATTTCTTGCTCAGAGAATAACTGCATCATTTTGTGCAAGTCTTTCTGACCTTTATTGGTAAAGGAGAAACTGAGACACTGTGAGTAATTATACAGGCCCATGGTCATTGCATTTAAACCAATACAGTTTCATTTACTACTCTGTAGTACTCCCACAGGACACATTTTTAATTTCTATGTTTTCTCTCTCACATACTTTAACTCATTCCCTATATGAATGTGACTCCAATAGTGAAAATTAGCATTATTTGGGACGATAATGATAGTGATACTTCAAGCATCCTGTCCCATACCTACTATATTAGAAACTTGGAATTGTGTGGTAGATGCTTCTTTAAGTTCTTCAAATAACCCTCAGGCACCCTAAATCAGAAAACCCCCATTGCCTTGGAGATCAAGTCTATTATTAACTATATGCCAGTAACTCCCAAAGATACCCCTTTAGCCCAGAAGATTCTCTGAACTATAGCATGCTTAGCTTTTCCCCCAAATGGTAACCTTAAAGCAACCTAAAAATCAACTTATGAAAACCCTGTTGCTCCTCATAAATATATCATTCATCCACATTCACAGTCTGCCGTCTTGTATCATCAACCTGTTATGCAGGATGGTGGCCTGCTAGCTGTCCTCTTTTCACTCAGTGCACCGACACCAAGTACTAAAGATTTAACTTCCTAAGCATATGTTGCAACTACCACTGTTTTTCCTTCTTATACCACTTAGAGTATTCCTGTTAGACTTGTCTACTTGCATGTTTGACAGCAGAATATTAATCCAAACTGATGGAAATCAGTTTTCACAAGGTGTAAAAAAGTACATGATTGATCATTTCCTCCAGGAAAATCATTTAGAAGCTTTCTCTGGCTCATGTGATGAATATCAAAATCATTCTAAACCCCTATATACTTCTGTCTTCATCCCATGGATAATACCTGTTCATAATTTTTTAGCTAAAAGCTACAATTGTTCAAATGACCCAAAAGTCTTCACTCACCCTCCCATCTGCACAAACCCCACACACTCTTGCAGATCTCTACTGCTTTTTTTAGGAGCACACATTGCAGCACACACACAGAAAGGGAGCTTTTCCCACAAAATCCCTCAGGTTGTGCTGCCAAATTGAGGCCATATCTCATGGGCACCTCCCCCATTGGGGTCAAGCCCCCACTTCCCTGCTTCACCCTCTTGCTCTTTCATTGTTTGCAAGCGGAGCTACTTTAGTCTTGAGCTGCAAGTGACACACAGGCCTGGAAAGGCCAATCTTTGAGCTAATTTATCAAAGTCTAACAAAAATGACCTCACCCAGGTGAAATGTTCAGTTTCACTACCAGAAACAATGACCGGCATTGCAGTCATCTGTTTCTGCCATGGACTAAAAGCTCTCAAACTTAATGGGCCTACTGCCCCTTTCCAGGGGAGAAAAATAACAATTCAGAGACCCCTGGAAATGTGCCGTATTTATCAATCGTACCAAGTCTACCATCACAGTCTGTAGATCTTTCCAGAATTCTCTGAGGGACACTGCCATAGATAATAGGCTCCCGAAGGACAAAATCAAGCATTTTTTTGGTTTTTTCGTTTGTTTGTTTGTTTGTGGGGAAAAGTTGTGTCTCTTGCACTCTTCTGTTTTCAGGGCTTACTCCTTACTCTGCATTCAGAGATTATTTCTCATAGTACTCCAGGGACGATATGTGGTTTCAGGGATCTAACTGGGCTTGGCTGCAAGCAAGACAAGAATTTTAATGTCTAAACTATGTCTCTGACTGCAGAAAAGTTTTGATTCATGTGTGTGTTTTTGTGTGTGTGTTGTGTTTCTACTAATTAGCCCAACACCAGCTACCCAATGGTAATTAAATATTTACTGATGATTAAATTTCTAATCTAGATTGAATATCTGTATCCTAGCTAGATTTATATGTTAAATTCTAATATCCAATAAAATGACATGATAAAATGACTGTGGTTTTTAGATTATTGGGTCATAAGATGGAGTCCTGAAGAATCAGGTTAGTGTACATATGAAAGATACTCTAGGAGCCCAAATAATAGCACAGCAGTCGGGATGCTTGCCTTGTACGCAGCCAACCTACATTTATCCTCAGTACCACATACAGTCCTCTGAGCTTATCCAGAGTAATCCCTGAGCGCAGAGCCAGGTTAAACCCTGAGACCTTCGGGTGCCCCCCAAAACAAAATAAAATAAAACAAAAATACTCCAGAGATTTTCCTTACTTTTTCCACCAGTTAAAAATCCAGCAAGAAGAGACCAACTCTTAACCCAAATCACCACCCAGGCAGCAATCCCAATAGCACCTCACTCTTGGACATTTTAGAGTTCAGGATTATGAGAGATAAGTTCCTGTCACACATCTACGATAGTCTACTATTGCAGTCCAATAGGTGTGAGACAATATAATTTCACTGAGCCTGATGTGCAACTACTACTTATTAGAAATGAAACTTTTAATGATTCCTTTCAAGATGTCATTATTTCTAGTAGAGAGGAGGGACATAAAAGAGAGATGAGAAGTATTGGTGATCAGTTCAGGGTGTTCATGTTAAAGAGTGATAGAGCCAAATATCCAAACCTGAGTATCAACAACCATGAATCAAGAGAACCAAACTTTAACAATCAAATTTAGAAAAGTGCTTGTCCAGGGGACAGGGTAGAGTAAGGGAAGGAAGGGAACTTGGAAACATTGTTGGAAAAAGTGCATTCTGGTAGTGGAATTAGTGCTGCAATACTGTTTGTCTAAAAATCAGCTATGAATAACTTTGTAAAAAATGGTACTTTAATAAAAAATAAAATATTACAAAAACCCTTCATTCTTTCAGAAATAGTGTTGTCTAAGTAGTCTAAACTGTAGGAAGAGTTAACCCTTCAAAAGACAGGGACACATATTGAATGAGCAGCTCAAACCTGTGGAAGTAAGAGAATTGTAGGGGTCTTATTGACACAGAACCAACAGTTGCTTCTCACTTTGGTTATAAGAGGAGGATGCTGAGAAAATTTTTCTATTTTTTCTTCTTTTGGCCTTGTTCCAAACAAAGCTACTGAGTAACGTGGTGAAATACCTGTGTTCTTACTGGTAAATAACAGTTCACTGCCAGCAGGGCCATATCCCAAAATAGTCCCCTCCCCACATATGTGGAGTTGCATCTACAGAGAAATTCCAAAACCGCTGTACAAACTAAGAACTGGGTCCTCAGTAGGTGACTAGCTGATACTGATTTCCAAAAGGGAGAGTGCTGAGGCTCTTTGGGTGCGGCTCTTAGCTACCCTTGTATAACAATCTCAGGTTTATCTCTAATCTTTCAACTCAGTTGCATTAGGAGATCTGAAGAAGATTCTTGCAGCTGGAATTACAGCTTTCTTGATGTTATACTCCTTCAACGACCTTCTAATTGGGCTTGTAATACTCATGCAGTATGCCCTTTAAAATAGGATAGCTCATCTTGTTTAGGTAGTGTCTTTTTGTATAAAAAGGGACCACTTTTATATCAAAAAGGCACCTCTATGTGATTATTAATATATGTGAGCCCCTTTCTCTTTCACCTGCTCAGTGAATAGGTGACAATATCTATCTTGGTAGCACCCAAACTCTTAATTCTATGCGTAAGCCTAATGATTTGGTCAAAGATATAGTACAGAGGGTAAATAGTGCACCTTATACATGGTCAAACCGGGTTCAATCCTCAGCATTCACTGTAGTCTCTTGAAGAAATCGAGGAATAATCCCTGAGCACAGAGCTAGGAGTCCTGGTCACTGCCAGATGTGGCCCCCAAATAATAAATAAATAAATATGTATGTGAGATCATAACCAAAAACCTAGACTATTTTTCACTCCACACAATTATCACATGTGTGACCATTCTATAATTGCTCTTTAAGCTGAATGCAGAAGGAACCCTAAAATTTCACTTTCTCATCTCCCTCACATACTTCTTAAACTTCAATGTACTGAAACAAACTGGGCCCCTTCAAAACGTGTAAGTTTCTACATGTTCTTCCTCTCACAAATCCATAGTCAATATGCATTGTTTCTGCAAAGTCTTTTGTTTAAATCGATTAAGACCTTTGTAAAAGCTGAGCTCCTTGAAGCCCCTTCCATTCTCAGGTCAGAAGCAGCACAGTAATTACAACTTCCGAAAACATTATCGTCGTCATCATCATCATCATCATCATCATCATCAACCCATTGATTGTCGATTTTCTCCAGTGGTCTCAGTTACGTCTCCATTTGTCCTAGCCCTGAGATTTTAGAAGCCACTCTAAAATTTCTTAGAAACTCCCCGTGCTGTATTCATATACCAAAACCAGTAACAATGATGGGTCTCATTCCCCTGACCCTGAAAGAGCCTCCAAGGCAGCACCATTGGGAAGGACAAGTAAAGAGAGGCTTCTGAAACCATAATCTGTAATACAATACAAATCTATAGTACTGTACTCTTCACTCTGAATTCCAGTTTAACCATTTGCAGGTCTTCTCCTGACCTTCTCCCCACACTAGAACATGAGATCCTGAGGACCTGGTTATATGATTTCTAGAGCCTGAAAATTATCTCAGACCCTGACACAGAAGAGTCTTACTTCATGCTTTCTGAGTGAATAAATACCATTTTCTTACAGTGACAATTATGCCACAATTATAATAAGCATAAACATAGCTTTTGCTTGATAAATACAATTTTTAAATGCATATATGATATAATATTTTCAGAGATAGGTGATAAAAAACAAGCATTTTCTATGCTTCAGTGAATGTACCTAGAGCTGACTGCTAATAGGGTATGTGCTTTTTATATTATGGGCTATACATGGGGAAAAAAAGTTTAAATTTTTGGTAACATTCATGTCTTTGTTTATAAAATAAATTCCCCAGATTTTCAATTTTTCTGGTAATATATGTCCATATAATATGCTCAAATTATTTAGCAAGTGATATGAAAATGACAGGACTCATCAGAATAAATCCAGCTATGTCAGAGCAGAGTCTATGCCCCCCCCCCTAATAAAGCATTAATACTTGTTTCTGGATTAATACTGAAGATTTGGGGAAATCAGGTAAAAGTTATCATTACTGGCAAAGAGAGACTTCATTTGAAAGAATTTTAACAGCTGTTTTTACCAATAGTAAACTCTCTATTAATACAATTAATGATGCTGATGTGTATATATCAGGCCTCATATACATTTGCAAACTACACCACATAGCATGGTTTAAATATATCCTTAGATGTTTTATCTTTAATAATTCAAAACTAAAAACAATCTGAGGATAATGGAGACCTCAGAAGTAAAAGTGTGTAAATAATACTTAGAATATATCTTTATGATCTGATCAAAAGAGTATTTTTGCTTGCAGAAGGAAACTGAATCACAGCATCATGCAATCTTCTTAGAATTTCACAGTTGGTAAAGGGAAAGTCAGAGAGAATGAGAGAAGCCCAACTCTACAATCAATAACCAGCATTTTTATCAATCTGCATTCCCACCTGAGCTGTGTTGAAACTTACTTTCTGGGGTATATATATTCATGTGAGTCCTTACCATACTGTATTAGTCACTCTTTTTATGGGTAACTGTAAAGTCAACTAGGATGCAATATTTTTCAGTAAACAATTCATCTTACTCATCCATTGAAAACTCATTTTTTTTGAATATTTTTGAATACCTACTAAAACCCTGGGTAAGGCAGGTTGCTAAAAATAGGTACAAAAACTGTACTATAGTGCTTGTCAACTAGGAATGCTTATTTCTAAAGTTTCTGTCCAAGCTATGATGGGTTTGAAATAGCATAGACATTGATATGATGATCCTTTTAAGAGTATAGCACTTACTTATTTTAATTTTTATTTTCTTCCTTAATTGTATAGAATAGATATGGTATATATTAATATATAATGTGAAATTATATATTAATGTCACATTATATATTAATATGTATAAGGTCCTTAATATCCTTGAGTCCAATATTTAATGCATAGATGTCTAATTTCTTCTTTCTAAATAAATGGTCATGGATAATGTATAAATATTTCAGTCTTATCTGCCTACATTTGAATTATTTTTTTTATTTGAATTCTTGCTTTTGTGAAAGTAGAAAAAAACTGCCCTCAGAGAGTTAAAACTGACAGCTTCTCAACAATGGCTTCATAGTTGTGTTCATTTCTATGGAAGAAGAGTATGGTAACTAGGTTGAATAGAGAACTAGGTTTATCTCAATGTCGCCTACATATAAGAAACATGAATTTGTTTTGATTGTGTTTAATTTGGATATATTGAGAGGCTGAGCTTATAACCATCTTTCAATCTGTTTCTATCTTCATTTTTCTACATTTCACAAGCAAAGAAGCTAATATACTATTTGTTGTTAACTTAATGACCTCAATCCTGGCCCCTGACCTCAAATATCTTTGAAATCTTGTCTGTATTCTGATTGCAAGAAAAAGTCAGTGAAGAGAAGTTTTCTTTTTTAAAAAAAATAGCAAGACACTGCCAAAATAAAAAAAAAAAACCTTACGGAGCTTTTACTCTGGTTGAAAAAAAAATGGAAAAGAAATATATGAAAGGTATAAAGCTGTAAGAATTTTAACAGTTGTCAATTAATAGCTTGTCTTGTATCCCAACCTGCACAACAGATTACATATTCCTATGTATACACAGATGATAAAAAATAATAATTCAAGTGGTATGCAACAACTATAGTGGTATTATTTATAAAGAGAGAGGAATGGTCTAAATGCAGTCAGCATTACGAAAAAAAAGATGAAGGGATACCAAATGCATATTTAATGCCACAAGACTCTGACAGGTGGTCCCTGGAACTCAGCCAGGAATGACTCCTGAGGACAGAGCCAGGTGTAAGCCCTGAGCACCATGGTGTGGCCCAAAATCCTAGGGGAAAAGAAAAAAGAATTCCTAGAAATTTAACACACTTGAACATCAAGTATAAGGTTGAGAATATTTTAAAAAGTGCTGACTAAAAATAAAACAAGTTACTAAAGTAGTGTTAACCCCTAAGTTGCTATATTTGTTTTAAAAATCCAGAATTCATTCAGCCGTGGAGTCATTTATCATTTTGACAAGTTCCAGGTCTTAGGGATATGCAATCAGGTTTTGAATCAATTACACTGATCCCCAAATCTCCTCTCATGAAGTACAGCATACATCAGTCATTTCCAGTTCCCTCAATAGCCACATTCTCTACCTTGTTCATCTTCTTTGGGACAGTTTTGTGCATAGCCCTACCAAGAGAGGGAAAGGTCTCTGTACAACATTGAAATGCTGTACTTTGGACTCAGTCTGTGCAATAAAATATATGTAAGTCTAAATATATAACAATATTCTGTACTGCATCTTTGCAAATATTTATTTGCATTCCATGTTTGCTACATATTGAGTAAGTGAAATACATGAACACATAATTCATGGGATCTAATGAGACTGGGAAAAGCAGGTAGAGGATCTTTGCTCAGCCCAGAGTCCTCTCTCTCTCTCTCTTTCTCTCTCTCTCTCCATATATATATGTATATATATATACATATATATAACATGTAATTTTTATTTATTCTAACCATTCTAGTGGTTGTGAAGTAGTATTTTATTACAGAATTAGATTTACTTTTTCCTAATGGAAAATGATAATACAAATATTTTAGGCATCTATTGGCTATGTATCTTATCTTTTTAGGGAGACATAGCTATTCTGATCCATTATATATGATTATTTGTCTTCTTATTGTTGAGTAGATTTATTTTTATATTCTGGATACAAGTCCTTTTTCTTGTATGATTTTCAAAGGTCTTTTTCCCCCATTGTTGTGAATTGGTGACTCTTGTTAATTGTTTGCAGCAGAAAAGGTTTTAAGTTTGTTAACATCTAGGAGTTGGTGCAGTTGTACTGTGGGTAGGTAGTAATAGGTGTGATTCCAGAGGAGAGAGTAAGGAATAAACCTTGAGCACTGCTAAGTATGTCACCCCCCAAAAAAACGTTTTTTTGGTCAAAATCTAATTTTTTTTGTCACTTGTGCTTTATGATATCATATCAAGAAGGCTTTGCCTAACCTTGAGGTTTTGACAGTTTATTCTTGTTTTCTTTTTTTTTTTTTCTTGTTTCATTTATTTTTGGGGAGGTGGAAGGTTTGGGCCACAGCCGGAAATGCTCAGGGTTTACTCCTGGCTCTGTACTCAGGAATTACTCATAGTGGTGCTCAAGGAACCATATGGAATGCCAGGGGATCAAACCAGGATCAGCCTCGTGCAAGGCAAATACCCTACCCCCGCACTATTGTTCCTGCCCCTAGAATTTATCATTTAAAATACTAGTTAGGTCTATTATGTTTTCAGTTAATTTTATGTGTCATGTAAGGACTGGCTGCAATTTTCTCCTTTTGCTTGTGAATATCCGTGGTTCTAACACCATTTAATGAAAAGACCCAAGGGCAGACCCAAGAATACCCCTGGAGCATTGCTGGGTGTGACATGCCTCCCCCTCACGAAAAAGAAAAAAAAAAAAGAAGATTTTTCCGTCAGGAATGATTCCTAAGCACAAAGCTAGAATAAACTCTGAGCAGCACTACTGGGTGTGACTCCAAAACAAATTAAAACAAAAAAAGAAATATATTAAGGGAATAAACACAGGCCTATGATATCAGCCTCTGTGTTTTTTTTTTTTGTGTGTGTGTGTGTGTGTGTGCGTTTTGTTGTTGGTGGTGCTGTTCTTTTTCTTTTTTGGGTCACACCTGGCAATGCACAGGGGTTAACTCCTGGCTCTGCACTCAGGAATAACTCTTGGCGGTGCTCGGGGGACCATGTGGGATAATGGGAATTGAACCCCATCGGCTTCATGCAATGCAAATGCCCTACCCACTATGCTATTGCTCCAGCCCCTGATATCAGCCTCTGATGATCTGCCTCTAGAACTGAGCTGGGGGAAGGAGTCAGGCCAAGGTGGAGCCAAAGTGCCAGAAGGTACCAATTCTTGTACAATCATGAGGGATGTTGACACTTTGGTGGTGGGTGTGGTGCAGCAAATTGCATGCCTAAAACATATATTATTGTAAATCATGATATCCCAAAAATTGGGCATGTGGACTGGGGATGTGTCTCATTAGGAGAGTGTATGCCTTCCATGTATATGGTCTGGGGTTAATCCTGGTACCATAAAAAATAAGTAAAATCAGTTCTTTTGAGGTGGATCTGCTGGCAACAAATTCTGATTTTATCTGGGAAAGTCTTCACCTGCATTTTGGTAACAACCAAACAAATAATGTATGCATATATGTACATATATGCATACATTATTTGTATATGTATATATGTATACATATATTATATATTATATATATTATGTATATATATATACATACATAACATAAGAATATATATACTCTTGTCCGCATGCCTGGCTGTCTTCCCCAGGGTCCTCGGAGGGGATGGGCTCCAGCTTCCTTCTCCACCCCTAGCAGAGCTCCCGGAAGCTGAAGACCACTGGAACCTAGCTACAGCCATGCTTGAGGCCCCTCTCCATACATTCAGACAGGCCTCATGCATGAAGGTACTGGCAAAGGAACCCAGGTGTGTGTAATCCCATCAACGGCCAACATCCAGAGAGAGACTTAAAAGTGAGCTCCCAGAAGTGTGCGGCTGCTTTGTGACCACGCGATATCTTTAGCCTACTTCTCCCTCTGGGAGAAACTGGCAATTTTCTGAGAGTTTCCTGTCCACATGGGACAGCCTTGCAAGCTTCCCATGGTGTATTCATAGGCAAAATCCAGTAACAAGATGGATCTCATTCCCCTGACCCTGAAGAGCCCCCAGTGCAACATCGTTGGGAGGGCCAAGTCAAGATAGACTTCTAAGATCTCAGGGAAAGGACAAAATGAGATATTACTGAGCCTGCCCAAGAAATTGGTGATTAATGGGATTTCATGATCGTGATCGTGATATACATAACATACATATTAATTTCAAATATACACATGATAATGTGTGAGGTTTCATTAGTCATTTATTGCAATAAAAGTTAAAGAATGTTTTAGAATGTACTTTAACAAGCATTGTCAAGAATGTATTTATTCCCTACTGGTGGGAAATAACAAACGAGTAACTCCTTTGTAAAAGAGTTTGGCAATTCCTCAACATGCTAAGGAGTGAACCATCAATTGTGCTCTGATGGACCCACCAAAATGAAAAGAAATGTTTGTTCACACTCACAGACACAAACACAAATGTCTTCATAGCATCAGGGAAACATCCCAACTGTCCACCAATTGATGAAATATATAGTATAACCAGAGCATATATCTATTCATCAAAAGAAGCCATACAATACTGGTTTGTTACAGATGAAACCTGGAAGCAGTATGCTTGGGAAAAGAAGCAAGAGATATTAAGCCAGAGTGACACACATGGTGTACGGTCTTCGGTCTTTGTCTCACATGAGATCAACCCTGGTTTGGTCCCCAGCACTGGAGTTTCTAGAGCATTTCCAAAAGTGATTTCGTGCACAAAGTCAAGAGAAACTTGAGTACTACATAGTATAACCACAAAACAAAACAGAATCAAACACTCAACATAGACATTACTCAGTAATTCCATTCATATCAAAAGTCCAGAATAGTCAAATCCACAGAGCTAAATAATGAAAAGATGAAATGCACTTGTCATGCATTAAATCAACAGATTTTTATATGCTTTCTTGTATTTTTGTAGTTTAGAATTAAATAAAAAAGGTTCAAATGTAGTTTGATATTTTAGATACTGTATCCATCAGAGTTGATTTTATGCTATACCATCAAAAGAAAAAGAAGACATATTGCAAACCATTTGAAAAAAAAATAAGGGAAACCCATCATGTTCTTTTCCAAAGAGCCTTGCATTATTGACAAAAATTTTACTTCCCAAACCTCTGTTTCAGAACAAATATTGTTTTGAGAAAATTGGTCCATTCTCTGTGCCTGTTGGAAAGCAATTAAAGCTGAAATCAAATAGCTATAATCATCTGTTCATTTCCGACCCTTATCTCTCCATTTGCAGAAAGAGCAGCTATGTATTAAAGTGTTTGTGGATCATTCAATAATTTAAGTATTAGCAAAAATAGTGGTTTTTGAAAGCAGTGCTAAGACAATTTAGAATTTTTAACAGAAAGTCCAAATAAAGTACAGATAAGAGCCAGCTTTCATATTTTGCTTCTCTACAGGTGAACGACCTAAGATCAGCTCCTTTCACTTTAAGCGATTTTCCAATAAGTATTACCTGACTGGAGTAATAGCACAGCGGGTAGGGCATTTGCCTTACACGCAGCCAACCCAGGTTTGATTCTTCCCTCCCTCTCGGAGAGCCCGGCAAGCTACTGAGAGTATCCCACCCGCATGTCAGAGCCTGACAAGCTACCCGTGGAGTATTTGATATGCCAAAAACAGTAACAACCAGTGTCACAATGGGGCTGTTACTGGTGCCCTCTCAAGCAAATCGATGAACAACAGGACAATAGTGCTACAGAGCTACTACAAAGTACAAAAGTAGGGACTAGAAAGTTCAGGAATTAAAGGGCTTGCCTTGCAAACAGCTTACCCTGGCTCAATCTCAAACAGCGCATATGATCCCTGAGCACCATCAGGAGTTGGTGTAGTAGGAGGTGGTAGATGTAGTCAATTGTAACGTCTGTGTACTGGAGGGTGCAGCCTTCCCCTCCCAAAAATAGAAGGGGGAGGAAGAATGATAATCACCATCCTTGACACCTTCAGGTTTGTCAAAGGAAGCCAAGTCTTTGATCTTACCACAACTGGACTCTAAGTCTCATCTTTCATATATTTCCTGTGTGATTTTTTTCTTGTTCACTCTAGTATTATGACCTAGTCTTATTTATTTTAGTGAGCCTTAGCCAGAAATCAAGGGTTCATTGGTTGCCAGCAAATTTGAATAGTAACATTTTATAAAAGAACCTCTTTCATAAAATTATAGATGAATGTGTAATTGACATATTGTCTATGACTACTTCTGTGTAACCATTAAGCAGTGTGACAAAGACAATGTGGCTCACAAACTAAAAATACTCTTTTTTTTTCCTTTTGGGTCACAACTGGCAGTGCTCAGGGGTTACTCCTGGCTCTGCACTCAGGAATTACTCCTCCCAGTGCTTGGGGGACCATATGGGATGCCAGGGATTGAACCAGGGTTGGCCTGATGCAAGGCAAATGGCCTCCTACTGTTCTATTTCTCTGGCCCCTAAAAATACTTAATATGTCATCACATAAAATATCTCTGCTCTTGATAGAAAGTGGCATGCTTCCAGATCATCTATTTACCATATCGGAACTCAGGTTGACATAGTTTTAAGTGTTTGGGAATTTTTTAAATAAGTATGCATCAGCTCGGGAGGCACTGCAAAATATTAAGCTATAGATATTAGTGTAAAACAACCCTTTATTTAATCCTGGTTATAATGCTTAGTTATCTGTCTGCTCCTAGTAGATTAAAATTTTTAAACCTCAGTTCCCTTATCTGTAAAGTAGGAATAAAATGCTGCCACCTATGTCAATAAAAATAATTTGGGCTGGAAGTACAAAAAGCTCATGCTAGGCATTAATGTTTTTCTGTTTAAATTAATGTCTTTTTCTGTTGGGGTTGATGCCCCAGAGCAGACTATTGGGTTTCTTGAAGTTCTATTTCTAATTTAAGTCTCAAAACCATTTTCCAAAGAGATTGAACTAAAAAACAGTGCCAACAACAGTAAATGAAAGTTCTCTTTTACCACAGTTCTGCCAGCACTCATTGTTTCTCAACTATTTTTGTGGGGATGAAGTGATACTTTATTGTTTATTGATTTACATTTCCCTTACAATCGGTGATGCTGAACATTGGTGCAACAGCACTTAAGTATAAAAGTGATTCCAATACTATCATAAACTACAATATCTAACTTAAAAATAAATATCATTTAAAACTCAATTTAATAAGTAATAGATTAGAAGGAAAATAACTTTATCTCTCTTAGATGATTCTTTGCTATCTAGGGACTTAAGAGTGAGTTATTGGTCGGAGAGTATAGTCTACACATGAGTGGGGAGCATGGACTAGCTACTAGAACATAATAGGAATTTAGTTAGAGAGGAAGGGTATGGAGAGGTGTGAGCAGGTAGTCAAAGATATAGGTAAAATTTTTCTTAATTCAATAAATGAATGCATATGTGTGTATCCTCCTGAGGACCCACATCTTTTTGTTAGGTGTCTTGATGGTATTTAACTCAAAGTATGCTTAAATTACTTTCTCGTGAAAGCATTAGAAGAAATGCATATTATCTTATTAGATAACTAAAAACATGTCAGCATCTGGTGAGAGTGGATGAATATCATTACTTAGATAGTGACACCCCTATAATTGCTGTTTCATATACTCAGGTCTCCATGTAATTTGTAAGTATCTATTAAGTCTATATTAAAAGTATATTGACTCCCGAGTGCGCCCCTGGTTCCCACGCGGCCGCCGGGACTTGGGAACCTTGCCTCCGCCACTTCCCGCGTCCCACCGCCCCGGCTTTCCCGTCCGCCCGGCTCCCTCCAACCCGGCCTTTTCCCAGGTAATCAGGAGACTCCCAGCCACGCCTCCCGAGTGGGACCATTGTCCCAGGAGCCCCTGCTAGGAAGAAACGGGGGCGTGGCCTGAAAGGGGCGTGGTCTAAAAAGGGGCGTGGCCTCCTGCCAGAGCGGCGGCCGCTAACGTGGCCGCAGATATTATTTCCTACCTTAGCACATTAGGTATGGTCTTCTTGCTTGGAAAATCGGTTTAACACATCTCATACACTTATGCGAACTAGCCTATTAGCTCTAAGTTTAGAAAAATTATCAGGAATAAGAGAAGCTTAGCAAAGCTTTTGTAAAGACAACTTAGCCTTAAGTCCTCATTAAAGCCCCAACATCAATCAGAAAGAAAAGGCTGAGTGTAAGGAAGACTTCTAGAATAGGAATAAAGCTGCCATCAGAAATAGCACAAACAGAACCCCTCCTTCTCTCAGCAAGAGGTAGGAGGAATAAACACCTACAAAGTTCCAATCCTATACTTCCATAACAATATGAAGAAGCAGCGAAAATCCCCTCCACGAAGAGAGGGAGAAGAAAAGATACTAGAAACCTCAAAAGAGGCTCCCAACATCTACGACCTCTCAGATAAACAATTCAGAGAGGAAATCTGGAGGAGAGTTGACCTACTCCAAGCAAATATGGAACAGACATCCAATAAATTAAGGGAGGAGATGAATCAAGCGCTGGAACGGTCTACCAAGAAAATACAGGAATAAATGAGAGCAGAAATGAGAGCAGAAATTTCAAACCTTCGAACGGAAGTCTCACAAATAAAGGAATCGGTAGATGAAATAAAAATCTCACTAGATGCCCTCAACAGTGGAATGACTACAGCTGAAGACAGAATCAGTGATCTGGAAGATGAGCTGCAGAAAGCTTATAGACAACAACAAATCATGGCCAAAGACCTCAAAATGGCTATAGAGCGAATCAGAGCCCTGGGGGATGACTTCAAGAGGAACAACATAAGAATCATTGGAGTACCAGAACCGCAGGGAAGCAACCCCAATGAAAAAAACACAGTCAAAGATATCATTGCTAAGAAATTCCCAGAGCTGGACAAGGCAGGCATCCAGATACAAGGAGTCCGAAGAGTACCAGCAAAAAGAGACCCGAATAAAAAGACCCCAAGGCATATCATAGTCAGAATGACGGATACCATGGATAGAGACACAATTCTGCAAGCAGCAAGGTCAAGGAAGGAAATCACATACAAAGGAGCACCCCTCAGATTTACGGCCGATCTGTCAGAAGAAACCCTCCGAGCCCGAAGACAATGGTGGGACATAGTGAAAAAACTCAACGAAATGAATGCCTCACCAAGAATACTTTATCCAGCTAAACTCTCACTCAAACTCGAAGGAACCATACACTACTTCTCGGATAAACAACAGCTCAGGTCCTTCATAGACTCAAAACCAATCTTGAAAAAAGGTCTAAAGGGGCTACTGTAAGACAAGGAGGAGCCCCAGAAGAACAACAAATCCCACAGAAAGATGACACAAAACCACATCACAATAATCTCTCTCAATGTCAATGGCCTAAATGCACCTATCAAGAGACACAGAGTGGCTAAATGGATCCGGAAATTAAACCCAACATTCTGTTGCCTGCAAGAAACACACCTGAACAAACAGAGTAAACATAGACTCAAAGTCAAAGGATGGAAAACAATCCTCCAAGCAAACAACCCCCTTAAAAAAGCTGGAGTGGCCATCCTGGTATCCGACAACATAGATTTTAGGATGAAAAAGATCAAAAGGGACAGCAAAGGTCATTTTCTGTTTATCAAGGGATATGTACAACAGGAAGAAATCACACTCTTAAACGTATATGCTCCTAACGAACGACCGGCTAAATATTTAAAACAACTCCTAACCGACTTCAAAGAGGACATCACTAACAGCACAATTGTAGTCGGAGACTTCAATACGGCCTTATCGCCTCTAGATAGATCCACAAGAACAAAACTCAACAAGGAAACACTGACTCTGAAAGAAGAAATAGAAGAGAGAGACCTAATAGACCTATACAGGGCCTTACACCCCAAAAAGAAAGAATACACATTCTTTTCCAGTGCACACGGAACATTTTCTAAAATAGACCATGTACTGGGCCCCAGAACATACCTCAATAGAATCGGAAAAATAGAAATTGTATCAACCATTTTTTCAGACCACGATGCGCTGAAAATAGAAGCTAACCACTCACAAACACGGAAAATCAAATCAAACACCTGGAAACTAAACAATTCAATGTTGAACAATGAGTGGGTCAGGAAGGAAATCAAGGAAGAAATCAAAAGATACTTAGAAACTAATGAGAATGAAGACACGAGCTACCAAAACCTATGGGACGCAGCTAAAGCCGTGTTAAGGGGAAAATTTATAGCTCTCCAAGCATTCCTCAGGAAGGAAGAAAGGACCCACATAGATAGCTTGACTTCACGACTCAAGACCTTAGAAAAGGACCAGAAAAAGGACTCCAAACCAGACCGAAGGAAAGAAATAATAAAAATTAGAGGAGAAATTAATGACATCGAAACCAAAAAAACAATCCGAAAGATCAATGAAACAAAGAGTTGGTTCTTTGAGAAAATAAATAAGATTGATAAACCGCTAGCAAGACTCACAAAGAAAGAAAGAGAGAAAACTCTAATAAATCGAATCAGAAATGAAAAGGGGGACATCATAACAGAAACCAGTGAGATTCAAAAGATCATTAGAGACTACTTTGAAGGTCTTTACGCCACAAAAAAGGAGAACCTAAAAGAAATGGATGGATTCCTTGATTCCTACAATCTCCCAACACTGAAGAAAGAAGACCTGGAATACCTGAATAGACCCATCAATGTTAAGGAAATTGAAACGTTAATCAAAAACCTCCCCAAAAACAAAAGCCCAGGCCCAGATGGTTTCACTGGCGAATTCTTCCAAACATTTAAAGAAGACCTATTGCCTGTTTTCCTCAAACTTTTCCAGGAAATTGAAAAAACAGGAACTCTCCCAAACAGTTTCTATGAAGCACATATCTCCCTAATACCAAAAGCAAACAAAGACACCACTAAGAAAGAAAATTACAGACCAATTTCCCTGATGAACACCGATGCGAAGATCCTCAACAAAATACTAGCAAATAGGATCCAACAACTCATCAAAAAGGTCATACATCACGACCAAGTGGGATTCATCCCAGGGATGCAAGGATGGTTTAACATTCGGAAATCAATCAACATAATCCAGCATATCAACAAAATTAAAGACAAAAACCATATGATCATATCAATAGATGCAGAGAAAGCATTTGACAAGATCCAACATCCTTTCATGATGAAAACCCTCGCCAAAATGGGGTTTGGAGGAACTTTCCTCAAGATAGTCGAAGCCATCTATCACAAGCCTACGGCAAGCATTATCCTCAATGGGGAAAAACTAAGGGCCTTTCCTCTGAGATCAGGCACAAGACAAGGATGCCCACACTCACCACTCCTCTTCAATATAGTACTGGAAGTACTTGCGATAGCTATTAGACAAGAAAAAGAGATTAAGGGCATCCAGATAGGAAAGGAAGAAATCAAACTCTCACTATTTGCAGACGACATGATACTATATCTAGAGAAGCCTAAAACCTCTACTAAGAAACTCTTAGAAACAATAGACTTATACAGTAAAGTTGCAGGCTACAAAATCAATACCCAAAAATCCATGGCCTTCATATATGCAAACAATGAGGCAGAGGAAAGGGACATGAAAAAAGCAATCCCATTCACAATCGTGCCCCAGAAAATCAAGTACCTCGGAATCAGCTTAACCAAGGAAGTAAAAGACCTTTACAAAGAAAACTACAAAACGCTACTCCATGAAATCAAAGAGGACATGAGGAAATGGAAACATATACCCTGCTCGTGGATAGGGAGAATCAATGTTGTCAAAATGGCAATACTCCCCAAAGCATTATACAGATTCAACGCGATCCCTATAAGTATACCCATGACATTCTTCAAAGAAATGGATCAAGCAATCCTAAAATTCATATGGAATAACAAACGTCCAAGGATAGCTAAAACAATTTTTGGGAAAAAGATGATGGGAGGCATCACCCTCCCCAACCTCAATCTTTACTACAAAGCAGTAACAATTAAAACAGCATGGTACTGGAACAAAGGCAGTGCCGTAGACCAATGGAACAGGGTGGAATATCCCTACACACAACCCCAAATGTATGATCATCTAATCTTTGATAAGGGAGCAAGAGATGTGAAGTGGAGCAAGGAAAGCCTGTTTAACAAATGGTGCTGGCACAACTGGACAACCACATGCAAAAAAATGGGTTTAGACCTTGACCTGACACCATGCACAAAAGTCAGATCAAAATGGATTAAAGACCTCAACATTAGACCACAAACCATAAGGTACATTGAAGACAAGGTCGGCAAAACCCTCCACGATATTGAAGATAAAGGTATCTTCAAACGTGACACGGAACTAAGCAATCTAGTAAAAACAGAGATCAACAAATGGGACTACATTAAACTAAAAAGCTTCTGCACCGCAAGATACACAGTTACCAGAATACAAAGACTATCCACAGAATGGGAAAGGATATTTACACAATACCCATCAGATAAGGGGTTGATATCAATGGTATATAAAGCACTGGTTGAACTCTACAAAAAGAAAACATCCAACCCCATCAAAAAATGGGGCGAAGAACTGAACAGAAACTTTACCAAGGAAGAAATATGAATGGCCAAAAGGCACATGAAAAAGTGCTCTGCATCACTAATCATCAGAGAGATGCAGATCAAAACAACCATGAGATACCACCTCACACCACAGAGACTGGCACACATCCAAAAGAACAAAAGCAACCGCTGTTGGAGAGGATGTGGGGAGAAAGGGACCCTTCTACACTGCTGGTGGGAATGCCGGCTAGTTCAGCCCTTTTGGAAAACAGTATGGACGATTCTCAGAAAACTAGAGGTTGAGCTCCCATTTGACCCAGCAATACCACTGCTGGGAATATATCCCAGAGAGGCAAAAAAGTACAATCGAAACAACATCTGCACATGTATGTTCATCGCAGCACTGTTTACAATAGCCAGAATCTGGAAAAAACCCTAATGCCCCAAAACGGATGACTGGTTGAGGAAACTTTGGTACATCTATACAATGGAATACTATGCAGCTGTTAGAAAAAAGGAAGTCAAGAATTTTGTAGTTAAGTGGATGGGCATGAAAAGTTTCATGCTGAGTGAAATGAGTCAGAAAGAGAGAGACAGACATAGAAAGACTGCACTCATCTATGGTATATAGAATATCAGAGTGGGAGACTAATACCCAAGAACTGTAGAAATAAGTACCAGGAGGTTGACCCCATGGCTTCGCGGCTGGCCTCACGTTCCGGGGAAAGGGCAACTCAGAGAAGCAATCACCAACTACATTGTAGTTGAAGGCCATGTGGGGGAAGGGAGTTGCGGGCTGAATGAGGGCTAGAGACTGAGCACAGAGGCCACTCAACACCTTTATTGCAAACCACAACAGCTAATTAGAGAGAGAGAACAGAAGGGAATGCCCTGCCACAGTGGCAGGGTGGGGTGGGGGGGAGATGGGATTGGGGAGGGTGGGAGGGACGCCGGGTTTACGGGTGGTGGAGAATGGGCACTGGTGAAGGGATGGGTTCCCGAACTCTGTGTGAGGGAAGTATAAGCACAAAAGTGTATAAATCTGTAACTGTACCCTCACGGTGATTCTCTAATTAAAAATAAATAAATTATAAAAAAAAATAAATAAAAGTATATTGAATGCTTATGAACCCCTTCCATTCACTGCAAAGAATATTTGTTGATTGTTTGTTTTATATTTGGGACACATCTGGCTATTCTCAGAGCATATTCCTGACACTGTGCTCAGGAATCACTCCTGGAGGTGCCCATGGAGCTCCACGAGTTGCTGTGAATCAAATCTGGATTTAATTGCATGCAAGGCAAGTGTTCTGTTCTATGTGTAATATCTCTCAAGCCCCTACAAGTGATTTTAAAAAAATTAACACTCCTTTTATTTCCATAATTATTAGAAAGATATCCCCGAACACAAACACACACACACACACACACACACACACACACACACACTTAGCCATATCCCAGTTGTTGCTTGAGTCAAGTATTGTATTTTGGAGCTATTATAAGCAAACTCTCTTATCTGGCCTCAAAAAACACAGCTTTCTAAATTCTCTTTGTCATATTGCTTATCTCACTTCATTGTAAATGCTAGTTTACATGTTATTTTCTCCCTTTCACCAGACTGTAAACTTAAAATAGGCAAGTTCTGATCACAGCATGCCCTCCTTTCAGCGTTTTGAGACAAAAAAATAAATGTATATAAATACCTGGTGAAAATGTCCATTTGGGCAGAGCACTGCTGTATTTTACACACATAACTATGGAGAAACATTGGTTTGCATGTACCAGACTGAAAGATCCATGCTGATGACTCTCACTTTTTTCTTAGTGTTTCCCAAAAAAAGCAGGAGATTGAGCTATCCCAAAGCGTGTTTTTTTTTTTTTATTTTCTATCTCCACTCTTGGCTGGCAAAAGACATGATTCCACAAAGAAAAATACAAGAGAGACCTAGTCTCTGTTCAAAGTTAAGCCAATACAGGGGGTAAATATAAACCAGAAAATCTACCTGTAGGTATTCAGAGCAGATACAAAAAGAAACTAGGAACTCACATTGCTATATAATGAGATAGCTATGTAAAACTATATTTCAAACAAAATTAGCACATCCTACCCCTAGGATCTAAACTCCGGATACAGCAACTATTAGACACTCTTCAAAGGGAAATATCCTGAGTGAACACTGATAGCAGAGCTTGGAATGCTTCCCCTTGCACAGAGAGATGTTCTAAGAAAAGTCCTTCACAGGGCAATCATCTCATAAATTCTGTCTTTCTTTTTGTTTTCTGTCTGTTTGGGGGATGTTGGATATCATTGGTTTGTCCTTTCCCCCTTGCCACTAGGAGCTTAGGTTTATCAGTCACACCCATCAAAGTGCTCCCGAGTCACTCCCATTCTTTTGTTTATCTGTAACCAATTCTACCAGTTTATCTGCTCTTCCCTTAATCAAACTCTGTTAATTGGTAAGGTCAGAACTTCCTAGGACACTGAATATTATAACATTGCCTTTCTCTCCTCTTTATGCCTTTTGAATAATTTACTTTAAAGCTATGTCTTTTTTGTATAGACACAAGAAGACAATATTATGTTTTTATAACTTAAGACTTAATTGGCCTCGATATTCCCTCCTGGGCATCTGCTCTCTCCACTTAAGCCTCAGTTGCCCTCAGTTCCTAGCACCCCAAAGTAGGGTCCCCGACGTGGGACGGGAAGGATCCAGGGCAAGCGGTGAGTTATGTGCTACCCTGGCATCGAGATGGGCCTGGCCAAAGTGCCTAATTCTTAACTATAAGTTAAGAGCTTGATCACAGACAAATGCTGTCATGATCCAATAGTAATTATGAGACTGGGACCCTGCCAGGGATAGGAAAGACTGATCTGGCCTGAGCACTGTAGTCTGAGATTCAGATGCCCCCAGGAGAGCAATTCTATAAGCTTTAATGCATCTCTTATTGTGTCCATACAAAATAATTAATATTATGAATTCTTATATGTTTGCTGGCTGAGGAGAAGAGAAACACATTCAGGGGATTCTGCCCTTGGGTGGATCCTCCTGCTGAAAGAGAATTTAGTCCTAGGAGAAGCATCCCCTGAGGGAAAAGAACCTTGCCCTATTGCTGACCACACCTATGTGTGCGCCCCAACCCCCTCATGCGGTGGAGATTTAACTAGGCTGGAAGAGTGGGTTGGGGGCCAGATCCACGGTGAGATCCACAGAGCGAGATCCACGGCGCCAGACCCACCGGGGCCAGATCCACTGGGGCCAGATCCACCGGGGCCAGATCCACAGATCGAGAGAGAGACCGAGAGCCGGGAGAGAGGCAGAGAGAGAGAGAGAATGAAGTAGGATGGGGGAGAAAGAAGCAGGAGGAGAATCAGAGGAGAGTGGATAGAGGGAAGATTGGAATAAACTGCAAGTGAGACCAACCATCTTGGCTCCGTTCCTTCCTTCGCCTGCCACATCTTCGCCATCAACCTCCCTGGGGTAGGGGAAGCGGCTGGAGGCTACCGAACTCGGGTGGCGGGAGAGACAGCTGCTGCCCTAGGCCCTGTGCCTGGCTCGGTGCGGTGAGGCATCCCTTTCCTCGCCCGCGCCCTTTCTTTTTCTTTTTATTTTTATACAGGGGGACACTCTCCTGTGCTTAATCTTGTCTCTGTGCTGAGATCACTCCTGGCAGGCTCAGAGCACCATGCGGGGTACCAGGGATTGAACCTAAATTGGCCGCACGTAAGGCAAGCATTGTACCTGCTGTTCTGTCTCTCCAGTCCCTAAATTATGTCTTTCAAAATCATTCCAGTTTCCCTCACGCAGCTCAGAGTTGCATATTTTTCTCCCAATCCCCCTGCCTGATGTTAACTTTGGCTTCCTTACTGCTTCCTAAGCATTCTGCGGCTACCTTTATTATTTTATGTATCACTCTGTCTTGAGTGCCAACTATTCTTGTGTTCCCTATCTCTTCCTCCTGTCATGGATATATATCAAAAGCTTCTTGAGAGCAGGGGCCATGATTCACTAAACTTTTCTTCCCCACAATACAGAATGTTTAATTTGACATAGAAAACTAATATAGACAAAAAAGATATATATCCTACTGTCCTACTGTAAAACATATCTGAAGATGTTCTTTCCACTATACTTTACTGTAAAACTGATTTTTTTTGGAAACTCTGTTTCCCTTTTGAAAGAATGATTTTGAAAAATGAAAAATCCTTACAGCTGACCTTTTCAGTGTGATTTCCTACATAAGAAAACATTTTACTTTTAATTATTAGAATGTGAATATTGCACCAAATCTTAATGCCTGCTTTTGCCTAATTCTGTTTCCTGAGAAGGCATGCGTCTCTTTCTAATTTTAAATTTCTTCAAGAAACAGTTTCAGCAATTTGTTTTAGATTACAAAAGTCAAATTCTCTATTTACAGCTTTCTGAGCATTCAAGATCAAAATATTATAAACTGATCACATCAAAGGCATCAAGTGGCTGTTTTTTTCCTATTATATTAAGCTTAAGTCAGTATAGAAAGAAAACAATAGTCTGGGATTTTTTTTCCTTATCCAGTAAAATAATGCTTCCACATAGCTGTGATTAGCTGTGATTCAAAATATGACATTTTTGAATGGAAGCCTTGTATGTGGGTGGTTCCTCCCATCATCATAGGTATACACACAAGTTGGTCGGGCAAGAAGTCATGTGAGTTTTATTCCACTGGGCAGAGTAAGACTAGATAAGGCATCTTTCAAACGGCAGCCTGGGAGTGATCAACCATGTTGAAGATGGGAGAAAGAGGGACAGAGGACAGACAGTCTGATCTGCAGTCCCCTTGTTCCTCATGGCATTGGATAGGCAGGTGGTGGTGTCACGATGCTACACAAATGCAAGGCGTAGGCTTCCAGGCTCAAACACAGCATGTACCAAACACACCAACACAGTGTCTTAGTCAAAAATTAGAGCTGTGAAAGCTGATTAATTTTGCATCCAACTGAAATTCTATTTCACAGAAAAGCAGTTCCCCAGCTGTGATAGGATAAGCACTATGAACTCCAAAGAAATCAGTGATCTAGCTCTAGTACTTAAAGCATCCTTTTTACTCCCTTTGGGTGACAGATAATTTTTATCTGTATATTTTCCTGATAAATCAAACCTCAAGCATCCTTGCCAGTTTGCTCAGGAACCTCATGCACTCTTCAGTCCACAGATACTCGCAGTCCCTTTGCAAGCTGAGCAGTATGGGAGTCAGAGGGTCAGTTTTCTGCT
Source organism: Sorex araneus (assembly GCF_027595985.1). Lineage (NCBI taxonomy): Eukaryota > Metazoa > Chordata > Mammalia > Eulipotyphla > Soricidae > Sorex > Sorex araneus. The sequence continues at coordinate 44,643,082 of NC_073312.1, forward strand.
TTGCTCATGCACCCACTCTATATTCAGTTTGTTTCTTCTGCACTGGGATCAGAATCATGGCAATTAAATCATAAGAATGCCTGAATCTTTTGTAGTGCTAACAGCAACATATACAGCTTCTAGCTACAATCATAGGAAACATTTACTTTTAGCTATTTCTATAAATAGGATGGATGGTTAAAGCCACTTTCCCCAAAAAAGATTTGCAGAAACAAAATATTCTGGTCACAATCATAAAATATGAGAAGAGACATTTTAAAAAGACAAACAAGTTCCTGGTGTAGAATGACTTGGGTAAAGCAGCTTCTTTCTGACTGTCCAGCAATTCAATGATTGCATTGAGAATGGGAATCTTTCAGAGTAGGAACTTAGGAAGCACATTTCACAAATTATTTCACCATAGGGACCTTTATTTCTGACTCCCACTGAAGGTTCAATTTTACAGAAGCATAATTTAGGAAATGCTGAGGTTTTGAAGTCAAACCCAGGGGTCTTCAGGAAAGAAGAATTTTTTAAAAATTTTATTGAATCACCGTGAGATAGTTACAAGCTTTCATGTTTGGGTTACAATCACACAATAATTGATCCACTAGTGAACATTCCCCAACACCAAATCCCCAGTATACACCCCCTTTCCCACCCTCCCCCTGCCTCCAGGGCAGACAATATTCCCCATACCCTCTCTCTACTTTGGGGCATTATGGCTTGCAACACACACACTGAGAAGTCATCATGTTTGGTCCATTATCTACTTTTGGCATCTCCCATCCTGACTGATTCCTCCAGCCATCATTTTATCACTTTCTTAGTGATCCTTTCTCTATTCGATCTGCCTTCTCCCCTCCGCTCATGAAGCAGGCTTCCAGCTATGGGGCAATCTTCCTGGCCCTTGTATCTACCATCCTTGGCTGTCAGTCTCATGTGATGTTATTCTATACCCCAAAATGAGTGCAGTCGCAAAGGAGAATGTTAATAGTGCAATCTAGAAATTATCAGAGAATCTTTTTCACAACTGTGCAATTTGCTCAGTTCAGAGACTGGTTAAAATAATATTCAGTGTGGAAAAACTTTATTTTTCATGAAGATATTGGGTAGATTATAAAATCCTCTCTACTTACATTAATGTCTGGCCAAGAGTAGTAAGAAATAAAGGGAGCAAGGAAGGAGGGGAAGGTGCTGAAGATCATAACTTGAACAAACAGTGCAAGTCCAGAAGTTATTCCTACACCCAGACAGAAGGCAGTAGGAATTTTTTCCCCTATATGTACGTGAGAAACGCTGAATCACTAGGTGAGCCATAATCAGAAATGAGATCAGTTTTAGGACCATAAGGATAAAGTTGATTAAGAGTATGTTCTACAAGTCTGATTAGTGCCAAAAGAAAAGCAACACTCTGCATTAAGTAAGAAAACCAGCAACCAACAGGAATAAGCTTGAGGAATAAATTCAATGTGAGGCTGAAGGAAGCTAGAAGTTAAACAGAGGTGTAGTCCTAATCTTTGATAAGGGAGCAAGAAATGTGAAATGGAGCAAGGAAAGCCTCTTTAACAAATGGTGCTGGCACAACTGGTCAACCACATGTAAAAGAATGGGCTTAGAACTCGACCTGACACCATGTACAAAAGTCAGATCAAAATGGATTAAAGACCTCAACATGAGACCACAATCCATAAGGTACACTGAAGACAAGGTCAGAAAAACCCTCCACGATATTGAAGCCAAAGGTATCTTCAAAGATGACACAGAACTAAGCAATCAAGCAGAAACAGAAATAAACAAATGGGACTATATTAAACTAAGAAGCTTCTGCAATGCAAAAGACACAGTGACCCGAATGCAAAGGCAATCTATAGAATGGGAAAGGATATTCACCCAATACCCATCTGATAAGAGGTTATATCAAGGGTAGATAAGGCACTGGTTGAACTCTACAAGAAGAAAACATCCAGCCCCATCAGAAAATGGGGCAAAGAAATGAACAGAAACTTTCTTAAGGAAGAAATATGAATGGCCAAAAGGCACATGAAAAAATGCTCATCATCACTAATCATCAGGGAGATGCAGATCAAAACAACTATGAGATACCACCTCACACCACAGAGACTGGCACACATCCAAAAGAACAGAAGCAACCGCTGTTGGCGTGGGTGTGGGGAGAAAGGGACCCTCCTGCACTGCTGGTGGGAATGCCGACTGTTTCAACCCTTCTGGAAAACAATATGGTTGCTCCTCAAAAAATTAGAAATCGAGCTCCCACTTGACCCAGCAATACCACTTCTGGGAATATACCCTGGAGAGGCAAAAAGATATAGCCAAAATGACATCTGCACATGTATGTTCATCGTAGCACTGTTTACGATAGCCAAAATCTGGAAAAAACCCGAACGCCCAAGAACAAATGACTGGCTAAAGAAACTTTGGTACATCTACACAATGGAATACTATGCAGCTGTCGGAAAAGATGAAGTCATGAACTTTGCATATACAAGTGGATCAACATGGAAAGTATCATGCTAAGTGAAATGAGTCAGAAAGAGAGAGACAGAAGAATTGCACTCATCTGCGGAATATAAAACAACAGAATGGAGGCCTAACACCCAAGAATAACAGAAATAAGTACCAGATTTGTTCCATGGCTTGGAGACCAGCCTCGCATGCTGGGGGAAAGGGCAGCTCAGATATAGAAGGGAATACCAAGCAAAAATGTGGTGGGAGGGACCCGTTCGGGATGGAAGAAGCGTGCACGGAGCAGACTATAGACCGAACACATTGGCCACCCAAGACCTCCATTACTAACCACAATGCCTAAAGGGAGAGAGGGAACAGAGGGGAATGCTCTGCCAAAGAGGAGGCGTGGAAGGGATGATGGGGTCATCAGCGGAGGACAGGCACTGGTGGAGGAATAGATATTCAAGCTGTATATGACTAAAACACAAGCACAAGAAAATGTAAACCTGTATCTGTACCCCCACAGTGATTCATTAATAAAAAAATTAAAATTAAAAAATGAATAAACAGAGGTGTAGACAGTAGAATCATCCCCTGAATCTCATTTTTTTTTAAAAAAGCAGTTCTTTCGACGAAATGGACATTAAGCTAAACCTAATAACATACATTATTGGAACTCAGATGTTAAGTTGTGTTCATTTATGTAGACTACTTAGGAAGACAGATGGATAAACTTATAATTGCAGTTAAGTTTCTTCTGTCAGAGACAGTAAAACAGATGAGAAATATTTTATTTATTAGAAGTCTTTGATGTGTTTCTGATTTTTGACCAAGCAATTCTACATGGAATACACTTAGAGAAAACAATCCCAAATATAAAAGAACATATGGTCCAAAGATATGCATTGTCATATTTCGCACATTAAAATAAGAATTTCTGAAAGACAAATTGTTATGAAATTTATTTACATTGAAGACATACAATGGAACTTTATTAAGTGACATTTATGATGTCAACCTGACAATAGTATGATAAAAATGAAAAAATAGTGTATTATACAATGAAGATATAAAATATTAGGAAGATATAGAAAAATGCCTGAATATACAAGAAACATTACTAGCAGCATAAGAGCTGTATAACATGAATATAATTATACATAATGCAGTCAATTGTTATTTTCTAGAATTTTCTCTGATAGGTACTACCTTTTACTCTTATGAAGCAAAATATAAAATGCTAGTCAACAAAAGTATTATTATTAATTCATAGTGGAAAAGTGGGGCCACACTCCAGATATGAATTTAGAAGATAATCCCACATATGAAGAAAAATTATAAATTTTCTGCAATATAAGTTAAATACATGTATATGTATACCCGCAGCTATTAAAAAATACTTAACAGGAAAGGAAAAGACAAGGCAAGAATGGACACTGAGAGATTTCTTTTTGCAAGACTCAGAGACTAGCTATGGTTAAAGATAACCTTGTGGGTGGAGGTTGTTATTCGTAGTCATAAAGATGCACATGGCATAAGGCTATTAATCAAACGGTATCTCCAGCTTCCAGTGCATTGTCTACAATGAGGCTCCAAGATCATCAGACTCAAAAAAGTTTGTTTTACCTCTTGGCATATAAGGTAAGATTTGGAAAGGGATGTATGAGACACTGCTGAGGTGAAAGTACATTAGATATTTGGTTTTGAAGCCAGAAATACAATGTACCTGAAGGGTTACTATGAAAGAATAAGGGATTCTTTTAGGTGATCAATAAATGGAGCCATTCTTCAGTTACTCTTGATAGAATAATTGCTCTTTTTTTTTATAAAGGCTTTCCCTGTCCTCCAGAATTTACATTATATATTTTCCAACACTTGCTCAGAATGTTTTGTTTTAACTTGTTTCAAATAAATAATATTAAAATGTGATTTCAAATAACTTTGTTTTGTTAAATAAATGTAAGTTATAACATATTTTGCTCTGTAGGTAATTGTAGCAAAAAAGAGAAAATATTTCAGTAGAAATGTTAATAAATTATGCTCTCAGAAAAGAAGACACTTTATAGTACAGATATAGACAGAGAGTCAATTGACATAAATTCTTCTCTTACAGGAATAACTTTCAGTCTTTTCTTAAAAATATAAAAGAAAAGCTTATTTTTCAGTAGAATGAAATTTCTCAATAAAATATCACCCTGAAACTAGCCAAGGAGAAAAGAAGCACTCTAAAAATATCTCAGTAAAAAAGGAAAGAGCTGACATTTCTCTCTATTCTCCTGGAACAGCCATCTCTGGGATTGTATGGTCCTCAACTATCCAGTTGCTTTATCTTTTTCTCTTATATTTATGCATCTTGGAACAAGGGGAAGTATGCAAAGATCGCTTATTTTCTTTTCCATCTCCAAGAAATTTCTTTCATTTCTTAAAAGAGGCTATTACAAAAAAAAAGTACCACAAACAAGAGCCAACAACAAAATTAATTTATGAAATCCAAAATAGTCCAGTGGTAAAATAACCTGCATGTACAAAAAACAATGAATTTTAAACTCTGGGCATATTAACTTCTAGCATGTGCCCACATCTTAACCTTCAACATGTGCCTTTTATCCTATGCTACCTATTTTCCCATAAAAAATCAATTCTAAGCTATTATTTACCAAGATCTAGTTCATATGCCATGTTATTAACTGAACTGTACCCAGAATTCACAGGTCTAATACTGGCAGTACAACTATATTTGAAGAGAAGGACTTCCAAGAGCTCATTAAAATTAAAGGAAGTCATAAAGGCAAGTTTCTATTCCAACAGGATTGCCGCCTCTAGAAGAAAAGGGAGAGGCATCAGAAATACATGGAATGCATGTTTTTGTATATCAAGAAGGGTTACATGAGACAAAGAGATGGCTAAAACTAAACCCAAGAGACAACCAGTCATCTAGAAAAAAAGGTTGCCAGTAATTTATTTTAAACTTCTAGATTCTATGTTAAAGTAAAAGCATATTTATTCTGTCTCAGTAACCCAATCTGTGGTATTTTTTATGGTAGCCCTAAGTGACTAACATACCATAAAATGGTTAACATGTCATAGATAATGGTCCCTGGAAGAGAACATACGTAGCACACAGCCATCAGGGAAACATAAGTGCATTTGAGAGCATTGCATTTGGTTTGATATTTCAGCTGAAGCATGCTGGCATTGAAATCAGGAAGAAAAGAGGCCCTGTTTTCTTAATTTGCTCACATATTTCCCTATTACAAATCAAAATGATTTGGAGCTTCATTCCCAACAAAATCATTCCAAAAGTGAATTTTTTTAAAAGTGTGTTAATAGAGGTGATCATTTAGTTTTAGAGCACATAGGCATAGATAAAATTTAAAGATTATTTTTATAATACTTGCAGTTAAGAAAAACAATTTTTGACTTTCTTAACTGCAACCAAGTTACTTTGCTTAAAAACTTCGATCTACCTACACCTAGGGCAAGCTTTCTCACAGGCAAACTGGAGTGGCATACAGAGTATCACCATATCACTGTCATCCCATTGCTCATCTATTTGCTTGAGCAGGCACCAGTAACGCCTCCACTGTGAGACTTGTTGTTACTGTTTTAGGCATATCAAATACACCATGGGTAGCTTGCCAAACTCTGCCGTGCAGGCGAGATACTCTTGGTAGCTTGCTGGGCTCTCCGAGAGGGGCGCAGGAACCAAACCCAGGTCGGCCACGTGTAAGGCAAATGCCCTGCTGCTGTGCTATCAGTCCACGTGGCATACAGAGTACCAGTGGGAAACCAAGGATATCCATCCAACACTATGATTCTCAGTCTTAGCAGTAATTTTGACGGATACCATGACTGGTTTGTATTCCAGGGTTCTATTTCCACAGGAGTTTTGCTTTGGAATGCAAGTTTAGGAGCTCAGACTAAATCTGAGAATGTTCTTTTCCCTTGTGTCCTATATTATTTATTCTATGCATTTTCCTTCAACTGGGGTCTTTCTTCCACAAACACCACATAGAACATGATGTAATACTTAAAATGACTAAATTTATGTCATTTATGTTTATTTATTAATATTCATCCTGCGATACAGGGATTATGTATTTTATTAAATAAAAGTCTTTTTTTTTCATTTTACTAAATAAAAGTCTTTAAGTCAGGTATATCTTTACCACTATTTTAAAGGAAAAAGGGTTAAATAATTTAAATCATTTCGCAAAAATCACAAACTAAATGTGATCCTGAGTTTCTACTTCAGGCCAAATTGTAGCTATCTGAACCAGATTTATCCCTGCTAAGGTAAATTAAATGCATGAAAAAATGTTAAGACTTTAACAAAATGAAAAAAGAAAAATAAAGCGATTCTTAAGAGATGGGAGAGAAAGTAGTAATAAAACGTAGAATGTCTGATATGATATGTACAATAATTTTAGCTAAGAAACATAGTAAACACTTGAGAAAAAAGAGTGGAATAATTACACAGAAACTATCAAAAACAAGAAAATATCTTTTTAAATTAGCATCAGTAAAGTTTGAATTGAGTATCTAATCTCTATAGCAGAAACTGAAATTCCTAAATAACACAAATACATAAAAATAACTATAATATTTTTTAAATTTTTAAATGTATATTATTTGGGGGGCTAACCAGGCCAGATTACCTAACGTTGTTTATTCTAGTGATATAGTGCTGCTCAAGTCTAGAAGCATTGAGCTTCTCCAGTGCCTCTCAAGTTGCCATCAGGTCCTGGGGATCATACCAAGGTCCTTTTGCATGCAAGATATGCACCTCTGACCACTAAACTATATCTTCAGCTCTAATCGTTTTAAAAAATTTACTATAAAACAAAGCTCCCAGAAGAGAGTGATGCAATTTTTCCTGGACCTCTTTATTTAAAAAAAAAAATTTTATTATTATTATTTTTTCCCTTGCACGGCAGAGCCTGGCAAGCTACCTGTAACGTATTTGATATGCCAAAAATAGTAACAAGAATGTGCTCTTTGTGTTTCTGGAGCGAGCAGACACCATTCGGCTACAATAGCATGCAACAGGGACCAACGAAGATGTTACTGGCGCCCGCTTCGGCAAATCGATGAACAGTATGACAGTGATATAATGATACTGTGATGAAAATTATAACGTCATAAACCACAAAGATCAACATATTCCAAGCACAAGAAAGTTGAAGATAACTATATAAGCACATGGTGATCAGCTTTCTTTAAGTACAACAATGGCTTAAAGGTTTAATTAATAGCAAGTAGAAAAAGTTATGCAGTAAAGACTAAATATAAAATTGATAGCAAGAGTCTTGTCAGAACCATGGCATTCTTGATATACAGAGAGAAACTTTTAAAGAATTAAAAGGAAAAGGTAAAATGAACAAAAGTTATTAATCTATAACTGGTTACCTAGTAAATATAGATTTTGAGAAGGTGAAATAAAGCCATTTTAGACATAAGACAGCTGAGAAAATCCAGCAGCAGTATAGCTTCCCGAAGAGAAGTAATGAAGGATATCCTTCAGGTAGAAGAAAAATCCCAGCTGGAATAAACATAATGGAATATGGAGCACTAAAAATAGCAATAATGTGGGTAAATATAGAATATTTTTATACTTTTATGAGGTCTAAAACAAAATACTACCATTTAAAAGCAAAATAAATAGACTATAGATAGACAGAACATGATGGCCACTCAATACCTCTATTGCAAACTACAACACCCAAAAGGAGAGAGAACAAAGGGGAATGCCCTGCCACAGAGGCAGTGTGGGGTAGTGGGGGATGGGGTGGGGGTGGTGAGAGGGATACTGGGATCATTGGTGGAGGTAAATGGGCACCGGTGGAGGGATGGGTAAAAGATCACTGTATGAGTAAAATGCAAACACAAAAGTCACTGTATAAGTAAAATGCAAACACAAAAGTCACTGTATAAGTAAAATGCAAACACAAAAGTTCATAAGTTTGTAACTGTACATCACAGTGATTCTCTAATAAAAAAATTTTAAAAAAGCAAAATAAATTTTTCCATGTGGGAAAAATAATAATAATATTTAAAAAATAAAAATAAAAATAAAGAGGTCCAGGAAAAATTGCATCACTCTCTTCCAGGCACACACCCTACCCTATCACTCCAGCCCAATAATAATTAAATTTTAAAAATGAGTTTTCTAAGAGGATGGGGGTAGGAGGGGATATTAGAACATTGATGAAGGGATACTGGCATTGGTGGCAGGTGTGAAGTTGGAACACAGCATGCCTGCAACTCTATTAACAGCACTGTAAATTATGATTTTAAATCACTGTCACTGTCACTGTCATCCCATCGTTCATTGATTTGTTCGAGTGGACACCAGTAAGGTCTCTCAATGTGAGACTTACTGTTACTGTTTTTGGCATATCCACTATGCCACGGGTAGCTTGCCAGGCTCTGCCGTGCGGGTGCAATACTCTCGGTAGCTTGCCAGGCTCTCAGAGAGGGGCAGAGGAATCGAACAACACGAGTCGGCTGCATGAAAAGCGAACGCCCCACTGCTGTGCTATCGCTCCAGCCCATGATTTTAAATAAAAAAATTAATTTTTAAAAAATTTAAAGTGACTTCTAATTAACATAATTATAATATAATAGTTATAATTGATTATAAAAAGTCATATATTATTACTTACAGATGATTGTATACTACAAACCACACAACAGTTTCCTTCTGAGGAAGTAGCTTAGACAATCTCACCACAGCATGATCCATGAACAAAGTCAAGGGTGACTCTGATGGCCCTTGTACATCACCTGGGAGGATGCTGTGGTCATTAAGCATTCCTTGGCTTGCCTTGGTGGCACCCAGCACCACTCAAATCAAGCACTGAACTGTGTTTCCTCACAGATTTCTCTGATCATAGCTTGGGTGAGACAATGCTGCCCCAACTGCATAGTAAAACAACTTGAAAAGACTTAAACAAGGAATTAAATGTAGTAAGATCTCAGAGAAATTCAAATTGTAAAGCAGAGATTATCCAATTGGATAAAAAAACAAAGTCAGATACTTGTTTCCTACAAAAAACTTACTTTGGATATAAATTTTATAAATAGGTCAAAATTAAATGATACAAATATATACCACAGAAACACTCTAACCGCCCACATTGAAGTATTATATTAAAAACCAAAGCAGAATTCATAAACACAAAAACTTAATGGATAAATAGGGCTATTGCAGGTGTATTTGGCGATGAATAGGTCAGTTCTCCAAGGATCTGATACAATTTTAAATGTTCAAGCAACCAATTAAGAAGCTTCAAAATCCAAGAATCAAAAATGGCAGAACAACAAATTAAACAATAAATCCACAATTATAATAATTTTTCAGTTCCTATCCTCAATAATGAGTAGCTTAAGTAGGCAGCAAATCAGTAAGAATATAGAAGACTTGAAGAACAAAATTAACTAATTTGACAAAGTAGACAGTTACAGAATACTCGAACAACAGTGGAAAAATATTTTTCTTAGATTCACAGAATAATAATAACATATACATCATCAAAAACGTGATATATTAAAAAAGTATTTAAGCCTAAAATTTATACTTTATGAACACAGCTAAAATTAGTTTGAAATAAAAAAAACACATGATTATCTGGAAAACTGCCAAATACCTAGAAAGCAAATGTATACTTCTTATTAATCAAAGCAGCAATGAGTTCTTTATAGAAAATAGAAACTAGAAGGAATATCAAAGCAAATGAAAATAAAAACAGTGAGTATATGAACACTTGTGGGATATGGATGAAGCAACACTTCGGGGGGAAAATGGTCTGGCTTTGAAAACATGGAGTACAAAACAACAAATTTCTCATGCTTCTCTTAGTTTTCCAATTGAAAAAGCAAAAATCAAGCTCAAAAAGAATCAGAAAAGTATATGACAATAAGATCATAGATTGATAGTGAGAACAAAAGAGAGAATAAGCATAGACACCACACTTGGCTTTTTAAGATAATAAATTCTACAAATTTTACCTACAATGATTAGTAAAACAAGGAAAGGAAAGGAAAGATGGAATGACCACAGGTTCCAGAAATATTATAATAACAATAAAAATATTATTATATGCCAAGAATCTCAGATACTTTGATGAAGTGTACAATTTGAAAGAAACAAACTATCAAAGCTCATCCAAGAAACAGACATCTTTATAGATAATTATGAAGTTATCTACATCAGTAAGATGAATTAAAGTTGAAACCATCCCACAGAGGTTCATACAACATAATTTGCTGAGAGTATTACAACACAGATTTAAGAAAAAGTTAATATCAGGCACGAGAGCTAATTCAGCGGGCTGGAGCAAATGCTCTGAATGTAGCAGGACCAGATCCCGATACTTTTTGGTCTCCTGAGCACTGCTGAGAGTGAATCCTGATTCAGGAGTGGTTCCTGAGTATGGTTGAATATGGCCTCAAAACCAAAAGATAAGAAAAAGATTAAAATAAAGAATTAATATAAATTATACACAAACTTCTCCAGGGAACTGAAGGGAAGGGAACATTTTTCAGCTTATTTTATAAAACCATCATCCCACCAATACCAAAATTAGGCAAACACATTACAAGGAAAATATATACACTAGTATTCTCAGAATAATTTTAGCAAATCTCATTCAAGAAAATGTATAAGAATTTTTACATGGCCCCAAAACATTTAATCTAGGCATATAAATCTTGTTTGTATTTTCTTTGTGTGTGGGCCTCAAACAGCAGTGCTCAGGGCTTGCTCCTCATTCTGTGTTCAAGGACTACTCCTGGTGTTATTCTGGAAAACATATAGGGTGCTGCATGTTTAGCAAACACCCTATCTGCTATATGGTTTATTGAGAACTCTGGGGATGCAAGTTTTGTTTAACATTCTAAAGCCGACCACTGAAGATTAAAGAGAAATACCAATTTAAGTGCGTGGATCAATCTTCCATTGTGTTGCTTTTGGCCCTTTGTTAATACCTTACTGTATAGACTTAGTTCCCACATATGAGTGAGATCATTCTGCATCTATCCCTGTCTTCCTGACTGACTTTACTTAGCATAATGTCCTCTAGTTCCACAAGTAGTGTTAGTATCCTTAAGAGATGGAAGTGGATACATAAGTTATGAGGTTAGAGTTAAAACTATGTGTTTTGAAAGCTAACAATAACAGCACTGAAAATCACAGATAACTATCACAGTACTATGAATCACAAAACAATCAATAAAAATAAATTTTAAAAATGAAATAAGTTAGGGGCTGGAGCAATAACACAGCTGGTAAGGCATTTGCCTTGCAACCTGACCAACCCGGATTTGATTCCCAGCATCCCATATAGTCCCCCGAGCACCGCTAGGGGTAATTACTGAAGTGCTTAACCACAAGTAACCCCTGTGCATCGCCAGTGTGACCCAAAAAGCAGAATAAATAAATAAATAAATAAATAACAAAAAGAAAAATAAATACATAAAATGAAATAAATTAAATAACAACAACAAAACCCAATATGATCATCTCAGTTTCTGTGCACTGAAGTATAATGAGGTCCTATCCTGGCTTATATTACCAATGTTCCAGGATATTCTGTTCCATAGAAACTTTGAGGGACACTTGATTTACAAAAAGAAAGGTCACTACATGGGAAACTTTTATCATCATATAGAAAGAGGTGAATCTACTAATTGAATACATGTTTAGAAGAATTATATTATACAGAAGACATCTGGAATCATGTTAAATGTTAAATACTAAAAGCAACACTTATATTTATGAATAGAAAGTAATATTAACCTTTCTATAGGAGTTCAGAAAATATTACCTAAATTAGTTCTCATGTCATTTTAGTTATGCAGAATTTTTTTTCTTCTTTTCTCTTTTTCAATTTATTAGTCAACATCACAACACTTTTAATCATAAGACTGAGTAAAAACATCCCAGAAGATATTTTCTGTGAAGTAAATAATTTTTATTTAATTATGTACATTATAAATGTGATCATGATAAGTAACATCAAATGCAAATAGTTATGCATGTCACAAAACTCTGTGACATGAAAAAAAAGATATGTAATCAACATTTCTTTTTCCTTTGTAGATGACTGTGAAGAAATGTACTGAATTTTATATACACAAATAAATATCAAAAGCAAGTTAAATGTCTGTAAAGGAAATACCAATATGCCTATAGTGAACCTAATCTCTTTAATAAAATCTAATTAAAATTTTAGGAAGTCAGAATTAAGTAATATAGTCTGTTATATTCAATTACTCCCTCAATTCCCCATAAGCATTTGCTTTATTTCAAATTGACTGAACTATTATTGAATTCTCACACACTTATTTTTTCCACCATAATCAGCTCAGCCATACATATTCCACACTCAAGTATGATGAAAAGGAAAAATATCTAAATATTATGTCTTCTTACCACTATTTTAAACCAAAATACATACTGATACCTGATGAGCACTGAATAAATTTTCTCATCTTACAACAAAGGTATTATTTTGCAAAGAATTCCTATTTACATTATGACTATGTACAGTAAATCATGATACTAAGTAAATACAATATATGAGCCATATTTCCAGCTCCCTACTATGATAGGAGAATATATATTACACACAGATACACAAACATATATATACATATATTACATATAAATCATCATCATCCATTGGATCATCAAATTTCTCGAGCGGTCTCAGTAACATCTCTATTCACCCCAGTCCTGAGATTTTAGAAGCCTCTCTTTACACATCCTTTCCAATGGTGCCACATTGGAGGCTCTTTCAGGGTCAGGGGAATGAGACCCATCATTGTTACTGGTTTTGGCATACGAATACGCAATGGGAGTGCGAGAGGCTCTCTCATGTGGGCAGGAAACTCTGGGTACCTTGCCAGGTTCTCCCAGAGGGAGAACTAGGCTAAAAGATGCTTCCAGGAGCTTGGTGTTATAGTCTCTGGATGTTGGCCATTGGTGGGATTACATGGCAGTGCTGGGGGCAGTCCCTGGGTGTGACTGCCTAGCTACTGGAAAATGGGGAATCTGGGCAGAAGAGGCCCAGTCCCAATCTGAGCAGCCTTGAAGGTCTCAGCCCTGGGTCTCACACACCTCGATTCCTTTGCTGGTTTCTTCATGCGTGAGGCCCATCCAAACATGTGGAGAGGGGCCTTGAGCATGGCTGTGGCTAGGCTCCAGAGGTCTTCGGCCACAGTAGCTCTGCTCAGGGCAGGGATTACATGTGCATATATACATATATATATATACATATATATACATACATACATATATATGTGTGTGTATATTATGGCTGGAGCGATAGCACGTAGGGCATTTGCCTTGCACTCGGCTGACCCAGGTTCGATTCCTCCATGCCTCTTGGAGAGCCCGGCCCACACAGCGGAGCCTGGCAAGCTACCTGTTGTGTATTTAATATGCCAAAAACAGTAACAACAAGTCTCACAATGGAGACATTACTGGTGCCCACTGGAACAAAGAGATGAACAACAGGACGACAGTGTTATAGTGCTACATATATATAACAAAATATCACGTTGATATTTTTTATCTTTCTCAATTTTTCTAGCCACTATGGTGACTTATCACTATAAACTATCACATCTATCATTGATGCTGTCATACTATTAATCTCTAATTCAGAGAGTGCTTGGATGCCCTTGGAGACTGGGCAACATGAAGACTACCAGACTTGGAACTAAAAATTAAGAAAAAGGGGTCACTTTAAAAAAAACTAAGAATGAGTCCTATATCATCAGGAGGTACAATATATCACAGCTGCTTTTAAAGTCTCTTTCAATGCAGGATGTTATCTCTGTGTTAATTGATGTTCCCTTATGTGTATACAGGCCATATATACATGCTTTGTTCTTAGCATTATGCATCATATTTCAGTTTTAGTCTCCTGTGATACATGACTTCTGAATGACGGGTATACCCCTACCTTCACAAAGTCAGTCACTAATGGATAAACGGGATAGAGGTAGAATCAAGCAGAAATAAAATACGGGTCCTGCATTCCAAGTCCTGCTCTTCCATGTTTAGCTGATAAACTTGTCTCAATTTCCTCAAAATAAAAGAAATAATAAGTATCTCTCAATCTCCCTCCCTCCTTCTCTTTTTCTCTATCTCTCTTTCATTGTTTACATTCAATTTTCTATACATATATTTAAAAGACATCTAACTAACTGATCAAATTTTAAAAACTTTTAAGAAGTTAAGCAATGTCCAAGTTCACACATCCAATTTTTCAACAAAATCTGACCCAATTTTAGCTGTCCTCATACAACAATTGATACTCAATTGATCTTCAATTTTCATATGAACTAAAATTCCTTCTTTCTGTCAAATTTTTATTTTTCTCTTATTTTATTTCTCATGCCATTTTAACTCCACTTTTTTTCTCGTTGTCTGTGGAAATGACTCTGGTGAGCACTGTAAGAAATATTTCTATAAACTGACTTGTTGCAAGGAAACAAAATTATCCAATATAGTTATATTTAGTAGATTGCAATTTTTATGTCTGTAAAATATACCTAAGTAAATTTTTGAAATTGTATAATTGGAAGAATACAGAAATAAATTTATTAACATATTACAACTTTATCTGGTCTGCAAATTTGACCCTTGCCTGTCCAATAATAAATGATATATTAGAAGACAATAGCAGATTGGTTCCTTGTGCTTGATTCATTTATGCTTATCTTTACTCCAAAAGGTCCTAGAAAATAAAATTAGTATACCCATGTCAACATAGCCATGTTCTGCTACCCAGAGAAGAGGAAAGCAACTTTTCACGAAATGATTCAGCCAAGACAAAATCTTTTTGAGACAACTCAGATATATAGCTCTCTAACCGTCTGTCCCCAAACAGATTGACAGAACCAACTATGGTCAGCCACAGAGGACTCCATCCACATTGTCTATTCTGGGAAGCAGCAAGCTCAGCTGGTCTTAACTTCCCCAGGCAGGCAGGCAGGCAGGCACACACAACTCCACAAAGGAGCCGACTGATTTGTTATGAGGACCCTGTGAGTGGTGGGCTTCTCCATAACAGCAAACTGGAGACTAATGCTCCCGGAAAGGGTCAAAGCAGGCACTGTGGGGTTTCTGAAACCACTATTAGATACAGAGACCACGGTAATCTGGTTATGGTGTCTGAATCAGGCATTCAGAGAAGAAGGAAGAATAATTTACAAGAAAAGCAACAACACTAGGCCAGGGACAATAGACTAGAGGAGGAATTGAAATCCCAATGCAAATTGCATGCCTCTGGGTACCAATTTGCCTTGCAGCAGAATTTAGGCTTCCTAAAGTTAAATTATGCATACAACAGTCTCATTATCCACAGTGGTATTTTCATATAAAGATCTGAAGACAAAATGTAAGCTTGCCTCTTGGAGCCTTTAGAAAAAGCTATTGACTAATGCACATACGGAACAGCTCTGCTTCCACCTGCTGCTGTCTCTACAGATGGGAAAGATGCGACCTAGGGGAGTCCCCACAGCAGCCAGCGCCACAGGCCCAGCTCTGCACGCACTGCCATCCTGGGCTTCACTCTCAAACGCTGCAATTTTGCAAAACACTTTGAACACATTATTTTAAAGTCGCAATGCACACAGCTGGGTTGCAGAAAGAGATGTTTCTATAACAATATTTGGTGGCTTTTTATTCTCACACTAATGTATTCTTTCTGCTACTAGACCAAAATTAACATGTTTTGGAGGTCTGTTTTGCCACAGAAGAAAAAGTTGAGTATTTATTATTTATAAAGACATTCTTTAGCAGTTACTTCCCCCCCAAGGGGAATAATACTGCTGCTGGATGAACTTTTGACTTTCACTTATTCAACAACTACACATGGGTTTTCATTTGCCTGAAAGTCCACATTGAAAGACACACTAGATATTGCCCTGATCTCAAGATGTCCACTTTCTATTTGTGAAGGAAACAGGCCCACTCCATTACAATAAGGCATGTTCTCTGCCCTGGGGGGCTGAACAGGGGCAACAGTAGAAAAGAAGAGAGTGGGATTTGAGCAGAATTTGGGGAAAACAGCAAACTTCTTAGAAAGATGATAAGGCAGAGAGCAGAACTTGTAAAGCTTAAAGGTTGACTGGCACACAGCAATTCGAGAAACCCGAGAGACAGAATATACAGCAGCTCAGGCTGTTGGATGAAAGGAATCATGACAGTAAAACTCTTCATGCCATATTTAGTCTAGAGTGTATAATGAATGTCCCCAGATATGATTAAGATTTCTACGGAGAAGAGAGAACTTAGAATTTTAAAACCACTTTTCTCTTGTCTGTGTATACTGTTTACATAGATACATAATAGGAATTGTGGAAAGTAAACTATAAGAATGAAAACTGCTTGTGAAGCCAGAGAAAGCATAATATATTTACATTCAGTAGATGATTTCAGAAAGGGTGTGTCATCAGAAGAAACCAGAAGTAGAAGATTTAGAAGAAAATTGTGAAAATGTAAATAGGAGAGGTAATAAGAGATATAAGTGGCAAACTAAGTAAACAGCAATTGTGATCTGAGATAATGAAGAGCAGCAGAGGTTTAACTAAATAGAAAATTACTGATCATTAGATGTTAATAATTATTGGTTATCTAGAAGAAATTTAATTCATTCATCAGCTCAACAAATAGGTATGCAAATATTTTGTCAGATACTTTTCTAGGTATTGATAACATAACTAAAGAATCTCTTCTCTTCAGGATCTGACATTTTGTGAAGGAAAATAAAATTTTTAAATCTCTGACTCGGCAAACTGTATTATCATCATATCCCTGAGCTAGAAAAGAAGGGCGATTCATAGGGGGAAAATCCTTTCCAACATAGATATACTGAACTCGAAATCTGTCTTCCATAAGACTTTTTAAGGGATTATGCATTCTACATGACTAAAAGACAGTGCAAATTCTCTAAAGAATAGGATGGATATCTCAGAAATGGGACACTCCAATATATATGAGATGAAGTCAATGAAAGGTAACAACAGTTGATTAGTAAGTCAACTGGCAAAAATGACCTCACTTCACACCCATAAGCTAGAGTCCCGGTAAGAGTGACTACAGAGTATTAATTACTTTCTGCTAGACAATTCTGAGCAAATAACTTGGAATCTATCCTGTGAATTATCAGGATGAGGATTTCTGGCTCACCATGATAACAGACTCCACAGGTGAATTCAGAGATGCTTTACCTGGGATGACAGAAAGCTGAACTGACAATGCTCTGCCTAAGAAAGATGAAAGTGTCTCATTCTCTCAGAGAAACAAGGGCATAAGTGAAATTGGGCAAAGGTTTTCAATCTTTTCCTTCCCAGTAAAGACTTCTTATGAAACTAAATCTTATCCCATTTCTGTCAGATTAAATGTAGTCCAAGAGAGGAGTGAGACTGAGAGTGGGACTGTAATATAAACCACCACTGGAACCCAGAATGGATAAATTCAATAGTTAGTGAAAGTAGACTCTCAGTCCAATCCCTTCATTTTAACAGCAGGGAGAAGAGTAAACTTCACAGAATTAAAACCATTTGTCTCAAAACAGCATTTAGATTTCATCTGAAATTCAGTACATCTGACTTCTTCCTTAATGCACTTAATGAAGGATTTTCAAATAGAGTTTTAAACACCTTCACAGAGTGCACCGGGAAAGAACACAAAGTATAATTTCAATTATCTCACTGTTATACAGACTTCTCTCAAACTCTCCATATGACTTTGGTGGGGAAACATCTATAATTGTGTGATGGATGTAGAAGAACCTTGAACATTCTATTAAGTTCACAATAATATTTTCAATAAATCTTTATTACATTTTCTGTAGTAAAACTGTAAAATGTTCTTCTCAAGGAGGCTGAGCAATTTTCATTTTGAAGAAGAAAGTCAAGGTACAAAGAAGCAGAAGGTTCTGAGTATGATCCCAATAATGACTCCAGGTTCTTATCATAATACCATCACTGCTAAGTTCAACACTGAACTTTCCATAGATTTTTACAATTATTCTAGATCCCAGATCTCTCTTTACTCCAACCACATCCATAAACAGAATGAAAAGTAAATTGCATTGTCTTCTTATTTTTATAGAAGGGATATGATAAAATAATTATCATATGTGCTCAGTAGAATATGTTCATGTAAGCAAAACAATATCAATCCTCAAAGTTTTCACTTTGGTAGGCACTATATGTAAAGGAGAAGTCATTGCCTTTTCATTTCCTGCCATTGTCAGTGTAAAATTTAATCAAGAAGATCAAATGCTATAAACTGCTAATCATTGTGCAACCTTTGACTAAATATAGTTTAGCCCATCTTGACTGTAATGCTTATTTTACTTGAGGGTGTCTTGAGGACTCATATTTTCCCTCAAAGATGGATTTGTCATTCTCTAACCAACACATGTGAGAGTATGCCCAGGCTCTACATGGGGCTGGGAAAGAGAGTTTCAAATGAGTTCCAAGCCCTGAGTGTTTTGGCTCACTAGGGATCTAATTTTAACAGATTCCACACATTTCTAATAATAAACTTCAACCTGATCTTATTTTAACATACTCTATTATACTTAAAACCTCATATCTATACATATCATTTTAAATATGGGCCATAAAAGAATTAATGTCACTTGTTAATAATAGGGAGACAAACAAAATTTCATATATATATATATATATATATATATATATGCGTGTGTGTATGTGTGTATAGTACTACATAATAGAAAAATTGATACATATAAATGTATATATGGATACGTTACTGGTGCCTGCTTGAGTAAATTGATGAGCGACAGGATAACAGTGATACAGTTATATTGTATATATGTACACATTTACCTATACATTTATATATAACTGCATTTTTTTATCTAGAGATTTCCAAGTTCAAACTCATTTCAGAAAAATGAAATTCTAAAAAGTTAAAAGTGGTATGTCCAATAGCAAAATCTGGGACAGAATAAAAGAAACTGGCATGGAACCTAGAATAGCTTAACTCCCACAAACTCTTTTATTGTTCTTCATGTCTTTTTTGATGACAACTATACAATGCCCAAAATAGATGGGTAAGACATTTTTTTTGTCCTTCTTTGGCACTAATCTCCACATTTAAAAATGAGAGGTTTGAATGGGATAGTCTTTGTGGTCCCTCTAAGTGAAAAACTTTGCCATCTGACAATTTTAGAAGACTGGGCAGAACAGAAATAATGAATGCCAAGATTGGAATGTCATTAGAAGCTAGAAAATATAATTTTTAATTCCATCAGTCTGAAACTCGTTTCTTAAATTATATCAAATAATCTAAATTAAAATAGTATTCTGTTGTCAGGCTACAAAGAGAAATATATCTGATAAAGCTTATTTTTAGAAATGAAATGTTCACGAAATACCAGTTTTGAGTATTAAGTGTGCTAGCAACTATGCTACTTAATTATCCATAAAATCCTAAGTTTTACTAGTATTTCTTGCTTCCTCCATGAAATGGTGAGATTTATATAGGTCGAAAACAACAAAGCCTATATCTCAAACCACTTCAATCTGGCTTTTCTCTTCTTGAAAAAGATCAGAATATGAAGGTGGAAAAACTAATTGAAATAGGAACTCAGTATCAATTAGTTAGAACTTTCCATCTAATTGACTTTCTAAAACTTTTTCATCTTATATAAATCAGATTTGACATTTTCACTGAGAGTTTAATTTATAGGGAAAGAATAAAATGGATATTCAGTCACAACAAAGATTGACCAACTGGTGACTTTTAATGCATAAACTCATACCTGCTGACCCTGAATAAAGTCCTTGTATCTGTACACAACTGGAAAGCACAACACATATTAATATGAACTAATCTACACTATCTTGAGGTCACAGTCCCTTCCAAATCATATATGCATCATTTGACTGTATATGGGCAACCCAACTTCTTGAGAATGCCTCTGTGGAGTGCTAAGAAGTCCTCTCAGAGGTTAGGGCTGGTTGGGCTTAGTGCTTCTTGGTTTTTTTTTCAATTGTTCCAACTTGTTACCACTTTTCACCAGTGAAGTTTTAATGTAACTGCAGGTATATAAAATATATACACAATCAGATATTTACTGAGAACAAATCACAAATTTATTTTGAAACAACTTTTTACAATCCCCCACATCCATATGCAACCCCATATGAAACCCCGTATGGAATTTTCACCCCAAGAAAATTAAGAAGTTAGATTTTAAGAAGTTAGGTCAGGTTACTTAAAGAGATGTGAGCTGAGACATAGGGTGCTTAACAGCGCAAACTAGCTCTGTCTTCAAAGAGAGGACTGGCAACATATCTATGACTAGCTCAACTAAAAGTTCACACAACAAGCAAAACTTAAAAGCAACAATTGACATTACTATGGTAGAAATTATCTTAATTATAAATCCATTTTTATGGATACAATTAAATCCAGCACAATCTTTTGATTGAACAGAAATTATCTCTACTAGAAAACCCAAGCTCAAATTGGAGGTATAATTTATCTAAGCTCCACAGACTAATGATGTTTGCCCACAATCTCCTTGTTTTGTGATTTTTTTTTTTGCATCTACTTTGACAAGAGTCTCTTGCCCCTGTGCCTGGCTGTTTTCACCAGGGTCTCTTGGAGGTGACTGGCTGAGTTTCCCTTCCCTCCCCAAGCAGAGCCCCAGCAGTTGAAGACTTCCGGAACCCAGGCACAGCCATGCTCAAGTCCACTCTCCACACATTTGGATGAGCCTCATGCATGAAGGAACTGGCAGAGGAACCCTGGTGTTTAGGCCGAGATCTCTGAGGCTGTTCAGATTGGGACTGGGCCTCTTTTACTCAGATTCCCCATTTTCCAATAGCTAGGCGGTCACACCCAGACTGCCCCTGGTGCCATGTAATCCCATCTATGGTCAATATTCAGAGACTATAAAACCAAGCTCCCAACATCTGATAGCCTAGTTCTCCCTCTTGGAGAACCTGGCAAGCTACTGAGAGTTTACTGCCCACACAGAGGAAAGTCTGGCAAGCTCCCTGTGGCTATTTATATGCCAAATACTGTAACAACGATGGGTCTCATTTCCCTGACCCTGAAGAGCCTCTAATGCAGCACCATTGGGAAGGACTAGTAAACAGAGGTTGCTAAAATCTCAGGACTAGGATGAATGGAGACGTTACTGGGCCCACTCGAGCAAATCGATGATCAATGGGATGACAGTGATACAGTGATACTTTGGCAAGAATTCCTTTTATGCATAGGATGCTACCATGCAATTCCTGCAAATACAGATACGTAGTTAAAGGAAAATCTAAGCATGACTAAAAGTCAGTATTTTTATCTTGATATAAAAACTATCATTTTCGGTTTAGTCATTTGGGTACCTTTTGAAAAACAAATTTTCATTGCCTTTGCAGGAGTTAGAGAGAAAGTAAATGTAAGGAAAATGGCTGAAAGACATTCATCATCAATTTCCATTCCAGTTATTCGATCAGTAGGTTTTTTTCTTACATATACGCATATAAATGCATAGTATTCTAAGTAGAATTGTTACAAAATAGTCTTACCAATAGTTTTAGTTCTGATAAAAACAATGACCTCTGTTAGTTCCAACCCAACTCATCATCCTTCACCTACTCCTTACCTTATCCTGTAGTCTTGGTTCTATAACTGAAAATTTAGAGTTTGTTATCAATTGATAACAAATTGATATCTATACCCTTGCTTTATTTCTATATATACCAGGAATGAGTGAGATCATCTGGTGCTTGAGGCTGAACCTTTTTTTTTTCTTTTCATATATGAGACACTTAGAGATAAGTTAGGGTCTATTTGGAATAGTTTTCCCAAAGTATTAGGTTAAACTCAAGCCTCCATAATGTGGGATCAGATATGCAGTGAGCTTCTGAAAAACTCTTCATAAACACCATCTTCATAAAATTAAGCAAATCAGAACTTCCTTTTCTCTAGTTCTTCCTTTCATACCAATTATTTGTTCGTGAGAATCCTCCTATTATCTGCTGGTGATACAGAACAAACAAAAAAAATATCCTGTCTGCAAATATTCTGGGAAAAAGGTCTCACCACTGGAGGAATGTCAATATTTGCTGGTCAAGAGGCCTTCACTGCCTTCCTCCATGAGTGCTTTATGTGCTACATCACTGACTCCTCAGTAACCTTTATCATACAGATATAACTGTCCTTCTTTGGCAGAGAAGTTAAATAATTCAAGTTTTTATAGGCTGAGTATGTAAGATAGGGTCAGACTGAGTTCAGGCTATCCAATTTATTATTTTCATAGGTACTAAATCTTATGTTTGCCAGTTAAGACTTGAGTGGTTACAATAAGATGCTTAATTTCTCCTTGCCTCAGTTTCTATGTCTACTAAAATGGGACAGAAATTGGAAAGACAGAACTCCTTCATAGATTTAATATGAATGCTAATGGAGATTAATTGCAAAAATTATACAATACCTTGTGTTCAGGAGGGGAAAATTCTACGTACTCACTTACTTTCCTAATTCTACCTGACAATCTGGAGTCCCATAACCTCCAATTGGCTTGCCCTCTAGTTGAAAATATAAAAATGTCCATTTTCCAGCATAGTCAAAAAGTACTGTCAATAATGAAAAATAATGTTCTAACTATTTAATTGGCTTATCTCTCCTAAACAGGTAGACAAGTGAAAAAGGAAAGAATAAATCTAGAGGATGATTTCAGGTGTGTTTTTTTTAATTCCACTCTAATGGCCAAAAGGCATATGGAAAAAATGCTCTACATCACTTATTATCAGGGAGATGCAAATCAAAACAATAATGAGATATCATCTCACAGCACAGAGACTGGCACACATCTTAAAGAACAAGAACAACCAGCTCCGGTGTGGATGTGGGGAGAGAGACTCTCTTTCATTGTTGGTGGGAATGCTGAATGGTCTAGCCATTTTGAAAAACAATATAGGCATTCCTTCAAAACTAGAAATTGAGCTCCCATACGACCCAGCAATATCACTTCTAGGAATATATCCTGAAGGTGCAATAAAAGCACAGTAGAAATGACATCTGCACCTGTATGTTCATTACAGCATTGTTCACAATAGCCAGAATCTGGAAACAACCCAAGTGTCTGAGAACAGAAGACTGGTTAAAGAAACCCGGTACATCTACACAATGGAATACTATGCAGCTATTAGGAAAGATGAAATTTGATTATAAGTGGATGATCATGGAGAGTATAACGCTAAATGAAATGAGTTGGAAAGAGAGAGACAGACATAGAATGTACTCATTTGTGAAATATAAAATAACATAATATGAGACTGACACCCAAGGACAGTAGACACAAGGGTCAGAATATTGCTTCATGACTAGCAGCATGCCTCATGAGCTGGAGAAGAAGGAAGCTGAAATAGAGAAGGGATCATTAAGTCAATGATGGTTGGAGGGATGTTCATGAAGAGAGATATGTACTGAAAGTAGAAAAAAAGACCAATAGTGATAGCCTCCCATGTATTGCATTATCTGTATAATTCCCGAAAGTAGAGAGAGAGAGAGAGTATGGGGGAAATTGTCTGCCACTGAGTCAGGGGAAGGGTTTGAATGGGGAGGCGGGGATACTGAAGACATTGGTGGTGGGAAATGTGCACAGGTGGAGGGATGGGTGTTCGATCACTGTATGATTGAAACTCAAACATAAAACCTTTGTAACTATCTCACGGTGATTTAATTTAAAAAAATACTCTCTATTTTCTATTAGGTACTTCAGAGAGTCACAGCTGATCAGAATTTGGGGACAAAACTAGAAAGAAATGTCCCTATCATCTGATTTATTTTCAGAAATAGCAAGAGTGCTCTGTCCCTGTATTTGACTACATTGACTTGCCAAGTGTTAGTGCTAACAATCTGTGATTTGATCCAAAAATGATTTCTTTCTACCAAGTTAAGGCATGGATTTGGTGAAAGAACAAAAACATAAAGAAGAAAATAGAGAAACAGGAATGAGTAGAGTAAAAAAGTTAATATTGGTGAAAGAATGAACATCTGTATATGCAGTTTTTATATTCTGCCTATTTTTTAAAAAAAAATGTAGCCTTCTTAGATACCTGGATATTCTTCTGACAATCTATTGCAAATGGAAAAAAAAAATGATTGAAAAAAATTGCTGGCATATCCAACCTGGCTACCTTTATGACCCTTTCAGATACAATAATCTAAAGTTGTTGATGTGCCTATTTTGGAAAAATACAATAGTATTCTTTTGTACTCTGTTGTCACAATGTTATTCATGTTCTTTCACTTTTATGTGAATGCAAGTTGAAATCTCAGGACACTTTGATAGTTATATAAAAATAATTTTATGTTATAGAGAAATCCATCCCCACAATATAATAGCACACAAACATTTTGGGGGTATTCATTATTTGAAGGATAATAGACATAAACCCAGAAATGAACAGCCTCAAATCTGAGAGTGCCTGACAGAAAAATCTTTAATTCACTTTGTTGACTTAGTAAGGTAACATGGCACAAGAAGCGTTTCCTTTCCTGTACCTGTTCTAGCCTTCTATGCACAAAAATAGAAAGTGCATGAATAACGGAGATGAGTGACATTGTAGCAGTGCCACATTTACAATTGGAGGTCACTCTTATATGCAAAGATTTATCTGATAACAACAAGAAGGATAGATTGGAGTGAGAGGCTGGAGGCTTAGAAACTACTTGCCAGGCAATCACAATAATAACAATTACTTCCTGAAGATATAATGAAGGATTGAAAAAGAAGCTATAGCAAGAAGAACAAGTACAATTATGTAATTTGGCAATGCAGAACCACATATTGGGTAAGAGGATTGTGAAAAAAAGAGTGCTACAATAATAATAATGCAAATGATAACATTAAGACTCATACTGCATACCAAAATGCATCAAAGAAGAGACATAATTGGTTGGAATTCTTTGGGTTGAGAATTCACTTTATGTGCTTGCTTGGGACATCTTCCAATTTACCTGTTTGAATTTCCACTTTTGACTCTTAAATCCCTGATTCTTTTATTCAAATCCCCGCCTTTCTCACAGGCTTTTTGTTTTCTTCTTTGAGTCAATAATTTGATTCCTTTTTTATTGACTTACATTGGCCAATGACTAGCAGTAAAAAAAAAAAAGAAATCTCCATTTTCTTTTAATTGGCAAGGGATTGGGCAGAAGCGGTTTAGAGATAACCTGTTTGTGCTCAGGGTTTACTCCTGGCAGTACTCAGGAGACAATACGCAATGCTGGGGATTGAAGCAGGATTAGCTCTGTGTGACCTAAAACCCTCACTGTTTCTCTGGCTTTAGAATGATTTCACCTGATGTTAGATTCTTGCCTACTTTCTACAGAACACCTTTTATATTGAAGCCAAAGTTTTTCAGATGCTCATAATTAAACCTATAGGCCACTGGAAACCATTATCTTACCAGTAGAGGGTTTATTTAAGGACTCCTTTGTTTTAATTTTGCTTATATTGTGTGTTTCTTTGTTTTATTATTTTTTGGTCACCATGAAATAACAAAGTTATTCATGATTAGTGATTTGGTTTCAGGCATGCAATGTCACAATACCAATTGCTTCATCAGTGTCCACTTTCTTCCACCACTGACTCCCCCAACACCACTTGCCTTCCTCCCACAAGACTGCTTCTAGGAGAGGCACTTTTATATATGTGAGTTTGTGTGTGTGTGTGTGTGTGTGTGTGTATGTTTGCACTTTGGTTGACAGTACTATTACTGATAGGGTTTAATACATAACAGTTTACTAACTTTCAGCAATGCTTCCTCCTCCCAGTTTAGTTTTTTCCACACCATAGATGTTGCACCTATGGTTTTGGCTTGGCAGCTACATCCAGAGATTCTAAAGACTTCCTTCTGGCTCTGTAATCAGGAAACACTCCTGTTGAGCTCAGCGGACCATATGGGGTACTGAGGATCAACCTGGATCAGCCACGTGCAAGGCAAATGCCTCATGCTCTGTGCTATTCCTCCCACCCCTCAAGGACTTCTAATACTTTCAAATCCAAATTTATTAATGAAATGAAAAAAATCACCTTCAACTAAGAAACTCTAAAGTATAGCAAGTGGTAAAATAGAAGGTGTTTTTCTTGTAAAGTTTAATCATAGTTAATAAATATAGAAGTATGTTAAACCTTGTGTCAACTTATTTTTCTCTAGTTCTCCAATTTCAAAAAATAATCAACAATAGCCAACATTAGTGGAGAAATGTGGCATGATGTCTGAAGTATGACTGGGTTCTTGCATTCGAGCAGCCAACTAGAAAAATTATGGAGGGCATGAGACAAGTTTCAAATAATATCAAGGATTCAAAAATACAGAGCTAACAGGAGAGTTTCTTTAATCTAAGCTTGATGAGATCATGTGAATAAATACAGGAGAATATCAGGGGTTACTGCTGCATTCAATAGACTATGCCAGCATCATTCTCCTATCCTTAAGTAGTAAACAGAAAGATAAATCAATGATGAGTATTTACTATACTTGATGCTGGAACATCTGAAAAAGGACAATGAATAGGCTCTCACAGAATGTCCTTTGACCAGCCGGCAACATTTTGTTGTTTTGTTTTGGTTTTGATTTTTATATTCCAAAAGAACATGATAGAAGAAACCGCTCTTCCTATTTATGGCATGGATTCAACTTTCCAACACAACATACTATAGAATTCAATCTGAGAGCAAGGGTTGCAGACTGAGAAAAAGAGTAACACATTAAGAAGTTACACATCCAGAGAAAATCGTAACAAATAAAAAACATATCCTATCACTATTTCTCTTCTGAGAGATAGTGATTAATATGTAAACAAAAACCTCAAAAGAAACCTTTCTAAGAACACAGCTGTATATTTCAGAATATTTTCTCTCATTTCTTTTGTGATCATAACAGTAAAAATAAAAATAATGTATGCAAACATCACCTTAAGTGACATTAACTAAAAGGGGCATACAACATATTTAAAAATGAAAGTAAGGGTGCCCTGAGCTACCTGAGATTAAGAAGTGAGACAGAAAGAGAGAAAAGGATAAACCTGGGGCTTTTCAAGAGAGCCTAGAAACAGAAAAAAATCTCTAAGAGCCCAACAAAAAGCAGCCTTGTTGAAAGTAAGAGGTTCTCTTGAAGTTCAACAACTATATTTGTTTGGAAAAAAAGATGGGAACTTTAGTAAGTATTCTTAAACCAAGTTCAGTTCATGACACTAAGAGAAAACAATAACAAAAATAGCCATAAATTATTTTGGTTATTTTTTGTGAGTATCCACTCACAAAAAAATATAATGACCAAATACTTAGGTAAAATTGAAAATGAATTAGTGAAGTAATCAAGCACTTTAGTAAAGAACAATAAATCACAGATTTAAAACTAAAAATTTAGTCATTAAAAAAAGGTGAAATATAAGTATGAGCTAGCAAAAATTTACAAAGATGTAGTAAAAAAAATTTATAAAATAGAAAATCTAAAATAAGAGGGAAGAAATGACATGATATCTAGTAGTATCTTACTAAAACTACAACAAATACCATAACTAACACAAAAATATGTCAATACACAGGAAATACCTTCATAAAATAATGTGATTAAATAAAATTATATACTATATATTTTACCAATATATGTAATGATACAAGAAGAAATTAAAGTTTAAATTAAAAAGTAAACCTGGAAAGTAGACATAAGAAAGGTTTGTAATTGGGGTAAAATATTTCAAATTTAAATTTAATGTTTCTTGTGGAGTGGTGATAGTGCAGCAGGTGGACAGTTGTCTTGTATGCAGATGGTCCTGGTTTGATTCCCAGCACCATATATGGGTCCCCAAGCACTGTCAGGAGTGATCCCTGTGTGCAGAACCAAGAAGAAGCCTGAGTACCATTGTTCTGACAAAAAAACTCACAATATTAATAATTAAAATAAAAATTAATTTTGTAAAGGAATAACAGAAAATTATAATTTTTATAGAGATGAAATGGATGAATAATATCAAAGCTTTACTAATGCTAGTAAAGTCAGATTTATTTATTTATTTATTTATTTATTTATTTATTTTTTAGAGAAAAAATACGTAATCATCTTTAATGATTCATGTATAAAGTAAAGTCAGATTTAAAATGAAAGTGTAAACAGGGGAAGTTAATTTTTTAATTTAGGTTTTTAGTCAGTATTGCATGGGAACCACTTTCTGCTAAGGACCAGAACCTAGAACTTAAGCATGCAAAGTATGAGCTCAGGGGGATGGAGCGATAGCACTGTGGGTAGGGCGTTTGCCTTGCACATGGCTGAACTGGGTTTGATTCCCAGCATCCCATATGGTTCCCTGAACACCACCAGGAATAATTCCTGAGTGCATGAACCAGGAATAATCCTTGTGCATAGCCAGGTGTGACCCAAAGAGGAAAATTAAAAAGCATCAGCTCAGCCTACTGAGCAATTTGAACTTTCTCTATGGCTCCAAATTAACAGAAATTTGAAAGAACAAATATTCCACCTAAATAAGCAACTACGCCCTTATCAAAGATTAGATGGTCATATATTTGGGGGGATGTGTCAAAGTATTCAACCCTGTTCCATTGGTCTGCCGCTCTGCCTTTGTTCCAGTACCAAGTTGTTTTAATGACTACCACTTTGTAGTAGAGTTGCAAGTTGGGGAGGTTGATTCCTCCCATTTTCTTTTTCCCAAGAATTGCTTTAGCTATTCGTGGGGGCTTATTGTTCCATATGAATTTCAGGAGCGCTTGCTCCATTTCTTTGAAGAATGACAAGGGTATCCCTATAGGGATCGCATTGAATTTGTACAATGCTTTGGGGAGAATTGCCATTTTGACAATATTAATTCTTCCAATCCATCTAATCTTTGATAAGGGAGCAAAAAAGGCGAAGTGGAGCAAGGAAAGCACGTTTAACAAATTGTGCTGGCAAAACTGGACAGCTACATGCGAAAAAATGGGCTTAGACCTCCACCTATCACCATGTACAAAAGTCAGATCAAAATGGATTCAGGACCTCAACATCAGACCAGAATCCCTAAGGTACATTGAAGACAAGGTCGGCAAAACCCTCCACGACATTGAAGCCAAAGGTATCTTCAAAGCTGACACGCCACTGGCCAAGCAAGTGAAAACAGAGATAAATGAATGGGACTATCTCAAACTAAGAAGCTTCTGCACCTCAAGAGAAACAGTGACCAAAGTACAAAGACAATCTTCAGAATGGGAAAGGATATTTATGCAGTACCCATCCGATAAAGGGTTGATAACAAGGATATACAATGCACTGGTTGAACTCCACAAGAAGAAAACTGCCAACCGGATCAAAAAATGGGCTGATGAAATGAACAGAAGCTTTCCTAAAGAAGAAATCCGAATGGCTCAGAGGCACATGAGAAAATGTTCCACATCACTAATCATCAGGGAAATGCAGATCAAAACAACCATGAGATATCATCTCACACCACAGAGACTGGCCCACATCCCAAAAAACAAAAGCAACCGGTGTTGGCGTGGATGCAGGGAGAAAGGGACTCTTCTTCACTGCTGGTGGGAATGCCGACTGGTTCAGCCCTTTTGGAAAACAATATGGACTATTCTCAAAAAATTAGAAATTGAGCTTCCATTTGACCCAGCAATACCACTCCTGGGAATATATCCCGGAGAGGCAAAACAGTATAGGAGAGATGGCATATGTATTTCTATGTTCATTGCAGCACTGTTTACAATAGCCAGAATCTGGAAAAAACCAGAGTGCCCCAAAACAGATGACTGGTTAAAGAAACTCTGGTACATCTACACAATGGAATACTATGTAGCTGTCAGAAAACATGAAGTCATGAAATTTGCGTATAAATGGATCAACATGGAAAGTATCATGTTGAGTGAAATGAGTCAGAAAGAAAGAGACAGACATAGAAAGATTGCACTCATATGTGGAATATAATGTAACTGAGAAGTACAAGTTGGCAACGATGCAACTTCTGGCAGATATCTCTCTGGACTTAGTTACTAAAATACTAAATTACAGAAACCCAAAACTGAGAGGCCGCTAAGTGTGGTCACTCGACCTCATACCTCTTCATCCTCAGCAATGGAAAACAAATTATCTAATGCTTCCTTTTCAGCAGGTCTGACTTTAGGGGAGAGACTCTCCAAACAATAATAGTGAGTTTTGTTGAAATATTGTATGCAATCAAAGTGAAAGTAAAGTGAAATTTATTAGTTACACAGGCGGGGGGCGGGGGCTAAAGGTGGGGGGCTAGGGGAGTGGGGGGTTAGGGGTGTAGGGGGGCGGGGTGGAGCTATACTGGGATTCTTGGTGGTGGAATATGAGCACTGGTGAAGGGATGGGTATTCGAGCATTGTATAACTGAGATTTAAACCTGAAAAATTTGTAACTTTCCACATGGTGACTCAATAAAAAATTTAAAAAAAAATAAGCAACTACGTAAAATGATAACATGGGGGAATTCTTTCATACCTTTAATAAATAAACTCACCATATTAAATGGCTAAACCATAAAGAAAAAGTGACTTAAAAGAAGTTGCAAAGAAGCTTATAAGAGTTACTCAAATCGGATAGATTGCACAGGAAAAGACCTATAAATCAACATTACTCAAAGTTCATATGTAAAAAGCTCCACTCAACGTAACAGCAAACATGCAGTAATATGTTTAAAAAAATACATTACAATCAAGAGTTGCAGGGATATAGGAATGCTGTAATATTTTATCTATTGATATGAAGTCATAAAACTATCATTTATTTAAAATCAACATTAATAAGTGTTATTTAAATGTAATGTTACATGTATAATGCCATACATGTGTATCATATTCTTATCGTTCAACTTAAACCAATGCAGCTACATTTTATTTGTATTTTTGTAACGGAATAATAGAATTCTTTTTAATAGAAGTAGAATAAATCATACAGATGAATTTGAGCTTTTCTATAGACAACTATTCTATATCATGCTAGAATGGCACTATACCCTATTTGAATCATTATAGATATTCCAATTAAATGAAAGTAAAATAGTCCCAAACATCAGTATTGTTTTAAATCATAATTTGAAATTGGGGCTGGAGAGATAGCACAGCGGCTGGGCATTTGCCTTTCACGTGGCCGACCCGAGTTCCATTCCTCCGCCATCTTGGAGAGCCCGGCAAGCTACTGAGAGTATTGAGCCCGCACGGCAGAGCCTGGCAAGCTACCTGTGCATATTGGATATGCCAAAAATTAGTAACAATAAGTCTTTCAATGAGAGACATTACTGGTGCCCTCTCGAACAAATCAATGACCAATGGGATGACAGTGACAGTGACAATTTGAAATTAGTTCAAAATTAATATTATTGAATCAACAAATAAAAAGGTGTTTTTTTATAAAACAAGAAGGAAAATTTACCATAACCTATAGAAATTTGAATTGTTTAAATATTAAAATTTCAGGTACTGAAAAATAATTACATAATGTTAAGATACCAAATCAGTAGCTTCCATATAAAATATAGTGGTAAACTATCTGGTCTATACATAATCATAGCAAAATATAAATTACCTTAAAATTATATATATTTACAAACTTTAGTAGAGAATTAAAACTATTAACTTAAACCAATAAGCCTATGATAAGTAAAATATAATATGTTATGTAATATGTTTTAAAAAGTACCTTCACTACCATGCATATTATGTTTCTCCATAAACTAAACTATAACTTATAATCAGGCTTTTGTTTGTATTCAATAAGATTAGTTTTATTTTAAAGTCAATATAGTAATTATAACAAATAAGCATAAATTCAGGATGTATTAAAAATGCCAAAGAGAAAATTTGTCCTGGCAAGCAAACATCACTAAGGAAACTGGTGAAATACCAGTTAAAGAAGGAGATCAGAAAATAAATTTCAAGATCTATAGTTAGACAGAACAAGAAGTATGATTATTAAACTTGCAATTTAAACAAGTCATCTTGAATTTAAGTAGACTCTGTCAATAGGATGGAATAACACTTTATGATTAGATTATAATTATGGCAAATTTGTTTTATGCAAGTATACTTCAGGTCACTAATAAGCTGGCTTTAGGTCGATCATACGGCAATGGCAAGATTCTCTAGGTTATCAAAGTAAGTCCCAGTTAATAGCCAGTAAGAAAGTAACTACTTCAGTAATATAATTAAAATGTGTTGAATTCTGTCAAAACCATGCAAACCAAGAATAGAATAATCTAGTTTATCCTGACAACATATTGACTCAAAACTGACATTGTCCACAGGAGAAGATAAATTCAAAAACACAAATGTCTTTCAATAAAGATAACCCCTTAGAATAAAAATACATGATCACTGTATCACTGTCATTCTGTTGACCATCGATTTTCTCAAGTGGGCACCAGTAATGTCTCCATTTGTCCTAGCCCTGAGATTTTAGCTGCCTCGCTTTACT
The DNA here is from genome assembly GCF_027595985.1 of Sorex araneus. Lineage (NCBI taxonomy): Eukaryota > Metazoa > Chordata > Mammalia > Eulipotyphla > Soricidae > Sorex > Sorex araneus. The sequence goes on from NC_073312.1 coordinate 44,676,034, forward strand.
CATTCTTCCCAGTGGTGCTGCACTGGAGGCTCTTTCAGGGTCAGGGGAATGAGACCCATCATTGTTACTGTATTTGGCATATCGAATATGCCACTGACAGCTTGCCAGCCTCTGCCATGTGGGAAGAATGCTCTTGGTACCTTGCCAGGTTGGAAAATAGATTATTTCAAGAAAACAATTTTCCGAATATATAAAGTTCTCCTTTAAACTAAGAAAATGATTAGAGAAAAGATATGGGCTATTTAATGGTTAAGTAGGCATCCTTAATGTTCTTAGAAACATGAAAGGAACGTGTCACAATTAAAAAATATATATAACTACACATCATAGTACTTTTCATTAATAAAACTGGCCAGAAAACAATCCCCAAATTCCATAATTTTGCCAGTTGAAATAGTTTGGTAAATTTGAAGAAACATTTTACACATTTCTGATCGTAGTATGTATTTACAAATTCTTGGAAAACAAGCTGGAACTATCCAACAAAGAATACAGATATTTATGCTGACACCAGAATTTTACTTCTGCCAATATAATCCTAAAACTACATGAAATCCTATACTTACATTTTAAAAGAGTGTAATGAATTGCTGCATTGGTTGCAACAGCAACATTTATTCACTTAATTTTATTTTGTGTGTGTGTGTGTGGTTACTTTTTTGATGGGGTTAGGGCACACTCAATGATACTTAACTGTTACTCCTGGATCTATGCTCAAGACTTACTCCTGACGGTGCTCAGAGGATCACACAGAATGCCAGAATTGAACCCAGGTCAGCTGTGTGCAAGACGAACATGCTACTTGCTGTCCTATCACTCCACACTACTATAGTGAAATCAAAAACAACCAAAATATGTGTAAAAGAGGGACCAAGTACAGTAGGATTACCTCTAGAAAAGTGTGAAATATTCATTCTGACTTTGCTATTATAAATAATATTAAATATTGTATGCCATATACCCCATTCAGTGACAATATATACAGTATACTAAGGGTCTCCAAGTACATTATAATAGAATTATGATGAATTGAAAAGGGTATAGTAGTAATTTGAATGCCTTTCTGTACATATCCGTGTAGGGGATTCAGAGGAACAACAACATTATTCTAGGGTTTATCTTCCTTGAATGGGAAAGAATACCATATGACCTTGATAGTGGCTTATTTTTATTAATCTTAATATGTAAATTATTACTAAGTAGTAAAGAATCACAAGTTTATTAATAATATCACTAATTTAAATAAAATATTGATCTCCAAATGTTTTAACTCAAGCTCAGATAAAATTGTATTTGAACCTGATGTCCATTTTGTTTCATTGAACAGATAATGAATAATTTTTAAAAATAAAAAGACTGTTGACACAAGTGCTTTGAGAATATTTTGCATTAGCCAGCCATTTCAACCATTACTGAGATAATGGTAAAAGCTTCAAACTATTTACAAGTCAGGTATCTTAAGGACACTAAGTCTATAGACATAAGTCACACTGGGGTATAGGTCCTTTCTTTTTTAAATTTCAACTTATTTGAAATCTTGTCTTAAGGAAATTGAGTTCTGGATAGTTTGTTTGCAAGAAGCTCTCCAGAGACATACTGACTTAACTAAAATGATTTACTGTTAAATAATCTCTCACTTAGGACACAAAGTTATTTTAACCGATTTGTGGTGTGAAATTGCATTGCTTTTTTATGTTTGTATTAGAAAATTGAACTTATCAATCTTTAATATTTAACTTTCTACTGTGACCTCACCAATCTTATTCTATGTATCCCAAAATGCACATCAAATAGTATGTAAAGTAAATACATAGTAGATAAGCTAGAGAGGTCCAGTAGAATTTCCTCCATCATGATGCAAATGTTCTCAATGTGCTCTACTTATTATTTTAACTGCTAAGTGACTCTTGTGGAATGAAATCTGACTAGTGAGACTGAGAAATGGAGCTCTAAATTTCAATTAATTTCAATATAAATAGTCATATGACTGTGGCTACAAGAATAGTTTCATAAAAACATTATTTTTTACTAGTGAAGAGATCACAGTGAAATGAATGGAGGTTACATTAAAATGACCATCTAACCTCACAGAAACTTTTTCTTATTAGGGAAGGTAACCTATAATAGAATTACAAAATAGATCAAAAATGACCAAGTGAGAAGAAAAAGCAAGCAATAATACACAAAACAAAATAGAAAAAGTAATTAAAAAAAACTAACTGAGGTGAAAACAATATAAACACAGCTAAATACTGTGGCAGAAAGAGGGGAATCCCTCATAACATATGTGGGGAAAAGTGTTCAAAGTTTAAACCAGTCCAAAGTCATGGAGGCCTTTGCCTGAAGACCCTTCTCAGGACCCCAGAGATGCAAAATTCCAGGCCCCAAACTAATGGTCTTTCCCTGAACAGAGAAACCAGGAATCCACGAACAAAGGCCAGAGCAACTCAAGAATGGACCATCAGAAGTTCAGTGTTTTGACTCAGGGAAAGACCCATTAACTCCTACACCTTTAAAGAATTTGGGACCAATGTCTTTATGAAAAACATTCATACTTAACCTTCCCCCAATCGCTATTTTGAGAACCTCTTTCTTTCCTTTGTTTGACTTAACTTTGCCATTTTCTGAAATTCATTCTGGAGGCAAAGGCAAAGGACAGACCTGAAAATCTTACCCAGAGTTAGAGTTGATTTTCCATTCCTGCAAAGAACACTTCCTCCCGCTATCCCGAGTCCACAGCTCCCAGAGTAGTCAGGGGGCAAGGATGAATTTTAAATGGGAGAAACCAATGACCTTCAGGAGTAGCTGAAGGTCGCCTCCTGGGGCTGCCAGTCAGAGGCTCATCTCAGACTTTCATCAGTCCTTCATTTCCCAGGCACTCCCCTAGGTGACCAAAATAGGTAAATCGGGAAAGGGAAGATTTCTTTCTCCAGGCTCCTGCCTCTTTCCTCTCCACTTCACATCAGCCACCTGGTCAACCCTACACTTCCACTGCTGGGGGTCAACATTCACTGTTGACAACATAAAAGTAAGAAAAGTCAAACTACATATGTTTTATTCTTGGCATAAAGTCAATTCTTTATGCCAAATATAGCGTGTTAATGTGATTTACAAAAGGTCCACAGACTTTATTTATTTCCCCCCGCCTCCCGCAAAAAAAAAACAACAATAAATTAAAATAAAAGAAAACTGGGCAACAAGATATAAAACCAAGAGGAACTAGTAATATCTGTAATGATAAAACTGAGCATTATCAGTATCAGGCAAGGCAAAGTTTAAACTTAAAACTACCAAAAAAGATAAACAGATACATTATCAGAAAAAAGCAAAATTTATCAAAGAGGGAAATAATATAAATGGAATTAAATACAGAATTCAAAATATTTAAGGCACGGAGATCATAATAAAATATTAAATTAAAATATTTTAACTTGCTTTTTTCAGATAAATTATACTGAGTAAACAAAAATATATTTATGATATAAGCTAACTGAAATAATAGAAGGAATCTGATTTTAAACCTTTAATCAGAAAGTTAGTAAATTTGGGTTCTGTTTTCTTTCTACTTCCGTATGTGAAATAGTACTTCGATGAAGTCACTAAATAACTGTTCAGAACTGAAGAGACAGTCCATAGGGTAGGGAGCTTACCTTGCTAGGCCATGAATGATTCCTGACTACAGAGACATGAGTAAGCCCTGAGCATAGCTGAAGGCGGCCCAAAACAAAATGTAAAAGTATTAATGAAAATATACCAAAATATTAAAATCATACTTTAAAATAAAGAAGGCATCAATACATAGTATGTAGATCAAACAAAACCAAAATGAAAACTCTAATGTTAAGAGATAGATTGATGGAGAGGCACATGCAAAAAAAATAGTTATTTATCAGAATGCTCATTTGATTGACATACCAAGACCTGTTTTCAACAGAAGTTAGAGATCACTGTTAAAAAAACACAAATTATTTATGCTGATGAAATGCAATATTAAAATTAATTTCAACAAGAGGTATTTTATGCTTTTTTTAAATCTACTTTCTTTTTTAATAACAGAAAGTAATCTTCAAACCGTGTTTCATTAAGTCTGGGGTTTCTGCATGACTGTTCTCATTGGACCAAGAAAAATCTGAGGTGTTGGAGGCCAGTTTATTCTAGAGCACCTCCTGGGCAGTGTCCTTGGGAAGTCTACCTTGGGGTGGGGCAGAGAGAAAGAAGAGCAGGCAGGACATCTGTCTTTCACAAGGCCAACATCATTCCAATCCCTGACATCACATATAGTCCCTTGATAACCAATGGACTGATACCTGAGCACAGCCCAGAAAAGGGGGAGGGAGGGAAAGAGGGGAGTGGGTACACTTCAGCCCTTTTGAATTTAAAGCCATCTTCAACATTAATCTCACCCCTATTCAATGTCTCCATAAGAACAGATAGAATCTGTCTTTCTCTTTGTTCCTGTATTTCCTCTTGTAGCAATCTAAAACCAAAATTTTAAGAAATTTTTTTATTACTTAAAAGAAAATAAAATTAGAAGAAAATTTTAAAAGAGTAAGTCACAAGTCAGTTTCCTTTAACTATCACTCCCATAAAACCATTAGGGTTTTGATACACCAAAATGAATAAGAAGGTGATTTCGGGAGAAGAGTAGGAAGCTGTTGATGGGAGATGGTAGTCAAGTTTACTATTCATGAGCAAATATTGGGAGTCTAGAGCTTATTACAAATAAAATTTTCCCTTTACATACTTGCTTAATGGATCTTAACTTCATTCTAAAAATTTTGCCATGGAAGGTCAAAGGTGAACATTTAAAAAGGAATTTGGTAAAATTCTAAATATTCAACACTTTACATTTAAAAATGGACTCAGATATGAAAAGTTATGTATAGACATGGCTGATTCATCAGTCTTTAAAAAGCATCAAACCACTTATGTGTGACTCTGAAAATTAATAACATATCAGAGATATGTATACCAGATTTTTTTTTATTTTTCAAAGACTATTTTTATTAATTTAAGCAAAATGTTGGGGATGGGGAAATAGTACAACAGGTAGGGCATTTGCCTTACATGCAGCCCACCCCAACTTTGATCCCCAGCATCTCATATGGCTCCTGAGCACCTCTAGAGATAATTTCTGAGTGCAGAGCCTCCTGGGCATTGCCAGGTATGACCAAAAAAGCCAAAAATAAATGTTCCAGAGTTATTTCTTATAAGGAAATGAATATAAACCAAAAATAAACTGAAATATGTATATGTTAATAGAAAAAACAAAAGTAAGAAAGGCATACTATAAATTACCAATAATTTATATCTATGATACACATGCATATGTATATACACTGTAGCACAGTAGCACTGTAGTCCCCTTGTTTATTGATTTGCTCGAGCGGGCACTTTTTGTTACCGTTTTTGGCATATTGAATATCCCACGGGTAGCTTGCCAAGCTCTACAGTGCGGGTGGGATACTATCGGTAGCTTGCCAGGCTCTCTGAGAGGGACGGAGGAATAGAACCCGGGTCGGCCGCATGCAAGGCAAACACCCTACCCGCTGTGCTATAGCTCCAGTCAGAAATATTTTAAACCTTATAGAAATTCTAGTCAAACTAAAGAAAGTCTTTAGTCTGTCTATATTGTCTTTCCTAAATAGAGAGATATTTTTAAACTCCTCTCGTACTAAAAATTTTAGTCTCTCTACTATGTAATATTTATGCTATATGCAATATTAACATTCATCTTCTGTCATGATACTGATTACCAGTTTCCTCAACTGGCCATTTTTCAAGTTCTTTTCAAACATCCCCTAAGATATCACCTGTTTTCCTCCTCCTCCTCTGGCCTAATGATGGACAGATCTCATCAGGACCTTTACAACTCCAGAACTGGGCCACTCACATACCCAGAAAAAATTCTCTAATCTTGTCACTACACAGTAATCAGATTAGTCTTTTTCCAGTACAAAAAAGATTCAGATCAGTTTACTTATGCATTCTTATTTATTCATTCATTCCTACTTAATAAATTTAGGATTGTTTCTCTTTGTATTGGGGCTAAACTCTTAAATGTGTAACACAAATGCTAGGTATTACATTTGCTTACAGCCTTCATTTACCTCTTTGAACTCTAGTAACAATGATTTCCTATTTACTATTTCCCTCCTATACATAATGTTTGCTCCTATTTCATTTCCTCCACTTGACATTCCTCCTTTCCTATCTTTCACCAAATTACTCATGATCACCATTTGATACCAGGAAAATGACTCAGGAAACCCTGGCTCACTCCCTCATTACATAAAAGATGACTTGAAGGTATTGACTAGACTAGGCTCTTGTCTCATAGCAAATATTGTAGTGACAATTTTGCATTTATCTATGCAAAATATAAATTTATTTAAGTCACTACTTATAGTAATTACTTAAGCTCCCTGAAGACAGGTGTTTTCCCCCCTGATTTTATTCACGTTCCAGTTCCTGAATACAGCTTAACACTGCACCTGCCACATAGAATATTCAATAAATATTTGTTGAATTGGTAAATAAACTTGGAGAAAAATAAATAAAAGGTAAACCAACTGCTAGAAAATGCAGCAAAATTAAAGATGGTAAACATATGAGAACAGACTTATTGAAAATTAATGTCTAGAGATAAAGTGGAATAATAAAACTTCCAGAATGAAACCACAGAGTATGACAACCATTAGAGAGGATGGAAGGTTGCAGATAGGAAAGGATTCTTTGGCTTTATTTCTTCTTTAAGGTAATGTTGAAATGTCCATTTTGGACACTCAGTTGGAGCTATCCATAGTTCAGTTCCCAGTATATAGAAGAGAAAAAGGACTGTACGAGTCCTTAAGACTCTGTTGCATAATTTGTTGAACTATTCTTTACCCAGAATTCAAGAGGGTCTCATCTATTAAAAATGTAACCTGGATAACAAAAACAGCCTTCTAGAGGTCACGCAGTTGGAGATTTGGGGACTAAGCTCATTGTTCATTCGACTACAATACACCTGCCACCTTTGACTGAAGCTTATAGCTAGCAACAAACCAATTCTATTACAGCACAATCATCAATCTTTGTTCTTTTCCATACAGTCCCATCTACATTTCATATAAAACACGTCATACTTATTTTTGTTCTAGAAATTCAATTGTTGATAGTCAACACTGCATCAGGTCAACCTTCACAAGTGCTGGGGAGGATTAGTCATGTTCTTGGTGAAACAAAATAGTCCAAGGTCTTGTGTACTTAAAAAGAATAAGATGTAAATGTCAATTAGTCATAAGCAATGCTTTGTTTATATTACTCAGTGGATAGCACTATGAATCTCATGTTTAAATTTTATCATCTAAAGTTCATGTCAGGTTTGGTGATTTATTTGCATACATTATTTAAATTGATTTGGCATTGATATTTTAGCCCCATTGTTTCTTAAAATGCATGGGCTTATGCATGTACATATGCATTTTTAATAAACTATAAGAAAATAACATTAGAAGTGAACATTCAGAAAAATAACCACTCTTCACTGGTAGAGCTGCAAATATTTACATTCTTCAAGTACAGAAAACATAGATATTACATATAAAAAGTTCAAGTTTTTATCAGTATAAAATACCAAAAAGTATATTGACAAAAAAATACGTTTAAAAAAACCTACAGCATCAAAAATTCACTTTGAGGGGAAATATATATGTGGCAAAGCAGTAATCCACAGCAAATCAGGAATGCTGAAAAATATTTTTAATGTTTATAGTATTTCAGGGAGAATGTAAGTGACACACAGCTGTGCTCAGGAATACTGCTCCTGGCAGTACTTAATAATACATATGCCATGCTAAGCAAACCCAGGTCTGCTGCATGAAAAACAAGTGTCTTACCTGCTCAATTCTCTCCAGTCTCTTTCATGTTCTTTATAAATGACAAATAAGTTATTTTCTTAAGAACTACTGAAGAAGTTATGTATAGCACAATATAAGTGTCATAATGTATGAATGAGGCCCATTGTTGTTACTGTTTTTGGCATATCCAACACACCATGGGTAGCTTGCCAGGCTCTGCAGTGCGAGCGGGATACTCTCAGTAGCTTGCCGGGCTCTCTGAGAGGGATGGAGGCTCTTAGGGCAGCCTCCAATTGCCCTTACAGGTGTCCCCATGGTTCACACCATATTTGAACCTTATCAAATATGGTACAGTAATTATGGAAAATATGTATTTAGTGTCTTATGATGTGTCATCCTGGAGTACATCATGCGACGACTGGAATGGGAAGGAATGAGAAAGTGAAGATAGACGGTCGGCAACTACAGCACCTCTGCTTCGCTGATGACATCGTGTTCTAATAACACCAAACATTAGCCAAGTGGCACAATGCTGGCCAACTTCAACTGCAAGTGTGGAAAGATAGGACTGCAGCTGAATCTCAACAAGACAATGTTCATGAAAAATAAACTTGTTCCTGATGTCCCATTTGCTCTTAATAGAACGAACATCTCTGAATGCAGCAGCTATGTGCACCTGGGTCGAGAACTCAACATGAGGAACGACTTGGCACCAGAACTGTGCAGGAGGAAGAGAGCAGCCGGAACACACCTTCAAGAGCGTTGAAGGAGTTGTTAAAAGGATGAAGAACCTCTGGCTCCGGGCACATCTTTTCAACTCCACCATTCTTCCTGCAATAACATATGCCTCAGAGACCTGTGCCCTATGAAAACAGGACGAGGGGTATCCCAAAGAAGAATCAAAAGAGCTGTGCTTGGAGTATCACATTTCAGTCAAGTGAGAGAAGGAATCTGGAGTTCCAATCTCAGTCGACGATCAAGAATCTGGGAATGCTGTCTCGTTTGCCAAGGCATCGAAAATCAGATGGGCCTGACATGTAATGCGATTTAGAGACAACCGCTGGACTAGAGCTGTTACCAATTGGATTCCATGGGATGTCAAAAGACTGCATGGCCACCCACCAACGAGATGGTCAGACTTTTTCGTGAGAATCCTGAACGAACAGTTTGAGGCTCTCTGTGTTCCTGGAGCGAGCAGATACCATTGTGCTACACTAGCATGAGACAGGGACAAATGGAAATGTTACTGGCACCCACTCAAGCAAATAAAAAATCAATGGAATGACAAGTGCCAAGTGAATATGTATAAATGTGTTACTCTAAACTGCTATATCACTTAACAATACTAGCTATGTCTGCTATGTCTGAAAATTAATTTACCTAAATCTCTCCAATTGATAAGTGTTGGTCACTGTTGTTTTATTTTACCTTTTTAAAAAAATTAGTTTGCTAAGTGTGGTAATATAAAATTGTGGTTTCAGTTTGAATTCCCATATCTAACTGTGGTTAAAATCTTTTTCTGAGTGGTTATTTATCTTCTACCGGTCATGTCTTCTTTGGGGATATAGCTCCTAAAATTTTTGACTCATTTTCTAATTAGATTAGAAAGTTTCTAAATAAATTTTGCAGCAATAATTAAAATTCAGATGTTTTTTAATGTGGAAAATACATTAATTTATTATTTTCATACTAATTCATAGGATAGACAAATACCCAATGCATATAGACAAGATTAGAATGTACTTCATGATGTGGAGAAAAATAAAAATTTGACCTTTGGGATGCAACAAAATATGAGCATTTGTGCTGCCAATGTTTATTTTTATATATTTTTACTGAAGTATTAAGGTTTTTTTTAAAGAAATCTGGGGTGAGAGAGAGTAGTGAGTGGAGAAAGGCGGAGATCATGAGCAATCATGGGCTTCTCCAGCAGGGGAATAACACAGAGTATATCATCTCATGTTGAGATACAGGCAAATCTCCAAGACAGAGAATGTACTTTATGCCAAAGTGCAATGTAAGTATCAAAGCGACACTAAATCATATTTAGGCAACATGGTAGCTTCAAGATCATTGTTAGCCACAAAATGCAGCCAAAATATGCTAATATTCAATATGCAAATAGTAATCTCTAAAGATGCTGAGTACAGAAACTAGAAAAAAATTATGCACTCAAAAAGGTGTGTTAACAGGAAGGATTCTAGGAATTTTTTTTTAATTGAAAGATATATGACCCTACTTAAGACACAGGAAAATCTAGAGCATTATCTGAAGTTGCTATGAAGCAGAAATACAGGTATCATTGTAGAGAGATAAGAGAAGACAAATTTGTAGTCAAGAAGATTAAAACCAGAGTCATAATTGAGGCAGATCCATTTTGAGTGATCATTTATTCAACAGATGCCATACACTTATTTGGAAATGTCAAAATACAGTCAAAATTAGAAAGGCATAAATAGAATGTTCAAAGAAAACAGGGCTATGGGAAATTGGGTGTTGCTAGTGATTAACAATGCTCAGAGGCAGACTCCAAGTAGAGCAGTGGTTATTAAGATAAGTATTTCTTTTGAAATTAGTAAATGAACTTCATATTTTGTACACATATGTGCATTAAGTGGGAAACATTATTGTGATAAATCTGATTTAAAATGTTAAATTCTGGTAATATTGCTTTACAAGTATAAAAAATGTAAAAGTGTCCTATAAAACTTCATGAAAGTTTTATCTGGAAGAAGCTTCCAGTTTTATCTGGGAGAAGTTATTATCATTATCCTATGTGAAAAAAATAAATTCCAAAAATGCAGTCTATGTTAGTGTGATTCTAATGAATTATCCTAGACTAAAAAAAGAAATTATCCCACTAAAGCAAATTTGAATGCAAAGAAGTAAAAAAATAAGGTTTTAAAGGTAACCTTAAATCTCCACTATTATTTTTTCCTCAAAATACCTTTTACAAATGATTGGAACTTAGGCTTCGTGCAAGTATATCCTCTCTAATTTGTTTTTCATTCTATAGAGAATGAAAATTCACAAGATAACTAGATAGTCCTTGATATTTCTTTTGTGCCTCTTGCAGGTAAATGGAAAAGAAAAAAAAATGTTTCTTGGAGTGAAAGGGAATAAATGTTGGAAAAAGAAGGGTATGATATCCACTACCTAATCTACCCTACTGTTGGCTGTCAAACAATGACAGAGAAATGAAAGAGTCACAGAGTGAAGAAAACAGAGATCAGGCTGAAATACACTTGGTTGGAGAAATCGTCTTCCCTTTGCCAATATTCCATACCATTGAGAAGTTTAAAAGTACGGAGATTCAAATAAACTCAAGAAAATTCATAGTTCCTAGAAAGACATCTGTCAGGGGAAGCAGATACAGTTTTTTTTTTTTTTTTCAGAAGAAACCAGTACATATGAGTGACTGGCCAGGATGGTATTAGGTTCCCAGATCCAATAATTCATTACTACATGATCAGTAGTAGTATTGTGACCAAGGTAGATTTGCATACTAGTGAGGTTTGGTACACAGAAATGTGACAGATTACTTGTGACCCACTCCACAACTGTATTTTAGCATACCTTGTGCAGGGAGACAAGTCAACATGACACCTGTCAGAGGGAATGTGAAAGCCCTGAACAATGGAAGGGTAGGTACTGCTGCAAATTATTGAATCAACATCACCATCCTGGTGACAGTCAAATTTCACTAGAACATAAGTTTTGGAGAAGGAATAATTTCTTTTGCATAATTTTATCCATCCATACTAGTTGGAACAGTTCCTGGCCTGTGCTAGGCATTCAATAAATATCTGTTGACTTGACTGAATGAACACATACTGCACAGCATTGCATCTGGGCTCATGTCCAGAAGCTTCCTCCTTTCTGCCCAACTCCTATAGTATAAACACAACAGAAAGCTCTCCTAGTAAAAATAAAATCTCTCCCATACACAATTCTTAGTTCCCAGCTCTTTCCACATACTAGAATTACAAAGCCAAGAGAAACTATTTACCCATGGCAATCTTCAACTTATTCAGTAAAAAATAGGAATGGTAATAGCAACTCAGGACAGGTGTGAGCATTAAATGAACATATATAGAAAATGGGAAATATACAAAAACTATTTGATACATAGAATATTTCATTTGAGGGCAAAGGGATATAGCAAGGGGTAACTGCACTTCTTTAATATATGAAACCTGGGCTCAATCTCTGTCAATGAAAAAAATATATTTCACCATTAAATAAATGTATGTGTAATTTATTACACATACTTTATTACACATACATTTATCGCTGGAGCGATAGCACAGCGGTAGGGTGTTCGCCTTTTACACAGCCGACCCGTGTTCGATTCCTCCGCCCCTCTCAGAGAGCCTAGCAAGCTACCGAGAGTATCGCGCCGTCACGGCAGAGCCTGGAAAGCTACTCGAGACTTATTTGATATGCCAAAAACAGTAATAGTAAGTCTCACAATGTGAGACATTACTGGTGCCCACTCAAACAAATCGATGAGCAACGGGATGACAGTAATTTATTTGAATTGTATTGGACTCATCAGGTGTGAAGTAAGAGAATCTCAGAGCATTAAAGAAAGACATGCCTCTGAATTTTCTGAATAATCATGGAACAATGAATGGGATTCCCGCACATCTCCACTTATGGACAATCATATACATGTTGTCTCATATGCACAGAGATGACCCAGAATTTGTACCTGAGTACAGGTCCTGAATTTGATAAAACATAATTAAATTAATTCAAGAATGGAATTAAGCTTTGATGAGTATGATCAAAAACTATCCCTTACAGTTCTACCACTGGTTCAATATTGGAGCAAAAACAAAGCCTCAAAACTTTGGAAGACACAAGCCCATTTATAGTTTGTTTATAAAATACCATCCAACAGTCAATTGTATATCTAGCTCTTGCCTCTCTTTAGCTGCTTGAGTTCAGATCTATGCCCATCTAAATCTAGAGTTTAGTCAACTTTTGGTCCATCAAATATAATCTTATTTTGAAATGGTGATGAATAATGAAAATTAGACATACTTTTGAAATTTCAGAGAATTTTTATTGTTTTCCTCCACGATACACCTCCCACTTCGCTCCTGTAGTCCTTCCTTCTGGAAGTTCTCTGGTTTGACATTCTCTCTCTCACACTGAGTCTACTGATTTTGTTCCCTCTCTTTTCTCTGTTAGGTTGCAGTTCAGATTGTGATATTCTCCTGGTCTTGAGGTATGTTCATTAACCCTTCTCTACCAGAGTAATGAAGATCAGATCACTTAGGCTTAGAATTTCAAGATTCAACTGAAGTGGGTGTTAAAAGTACCCACCAATAAAAACCGTTCCTTCCTATAATAAATATTCAGATCAGAGTCAGAGAGATAGCTAATTGGGCTTGGATAACGTGATTTGCATGCAGGAGGCCAGAGTCAATTATCTGCATCACCAGAAGTGACCGTGATCATATAGCCAAGAGTAATCCTGAGCACGACCAGGTGTGGTATGATACGTTCATATAACAGACAGAAGGGATACAACTGTATACATATTGCTATATTAGGAACAAAGAATATGTGATTTAAAATGACTTTCAACATAATCACAATCACGATCACGAAATCCCATTAACCATCAATTTCTCAAGCAGGCTCAGTAACCTCTCCATTTGTCTTTTCCCTGAGATCTTAGAAGCCCTCTCAACTCGGCTCTCCCAACTATGTCTCACTGGAGGCTCTTTCAGGGCCAGGGGAATGGGATCCAGCTTGTTACTGGATTTAGCATATGAATACACCATGGGAAGCTTGCAAGGCTGTCCCATGTGGGCAGGAAATTCTCAGAAGCTTGCCAGTTTCTCCCAGAGGGAGAAGTAGGCTACAAGATATCGCGCGGCCACAAAGCAGCCATGCGCTTCTTTCTGGGAGCTTACTTTTAAGTCTCTGGATGTTGGCTGTTGATGGGATTACACACACCTGGGTTCCTCTACAGGGAACCTTTATGTATGAGACCCATCCAAACATGTGGAGAAGGGACTCAAGCATGGCTGTAGCTAGGTTCCGGTGGTCTTCGGCCACCGGGACCTCTGCTCAGGGTGGGGAGGGAAGCTGGAGCCCATATCCTCCGAGGGGTCCTGGGGAAGACAGCCAGGCATGCGGGCCTCAGAGAGTCTCTTTCAACATAATCACTATGTAAAATTTTCTTTTACAAATTGTATACAGCAATAAAACCTGTAGAAAAAATACTCCTGAGTTAAACACATGCATGCACGTGTGCATACACACCCACACCCACACCACCACCACAACCACCACCACCCTAGTACCGTCACCACCACTATCACCAACACTACTATGAAAGGCTAAACAAAACTAACCATCTATAATTACTGTCTTTATCTTCCTTTGAAAATTACCCCAAATAGATCTCTCTGGATAAGTTCATTTACTAAATAACTTGAAATAAAGACATATTGCATTTACAGTAAAATTTCTTGTACATTTAACTCTACCTCACCTCTAATACTGAGAATATGAAGCCCACAAAGGTATAAAACTCTGAACACATTAGTTAGCTTTTATACATATAATAAAAACATAACAGATACTCTTCACCCTGCACAGTAAAATTAGGATCACCAAGAAATCTTTACTTTCTATCCATACCATCCTCAGGGACCTCAGAAACTGTTTAATATTATATCTCAAGTGAATAAGCTAGAAATGGGTAAATAGAGAATATCTATCTTATTATGGTGGGCTGAGTGATTTGAGGTTGGAGAACTAGGTGAAAGGAAAGTGAGTGATTTGACAGTATAAACCTGGGAACGCCAGATTTAAATGTTAAAGAAAATAGCAAGCCAGTTCAAACTACTTAAGTTTCCCTCCCTTCTTCCCTCTTGTCTTGGTTTATACCTTGAATTATGTTCTGTACTTTTTTACACTAAGAAAATATTGATAATATCTTTGCTTTGGTCACCCCATTGAACAGTAACAATCATTCTCATGTTGGGAAACTAGAATTTACTGTGTTAGTATCAGACTTTGAATCTTCTGGCTTTAACAGATAATAAGGAATTCATGAGTCTGGTCACTTTGATACCTATATAAATCCCATTTTTTATTCATATGCCCTGCTTTATAAAAATTGTGACAACTATTACCAAAACCCATGAAAAGAAACTCTTCTTTCATGAGACCTTTAAGATGTATTTTAAATTTAAGTTATCTTATTATACTTTGTTTTGTTTTTTCTCGTAACCAATGAACATATAGTGGTCTGATTAATTAACTGATTATTAAACTGCATGATCCCAACATGAGAGTGATTGTTACTGTTCAATAGGGTGACCAAAGCAAAGATATTATCATTATGTTGTATTTTTTTTACTAACCTTATGATTCTGTAAGCTGCTGTCATCCTCTAAAAACACTCAGTGACTGAATGTGAGACTGGACTATTTGAACGAGCAGATCTATTTTCTGCTGAGGGCCAAGCATTTGCTATTGGAGGCCTAATGGAAGGAAATAAATTCCCTAAATCCTTTTCAGGAAAAAGTCATGCTATCAACCCCAAACAAACAAACAAATAAAAAATAAAATAAATCATACTGAAATACAGTCTACTTTTTATATTGTCTCACAGGTAATTGTTTACATAGTGAGGAAATTAGATTAAAGTCATTTTTAAAAATAATGCATCTTCCTGTCTACTTTAAATCACCAATTAAGAAGAAGAGTGGGAAACAATTTATTGTATAATAGAATTGGCTAGCAATTTATTGCAAGAACTAAGTAGAAAGTAGATCTATATTCAGAGAGGGTGAAGTTAATATGAACAAAAAATCATATATGGAAGTCTAACAAAGCGTTCCCTTCTTGAAAAAGACTATCCACACTAACATGGAATAACAGAGACCTTTTTAATTAAAGAAAAAAAAAGAATATCAAAGTCTTTGATCCATTTTGAGTTAACAATTGTGTATGGTGTGAGATAAGGATGTAGTTTCATTTCTTCCCATGAGTACAATACCAAGGATATGGAGAAAACCCTTTGACCAATAAGTGATGAATGCTGAATGAAGTTGTGGTATCCATACACAAAGACACTGATAAGAAAATATGAATCTCCCAATCCACTGCAACATGAATGAAAGTGGAAAGTATGATTTTAAGCCAAAAAATAACGGTGGGAAAAGGACAAAGAATAATGACCTGTCAGGTGTAATATGCAGAGATATAAGAAAAGGAGATGGATAGTATTGATGTCAAACCTCTGACTTTTAGTTAAAAAACTAAGATTACCATATAGAGGTCAAGGAGGAACTAGAAACAAAAAAGGGATCTAGAGCACTTAATCAGTGGTGAGGTGTGGTAATTATGTAAATCTACAACATAAATAATACTACTGTCAACATGTTACCTAAACTATACAAGTAACACGAATCAAAGAAAAAAGGAAATTATATTACTCATGACACAAGAATGGTTAAAATTATTTTTTTTCTACAAAAAAAAAAATTGTGCTATGTATAAAGCACAGTGGGTAAGGTGTTTGTCTTGCATGTAGCCAACCAGGGTTTGATTCCTCCCTCCCTCTCAGAAAGCCCAGCAAGCTACTGAGAGTATCCTGTCCACGTGGCAGAGCCTGGCAAGCTCCCCGTGGCATATTCAATATGCCAAAAACAGTAAAAACAAGTGGGGCCGGAGCGATAGCACAGCGGGTAGGGCATTTGCCTTGCAAGCGGCCGACCCGGGTTCAATCCCTGGCATCCCATATGGTCCCTCAAGCACCGCCAGGAGTAATTCCTGAGTGCAAACCCAGGAGTAAGCCCGGAGCATCGCTGGGTGTGACCCAAAAAGAAAAAAAAAAAACAGTAACAACAAGTCTCACAATGGAGACATTACTGGTGCCTGCTCAAGCAAATCGATGAACAACGGGACAACAGTGCTACAGTGCTATGTAAATAAATAAAAAAATATATAGAAACTATCAAGAAAATCATACTAGAAATAGATTTCTATAGTAAAATCTAACATTTCTAAAGAAACAAGTTTAAAATACATTCAGCAAAATTTCAACTCTGTTATACATCATCATTTGATAATAACATACCCAACTACAGAACATAAAGATAGTCCAGTTGAAAATCTCAGGGATAGTATCAGAATCCTCTGGTCCCAAATTTAAGCCTGTGAAATAAGCATCTTCACAGTTTTATATATAAAAATATAATCTGCTATGGATTTAAATCTATGACAGTTCATGTTTCTGGCTGATTAAATGACATTGTCGATAGTGTTTGTAGTATGAATTCAACACAAGAACAATTAAACTATCCATCTCTGGAGCAAGGGGCACACTGGCATCAGCATATGATCATTCATCATTTGCCATGAAGCTTTTCGTTGTCATTTCTGCAGTTTCTTGATATGCAAATATTGGCTCCTATTCTAAGTGGGTTCATTTGTTACTATCATGAGGTGGCATACAGTGAGTGCCAGTTAATTCAATGATTTTTGCATGTATTTTGTGTTGAAACAATTCATAATGAAAATCCGTGCTAAGAATAACAATGACACTTTCTCTATTCCCTCTCCCGTGTCCTTATTCTCTCTTTCTATATATTTTATATGTAAAATATATATATGTATATATTTATCACTCTGTCACCCCCTCATCTTTTCTCTTGTTTTTTCTTCCCAAATTATGTCCCAACTATAAATCACTAAAAGGAAAAATTATAATCAACATTCCAATGTTTTACATATGCAGTCATTAAGAACCCTTCCCTAAACAGAATGAAGAAGCTTGGCATGCCCTGGGTTGTCACAAATTCTAAGCTGACACGTCAGTCTTGAGTAAGAGTCTTAACACTTTGTGAAGTGAGACCAACAGATAGAGATGATGATCTATGATGTTTAATAGAGCATGAAGGCTGCATAGGTGTATCCTAATCCAATTCTGAGGTTGTGCATTATGGCATTGTCTGGATTCAGAACAACAAGAACACTAAATTTCTTGCATGACACATTCAAAAGTATTGGTACATTTTGCATAATAATTCATACAATCAGTTCTATATTTTTAGAAGCCTGTTGCTATGTAT
This sequence comes from Sorex araneus, assembly GCF_027595985.1. Classification (NCBI taxonomy): domain Eukaryota; kingdom Metazoa; phylum Chordata; class Mammalia; order Eulipotyphla; family Soricidae; genus Sorex; species Sorex araneus. Next base: position 44,693,981 of record NC_073312.1, read on the forward strand.
GTTTCCCCAGGCTCTCCTACAACACTGCATACCACAGGAGCTGAGCTAGAGATGTATTCCGCCCACATCTTTGTTCCTAACAGGCTATATATAGGTTAAATTATTTTTGGTAAAAATTAAATCAAGGTTGTATATGAAAACTTAAATTGCTGAGCTATAATAGATATTTTCCAATGAAATCTTGACTTTGTGTACTGTCAGAAAAAAAATCACCATGTTAATATGATGTTAGTTGTTAGTTTTCTCAAAATATAATGCAGGCTGAATCCAGGCTGCTCAATTATTATTGCTACAAAGAAATATGGGAGAGTGTGTAAGTTTTTGTTAATGGAATTGTGAAAGAAAATTTCACCAGGTCAATATAAGAAATCAACCCCTTCCCCACCCCACAATATAATCTAATTCTGGAACTAAACACACAAAAGACCCAATCTTCATCAACCAAATTCCACTTTCTGTCCTCTTATGAGCACTCCCTAAATTTTGCTTGTGAGTCTTTCACTAGATTGAAACCAAGAAGATGGCTATGGACTACACATTATGCATCACGATCTGCACTAGAGATTCCCAACGTTCATAGATCAAGGTGCACTTGTGAGCATATGGAAATCAAGAAGACTCAGACTTTGCAAATGAACTCAATCTGGATCCATACCTGGATGTCTCTTGGTCACATTACATAACAGATTGAGTCAAGATCTGAAGTGTCCTCTACAAAAACTCAGGTGGTTAAAAAATAGTCTACTGACCCTTGCGTCAATGAGTATGTTGAAGGAATTCCAATATGGAGGAGAGGTAAGAAAACATTGTCTTCTGCTTCTATCAGCTCTCCTGAGATGCAATATGATTCTTGAATGGCCCTGAACTAATTTAACTCATTTTTTCACAGTACATTGCACCTCTCTCACTAGAACTAGAACACAAAAATACATAAAGTCTCTTTTCACTACCTAGAATTCGGTAAAGACTTCACAGTACCATTCTAAGTATTCCAATTCATTAAACCCACAATACTTTCGATGGTTTACTATCAAAGAACATTTTCATAAAGAGCCACTTTACAAATAATAAAAATGAATAAAAAATAAGATCTACTTAGTTAAGATACAATTATGAGAGAGAAGTAGGGAATGTCAGGGGTACTGTTTCTGGGAGAAAAGATTTCCACTTAGCAAGATGGCACCAGTTTACTCCTGGTGCCTACACAGGGTTGTCATCTGAAAGTTGTAAATTTTCTTCACACAATTGCCAGTGCTTTGTGCAAAGGACCTATTACAGTATATACAGATAATACAAAGAATAATATTTGTCTTATAGGGACCATTTTTGGCAACAGAAGATCTGGAAAGGAGGTGAGTATAGAAGCTACAATATTACTGTGCAGTCTAAACATAGATGAAAGTCCTTATCAAAATAAGATTTTGCAGACTTTCCAAAGTGAGCTCTCCAAAATACCTATAATCATCATTAGAAGCACAAGGGTTGTGATTATGTGAACATAAAACTTTCAAGATAGTGATTTTGATAATCTTTCAAAGTATTTATTCAATACTTGCTAAACGAAGAAAAGAAGGTCACATTTTTTATATCAAATGGTGAATTCTGCCAGGAACAATGAAAATATTTCGAATGAAGTCTTACATAAAAGTGTTTTGGGGACTAAAAGATTTTTTTTAAATCTCTTCTCCACTTTCCCTATGAATGAATAGGGGCAAGAGTTCTGCAATGCTAACTTTATCCGTTAGGGTTCTTTCTCTTTACTCTGTTCTAATTAGGTATTTACCTAAACTGTCAATCAGCAGTATTCCCAATCTCAAATTTTTGACAGAACTGCTGGAAGATCTGCTTGGAAATATCTTTTATCCAAGTTATTTTAATCCTATTGAATTCTCATTTACTCTAAGAAGGAGATTCAATAGGAAATTATTTGTTCACTATATTTTGAGAAATCTTCCACGGAAAGGCCATTACTTATTTCAGTAAGCTGAGGATAGAAGCGATTTTACTGTCTCTCAGGATAACTAATTTCTGTTGATCTAGTTGAGCTGTAAAACACGTTGCCAAGGTTAATTATAATTCATCAATCACACCAACACAGGCATTCACTGATGGAGACCGTCTCACATGTTTGTTTGAGGTTGGAAAACAGCAATGTGAAGGATCAGCTTTAATAATCTTTCAGTCCATGTTCATTGTTGAGAAAATGTGAATTAAGGAAAATCATTTGCCCATCCACAAATGTATTAACACAAAACAACTTAACTATTTTTTCATTCTTTATAAAGAAAATCAACACAGCCACCAGAAATCAGTTGACAAATAAAAGGTTTTCAGTCTGTTTAATCTCCATGAAGCATTTATTGATGTTCTCTGAAGCCAAAACATTATTTAGATAAATGCCTTTATTGTCTATGCGGATTTCGGAAGAAAGAATTGGATGGATTTCTTTGTGGTTTCCTTCTAGGTAAACTTTAAAAAAAGACTGCAAACAAGTCAGCAGTAGTTTCAGTTTGATGATTCTTTTCAGCAGGTGCTGACACAGATGAAAAATTTAGAGATTTGAAGCCAGAAAAAGAGTTGTCTTCCAAGGCCAGGGGATATTTCACTCAGCTGAGTTTGAGTCAAATGACCAGCATGAGCTTTGCTGCCTAAAGGCTTTATTTGCTAATGACCTACCTGAAAACATACACACACACACACACACACACACACACACACACACACAAACACACACACACAGTATCCAGCCACTCCTTCATTGTGAAATGGCTATTTATGAGACTTTCCCCACAGGACACTGAGTTAGTTCTGTCAGATCATGATAAACAACTCAGGTAGGGCTTCTTTCTCTCCCTCTGAAAATCTCTAAAAGGCAAACCTTTAAATAAAGGACCAATGAAATATATTTTATGTATTTAGTGAACCATCCTAGGAGCAGCCCATGGCACTATGTGTATAGAACAATGTCGTCACTTTACTCATCTAGGTGACAAACAAAATGTTGGGTGGCAGGGTTTTTAACTTAAATTTAAAGATAATTCAGTCATGTGTTTTTCAAAGCAAAGAGAAAAGAATAGAGATTCAAGCAAAGATGCTCAAGGCTTTCCATATTTCTTTCAGTTCCTGACACACCCTCAGCCAAATTGCCATTATCTGTAGAAATTGTGTGGAATACAAAGCAATAAATTCAGTCAGAAACAGAGGGCTCAGTGAGAACAAAAATAATGAGAGTCAAAAACAAGAACTACATACCATTTTCTCACAGTCACTTAAAAATCTGTTTTTTGGTTATTGTTGTTATCCCCCCTCCCCCGCCCCCACCCACCCCACACAGGACCAGCATTAGTTCTCAAATAAAATCAGCATAAAATTTCTCACTCATATGTTATTTCAATTCTGCTTGTATGAGAAAAAGAGGTTTTTATATTAGTGGCAGAAAAAGTCTAAATATTTTCAGTATAATGGGAGAAACAGGGAAAAATGAAGGATAAATATCAGTTCCGAGTCCGTAAGTACCACTGACTCCAAGACAACGTAGTTCTACCCAAAGACATACATTCTGGAAATTCAAAAACAGCCAAAATTTTAGAGCATGATAGTGCCTCAGCAAGAAGTGTAGGTCTTGAAGTAATTTATCAGAACCTCTGCAATTTTTTCCAGTCTCGGGTCTCTTAATCTTTAATCTATGCAGTGAGAATAAAGGAGCCAAGTAAAAAGAGGGCATAATGACTTCCTGTAATTCTGGGGAAGAAAATAATTTTGTCACTGCTAATCACTATTGGAACACAATTAAGACATAAAACTATATAAATAAAGATTAAACTTTGAGAATCCTTAAACAGAGAAGCAGAGCTTTATGTGAGGTGATTACAACATTAATACCCTAACATAAGTATACTACCGTAGTAATTGGATGGGGATGCAACTTCCTTTTGCAAGGGCATGAGATCCATACCAAAGATAATGGGAAAGAAATATGCATATGAATACCATCAAGATGTATAGTCTACTATAGTGACAGATAGTAATAACTGTTATAATCTAACCCCAAAGTAAAGATTAGTACAGTTATTTAGAACTATTGTGCATAGTATAAATGATATATAAATATATATGTATATATTTCACTGTCATCCCATTGTTCACCGATTTACTCGAGCAGGCACCAGTAACATCTCTATTCCTACCAGCCCTGAGATTTTAACAGCATCTCCTTATTAGTCTTTCCCAATGATTGGAGGCTCTCTTAGGGTCAGGGGAATGAGACCTATTGTTACTGTTTTTGGCATATCGAATATGCCACAGGTAGCCTGCCAGGCTCTGCCTGTGCGGGTAGTATACTCTTGGTAGCTTTCTGGGCTCTGCTACCAAGAGTATACCACCCGCACAGGTATATATATATATATATATATATATATATATATATATATTACTCTCTATGATTTATATATATATTTATATATATAATATATATATTACTCTCTATGATTTTTTGCCGACTGTCTGTTGCCTACTATCTGAACTCCATCAAATATGGTGTAGTAATTATGGAAAATGCCTAAGAAGCTAAGAAGTGTCTTATAATCTGTCTGGAAAGCGGCCTGAAGAGTGGCGGCGGTTGGGTAGTGGGGATGGGCTGCAGGGGCTGGGTCCCTTGGGGCAAGGAGGGTTTTCACCTGCCCCCCCCCCCCCCGGGGCACCCCAGTGAAAAACAGCCTGGCTCGGAGTCTGGTGGCATGGCTATGGGGCTTCATTTCATACTCCTGTCTGGGAGGAGCAGCCGTTGAGATCTGGAGGGTGACCAATGATGAGATTAGCTGGTGCCTGCAGGATGTGGCAGGGCGTGGCTTATGGGTGTGACCCCTGGGTCACCAGAGATTGGGGGATAGCCTGCAGAGGATCTCTGCTTCCGGGTCCTGCTCAGTCCAGAGTCCAAGGTCGCAAAGTTCCGCATTATCTAGGTTCCATGGCATTTCATTCATACTTGAGGCTCAGCAGGAGCATCCAGAAAGTGGTCTGGAGCGTGGTGGCAGTTGGGTAGTAGAGGTCGGCTGCCAGGGCTGGGTCCCTTGGGGCAGGGAGGCTCTCACCCGTCCCCCTCTGGGGAGCTCTGAGTGAAAACAGCCTTCCCCGGAGTCTGGTAGCATGGTTATGAGGGCCTCATTTTAATGCTCCCTTCCAGGAGAAGCAGCTGTTAGTTTGGAGGGTGGCCAAAAGTCATATATGTCACACATATATATGTGTGTGTGTATATATATATATATATATATAATCCATATATATATATCTTCTAAATTTTCATTAAGTAGAGTGGAATGCTTCAGATATGTAGCTTTTAACATTGTTCAAGCTACAGGCCATATTCTAGAAAATAGCTGTCTCATGAACTGCGTACCCTTAATCTCAATAATTATGCTATGTGCTACTTCTATACGAAATAGAAATAGGAGTTGTATATAACCTAATATTGTGATATTTAAGGATTCATATTTTCCCGTTTACTTTTTATTTAGCATTCATCATTTAAGGATTCCTTCTAGATTCGATGTTTCAACATATTCATGAAATAAGAGTAACTATTAATGATCAATATGAATAAAAATCTGAATTTTGAAAAAATATTGAAGACATACCTTCTATGGAACATCTAAAGTTTTTTTTTCTTTTTATGGATCACACCCAGCAATGCTCAGGGATTACTCCTGTCTCTGCACTCAGGAATTACTCCTGGCGGTGCTTAGAGGACCATATAGAATGCCGGGGATGGAACCCAGTTTGGCTGCATGCAATGTAAACACACTACCCTCTGTACTATCGTTCCGGCACATCTAAAGTTTAAATTATAAATTGCATGATGATATTTTGTACACTAATGAGGGAGAAGCTCAGATATATAATCATTTACAAATGTCCTAAGTACATGAAATAGAGCAAGGACAACTTTTTCAGCAAATGGTGTTGGGTAAGCTGTATAGGTCAAATGCAAATTAAAAAGAGAGCAAGAGAGAGAAACAACTGATCATAGCTCATCTCATATGCAAAAGGTAGTTCAAAGTGGAATAAACCCTTGAAATTAGAGCAGAATTCATAAGATATATTTGATGAAAACACAGGTAAAACTGGCAGTCAAGCCCATGAATTGCCTTTGGAACCACATAAGGTCAGTAACAGCCATGATCCAAAGATTCACAAATAAATATCTTAGAAAAGAGCAACATGAGAGCAACACCACACAGAGAAGCCTCCAGACCCCAAAGTCACGATCCAGTTTAAAAATAATTAATTAACCTCTGCTGTATCACTGTGTTTAAAATTTTAGAATTCCTGTAGTGTAGGGCTATGAATCCTCTACACCACTGATTTACCAAGATAAGGGTTTAATGGCTCCAGAATATAATACAATAATCTTCACAGACTTTCTTCTGAAGACACTTTTTTGGATTATTTTACCAAATTACTCATAACAAACAATACAAAATAAATGACTTAAGTCATGTTTTGGGGTTGAGGTGGAAACATTTGAAATATGGTGGTGGGATGATGTAATGGTGGTGGGATTGGTATTGGAATATTAAATGCAATAAATTGTTGTGAAGAACTTTTAAAAATAAAATATTTTTAAACAAATAAATTTAGCTTGTTTAGCTTAATGTAAGAAAAGAAAGAGAACCATCATCTTTTGCTGACATGTTTTAATATTTTTAAAACAATATGTCTGTGACTATATCATATTCTATTCAAGTAAAATCATTAGAGAAAAATAACTATTTTTACAAAGTCCAATTCATAAATTTATATTGAAAAAATTACATATCAACCATAAATTGTCCCATCAAAAATAAAAATATAAATAATTTAAAACCTTCTCCCAAATCTGCCTTTATACATTAATGTTTTAAAACTCTTGACCATAGGACAAAACTTTGGCTTGTATTCTTTAGTAATCCTATATTATGTGTCACTGTAATATAAAGCAAAATAATATCAAAATATTTTGGAAAGCTCTTTTCTACTTTTAAAAGGCAAAGATTTATTAAAATATCAGATGAATTTATAACAATTTATGGAAACACAAAAATTAATTTCCTTTTAGTATTTACCAATTTTTATGAATCAGAATTCAAATTAAAAACAAGAAAACACTTTTTAATCAGTATATTCAAATTGTGTAGTGTCTTTTTATTTAAGTTTAATGCAAAATGCACAAATATTTTAAACAAAATGATTACTCTTGGACAGGAATGTAGTGTATTTTATGCACATGAGCACCTTAACTTCATAAATTTATATGTGAATTGAGGGCAACTACTTTGTTCATTATGCCACAACAATACTTTGTCCTGATAGATATTTTGTAAAATGAATTTTGAACAAATGTATTTTTCACATTAAAGGCATAGGTCATCATCTCAATTAAATGTAGGTCTTATTCGAAGCAGGTATAAATTCAGTTTTTGGAAGAGTGCTGCATATGTTTTTCCTTTACTCAGTTTCACTATTTTTAATATTTTTATATTTAATATATTTAATATTTTTATTTTTAATTTTTTAATATTTTTAATATTAAAGCTTAATAATAGCACATTCTATGTGATCATTTTACCTTCTAGGACATATGTAAATTTCCCATCCAAGGGCACTTAAAGCACTTCCTAAGTTAAAGCTCAGGGGCCTCAGTGATTAAACAAGTGAGCACAGGAATTAAGCTCTTGACTTGCAGTTGACCAACGCTTGCACCCTAGACACTACCAAGAAATGATGCATAGTATGAGTAAAGCCCTGAGTGCTTCCATGTGTAACCCCCAAACAGAACAAATACCCTAACCAAGTAAAAGCATAATCATATCCAGAGCAATATATACTTTATCTCCTTAAATATTTTTCTTTTTATACTAGAACAGTACAATTATATATTTTTAGATTTTTTTAACTATTATAATGGAAAAAATACTGAGTTGGTAAATAAGCACACTTAGAAGAACTACCTCTTCTGTTTGCCAAACATGTCCTCCGTTATCTCAAACAGACGGAGCTGGAGACCCTAATTACTACCCTCTCTTGCAGAAAGTCACATTAATTCAGTCCTAGAAATCTCTTCCTGGCCTTTTAACTTGAGGGAAGCTATGCTCTTATTTCCAGACAGACACTAACTTTTCAGGTGATGTTCCTGTCTGACCCTTCTAGAAAGTTCCTATTTCCATAGCCTAATAAAATAAAGATCACTTAGTCTTCCACTAAATGTCAGTACATAATGCTGCAGTTGAAGGAAAACTTTTCAAATTTCCTCACCCTGTGTAATGGAACTCTGGAAAGAATTCAGTCAGGAAAAACAAAATCAGCAACTTCCACTCTAAATAGTACCTTGAATACATTCATAACCTACAATAAGTAACATCAGTAACTAAGAAAGAGATATTCAACTGTAGCACTATATGTAGGTCACAAAAACCTCTGGGTTGCTGACTCCCGAGCTTTAGTGAAATATTAACAGCTTATAATTGTTTGATTCTTAATCTTACTTAAGTTCTAGTTTTATTTAAATAAAACAATATCCAAAAATTAGAGCATATCTGAATACATATGTTCTAAAGAGTAATGTGATTCAGAGACAACCACTGGACTAAAGCTGTTACTGACTGGATTCCAAGGGACATCAAAAGACTGCGTGGCCACCCACCAATGAGATGGTCAGACTTCTTCTTCATCAAAACCCTGCATGAACGGTTTGAGGCTCTTCCTGTTCCTGGAGCGAGCAGATGTCATTGGGCTACATTAGCACGTGACAAATGACAAATGGTGACATTACTGGCGCCCGCTCGAGCAAATTGAAGATCAATGGGATGACAAGTGATGCAAGTGATTACTTCCTTCAAAGTATTTACCAAGGCATATAATTGATTTTGGATGATCTTAGTTTAATTCTTTTTTTTTCCTTTTTGGATCACACCCAGCAATGCTCAGGAGTTACTTCTGACTCTACACTCAAAAATTACTCCTGGTGGTGCTTGGGGGACCATATGGGATGCCAGAGATTGAACCGGGCTCAGCTGTGTGCAGGGCAAACTGCCCTGTCCACTGTTCTACTGCTCTGGCCCCCATCTTAGTTACTTCTTAAGATAGACATCAAACACAGGAACAGGTCCTAAAGCAAACATGAGGCCAGGGATCAAGCTCGGTTGTCCTCATGGAAGGCATGCATCTCTTTTTGTTTTATTTTGTGGCCACACCCTTGGGGTACTCAGGGCTTCTGATTCTGTGCTCAGGAATCACTACTGGTGGTGCCTGGGGGACCATGTGGGATGCCAGGGATTGAACCTATGTCTCCTATATGCAAGCCCTCTGTACTCTTTCTGGCCCAACACAACTACCTCTTAACTTGTACTATCTCTTTGACAACACACACTGCTGTCTTTTTTGCAGCCTAAGTTTACATGCCAGGTAGCCTCACCCAAGCCTTTGTGACTCCTGATGAGCTAGTTTTTATTGTGTTGAATTCTACATTTTTTTCCCCATAAATTCAGGAGAGGACTGGAGCATTAGCACAGTGGGTAGAGCCTTTGCCTTGCACATCGCCAACCCAGGTTTGATTCCTTGTCCCTCTCGGAGAGCCTGGCAAGCTACTGAGAGTATCTCACCCACAGGGCAGAGCCTGACAAGCTACCCGTGGTGTATTTGATATGCCAAAAACAGTAACAACAAGTCTCACAACGGAGACATACTGGTGCCCACTCGAGCAAATCAATGAACAATGGGACGACAGTGCTACAATAGGTGTATAAGAAACACTGCACGATCATCTATCTTATCTATTTAGCCTTCTAATATGGTGTGGTAAATGGATGTTCCAATATTGCAGTTTCTGGAGGGGAGAGCCTTTTCCAATAGCACTTTGGAGGTCAAGGGTCCCACCTGTGATTCTCTGCCAACTGGGCTATTAGTTTAGCTACAAGCCTGAGTGACTGCTGATAGGCCATATAGTGCTCTGGATGCCACACAAAGGGATTCTTCAGGAGACTTAGGCCTGCATCCTGCCATGGTCCAGGATCACATGGATCCAGGAATGGGATGGAAAAAAATTCCTTGCTAAGGATGCACCCTGACCAGTATACTTTCTTGCAGTCCCTCTGCTATTTCTTGAATCATGGTAATGGAAACAAAGAAAACCTTCAATTACATCAAGGTGAGATTTGACTTAAAATAAAGCAGGACCTTTTCAACCAAGACAGTCAAGTGTTTAAAAAGAGAATGAAACAGCAGTCTTTCAAAACACAATGTTAAAACATTTCTAAGGAAAATATTTTAGGAAGAAAGTTATATCAGAGTCATCACAAGAGATGAAAGTTCAGAGTCACAAAGAGCTACTCAGGCAAGGAAGTCCCAGATTCTTCTTAGCTCTATTCCTCTGAAAATAAATATATAAATAAATTATTTTAACTTCATGTTTTGGATGTTAAATTCATATATTTATGAATGAAGAAAAAAGAGTGCATTGGAGTTTGTCTGGTTCAATTTTAAGAGCTCTCCCCCCCCCCAAAAAAAAACTATGTTAGGGGTATTGGAATGTTGGAAAATAAGCATGTTCTCATAAATCAAAAAACAACTTGTGACTTTTTTTCTACAATTTTTCTAAATTTTTCTTCAGATGTCCTTCTATGTAAGTGCTCTCCTTAATTACTATTCTTTTTTTCAAAATTCACCCAGTGAAGTAACACAAAAAAATAACATTTGTAAAAGAAACCGCATATTAAGGAAAAAGTTTAAAATCAGTTTTTATATGCTATAAGTATACTTGAGATTTCTGAAGCTTGTTCAAAATATTGTTTGATACATTTTCTTCAATTGAATGAAATTTCAAAGGGTCCATTAAATCATTAAATTTCTATGGTTTAGTATTAATAGGATTAAATTATGTTCATTTAAATTTTTAAAAGATGGCTTTAAAACTCTTGGTACATAATATAATTTACCAATTAAAATAATAATTTAACTAGGCTTTGTGAAGGAAAGCATAAGTTTTAATGCATCATTTTTTTAGATCTTCAGAAAAATATTTTATTTTATTTTATTTATTTATTTGGATTTTTAATTTTTATTTTATTGAATCACTGTGAATAAAGTTACAAAGATTTCAGGTTTAAGTCTCAGTCATATAATGATCAAACCCCCATCCCTTCATCAGTGCAGATGTTCCACCACCAAGAACCCCGATATACCCAGCCTGCCACACACTCCCCCACCTGAGTGGCTAATGATCTTCACTTTACTCTCTACACTTTGAGTACATTCAATATTTCAGCAGATAACTCACTATTATTACTTAGAATTTTTCCCCAATAATCAAACCTGCTGAAAAGGCCTCATTTGATAATTTGTTTTCCATTGCTGAGAGTGAAGAATATATGAGCTCGTGCGTTGTCGTGGCCGCGCAGGTTTGGATTTCTGATATTTTAGTAATTAAGTCCAGAGAAATTTCTGCCAGAAGTCACCGAAAGACAAGGCCGAGAGAGAAAAACCTTTCCCCTCCCCAGGCGGCCTGGGGTTGTAGCTCACTTCACAGTCTAGATGCGTTTCTGTAAAAGTCGCTGGGTGCCAAAAGTGATTAGTAGCCCTCCAGGATCATAGTCTTTAAGGAGCAGAGGAGCCATTTCCTGTGTGTGGCCGCTCCGGTTCTCGTCTGGGCGGGGAGCATGCCGGTACCATCCCCCCTTCCCAAGATCTCTTGCATGCCACATCACTGCAATCTCGTACCTCTAGTTAATGGGGTCTGGAACATGGTGATCACCACATGGGCGCCGCTGCCCTGCCGCTGCTGCTGCCACTCCCATAGAAAGAAAAAGCCAGGAGAGAAAAAAAAAAAGCCTTCCTCCTCCCCGGGCGGCCTGGGGTTGCAGCTGAGTTCACAGTCTAGATGTTAATGCATCATTTTTGTAGTTTCCTAGCACTAGGCCTGTAATTGTAGCTGTTTACTCTCTAAAGAACTCTTCTATCTTATCTACATGTGGTAAAATTTTACTAAGCAGCCACATAGAAAACAATAAATGTGTATATGGAGATCAAGAGATCAACATAAAAGTCAAAACAGCACATATATATATACATATACATATATAATAACACATACTTGTAATACTTATACAGGTAAAACAAATGCAATAAAGGGACATTGCTTAAGGCTAGAAACACTTATTTGGAAGAAAGAGCATTTCAGAGCCTATGAAGTAAATCCAAAGCCTCCAGTTTAAAAATTGGAGGGCAAAAGGAAAGAGGGAAAATAGCAATTGTGAAATCATTAAAATCTTACACGAATGATAAGTGCAGAATAAAAATGTAAGTTCCTAAGCGTTTGAACTTATTTATAACCTTTAAAAGGATGAAAGTTTTAAGGTGATTATAGATCTTCTAAAGGAAAATCAAGGTAACCCAGAGATAGCAGAGGTAATTTATCAAAACTTCTGTGTTTCTAAAACGAAATCTCTGTGCTTATAAAAAAGAAACACAAAAAGAACTCAGTATAGTTTTTGTTTTTTAACTTTATTTATTTATTTAGGCTTTTTGGGTCACACCCAGTGATGCTTAGGGTTTACTCCTGGCTCTGTACTCAGGAATTACTCCTGAAGGTGCCTGGGGGACCATATGGGGTGCCAGGGATCGAACAGTATAGTTTTGAGACACAGAAAAAAAGAAATAATGTATCAATCATACCCATATTAGAAATGGTTCTCTAATAGGAACCCTTTCTATAAGAGAGAAATGAGGTTTCTCTCAATAAAACTGTAAAAAATAAACAAATCATAAAATATCAATATGTTCAACCACCAAATTATTCACATGGAATAAAACCGATGGTTAGACAAAAAGGTGTCAAATGTTTATATACAAAATTACAATATTTTCTTATTACCAGTTTTATAATAACCTACTTGGCTTCTTGTTTCATAAAATCCAAAATCCTCATCTGTTGTACCATACACTGCTGATTGTCCTGATGCATACCAATGCCTGTGTTTAGCACTATTCTTATCAGAAGCCTGGTTCTCACCACAGAGCCCTTATTCATAAGCTTACCTGGGTTATCAATTTTCCCTTCTCCAGGAAAAATAAAGTCACTTTCTTGGCCATGCCCAGTTCATTTGTTATCATCATTCAAGCATCAGTTCCAGTATTTCTTACAATCCCAAACCAATCTTTTACACCTCATTCTGGTCATTCTTATATTACCAACTTATTTTCTTTGTGGAAAACATTAATAATATTTAAATGTATAGCATGATTATTTGCTTTATCATTTATTAACTGTCTATCTTCCATCATCAGAAAATAGTCTCCATAACTGTGGCAGTTTAAATATCTTGTGTACACTGTTGGCACTTTAATGTCTAAAATAGACACTAGTGCCATAAAGTATTTAACTGAATTAACAAATGAGCATATGTCTGAATATCAACATCCTAAGGTATATATTAATATAATCAGGAAATAAATTTTTAAAACCTAAAAATATATACCATGTTAACCTAGAAGGAAAAAACCCTTAAAAAGTAATTAAGTTCTGAATATTACCCCACACACCCAACTGCAAATTTGTTGCAGTGAAAATAACAGAAGCACCATAACTCTATTTTCACAGCGTCAGCTCATCCCAGTTGGTAGAAAACAACAGTAAATAAGAAGCACTGCTTGCAGGACTCCAATCAATTAGAGTTAATTAATTAGTAGTTGCATTATGTAACATTTAGCCCAGGGGTCATTTCATCACTATATGTGCTTATAAGTAACACTGAGAAAAGAGATAAGGAATAAGATGAAAGTTGTTTTAATGGCTTAAAAGGGATTTTCTTTATTTCCTACTCCATGTAATATTCATAAGAATAGCATTTATTGAGAAAATTACTATACGCAGTCTTTATATGAGTTTTCCTTTCATTTCTTAAGCATCCCTGAGAAGTAACACTGTGATGACTGTTTTTAATATAATAAAGTTGAAGCTCAGAAAGGTTAATTTGCTACCTAAGTTACAAGGCTTGTAGATAGTGGAGCAGGAATTTAAGTATCACTTATCCACTTTGCACATATTTAACCAACATTTCTCTGTACTTAAAGTCCTTCACAATAGATTTTTCAACAATCTTTATAGGTCTTTCTGGAGAATCACACACCCGTCTTTTCACTTAGTCACTTATGACACAAAAATCCATGAACTCACCCCTTACTTGTAGCCATTTATACAAACCAGTTATTTCCTTTGATACAGACTTTACTTTGTCAGAACCAAGTGGCCAAGGCTTCTTTCCACTCTTGTTCTTATTTTCTATTTGATAATATCATTCTCTGAAGCAAGATGTATTTCCATTTGGGACTAAAGAAAAAACACATCAGCGATCATAACAACAACTAGACTAAGAGAAATAAAGTCTAAATGCAATGAAGAATAAGACTGAAATTGATACCTAAGGACGTATCCAAGTTAACTATGAATTTGTTTAGATACACTGAATATCTGCTGCAAAAAATACACTGAATGATCTGGAGACAGTACTCAATTCAGTTGTTTCTGGGAAGTGAAACCAACCAGATGCATGGCTTTTGTGCTCCAGAATCATGACAAGTTTTCTATTGAAGCCAGGAAGATACGGGCTTCCGAATCCTCACAATCTTCCGAAGAAACAACTAATCAGTCAGTAATCATTTTTATGAAAAATAAAACCAATTTGTTGTACTTTTGGATGTGGAAACATTACTTCATCATGCTTTTTAATATATGATATGATATTATATATGAGGTGGGCTGGAGGGTGGAAGGAAAGTGTTTTCTGAATAAATTTGTTACACAGAATAATTGGTGCACAACATTTATAAGATTAAGGTGTACCAGTACTGATTTGATAGAATTATAAATCACAAGATTGTTAGCACCATAAACCACTACAATATTTTATATCTGACATAATCTGAAATGTAATGTCTCTGTGGTGAAGAACCTGGAATACCTTATAAGATCTAAGAATAGGAACTGTTTTGATAAGAGATAATGGGATTATTACCATGTCTATTGAGTCTGGGACATTATAAGTTTTTCCACTTGAAGATAATCAAAGAATAGTGGATCAAAAATGAAAAGACAGAACTTGATAAGCATGAAGTTACTGAGAAAAATAAACCGTGCATACACATAATGCATTATTAGATGAAAACTCCAGAACATAAAGATAGGTATTCACTTATGAGAATGAAAATGAGGTGTTGGAGGTTGGGGGAAAACAAACTAAATGCAGCCCTAGAAAGATGGAGCTGCTAGAAACAATTAATTGTCACAATGTCAAGTTCAGAATTTACTGGGATTTAATAATGTGCCGTCAAAGCCTAATGTAAAATTAAAAAATAACAAGAGAATTTCTAGAATGAGCTTTCTTAAAAATGACGAGCACTTGAAAATCTATGAAAATATTACTGATCTTGTAAATTACTCATTTAATTTCTAGTAGAAAAGGGTATCAGAAAAAAAATTGTAGAAGAGAATGTTCTAAATGATTGGCATGGAAATCCATTAAACAGTGATTAGTGACAAATAGGGATAATGTTTCGTTAAATTTAACTATAAATGGAAAGAATACAAAAAGGTGACAATAAGCAAAGTTGTATGGCTCCACTCAGATGTACTGTAATACAGTGCCACTTGTGAAGTAACATCACTCTTTTACTTCAGAGGAGATCATGATTAGAAAATTGTCATTTATCACGCTTCATTATACCACCCAAATTAAATGCTAAAATCAGTCTTTGGTTCCAGTGGTCTAACTTTGCACCGTTTAGCAGAGAGAAAAGTAGATAAATATGCAAGTAAACATTTCAGGTCATCTAGATCAGCAATTCCAAAGTGAGTTAAAAGAACGGTAGATAAGCTGATTCAGTTCAACAAAATAATTTTACATTTGCTCAACTAGGCTAGTATCAATTGTTCTAATAATAAAGGCAGAATTTTGAGATGTGTGACAAAGATCTATAAAATAAATAAATAATAAACTGAAATAAGTTGATATTATGATTTTTAAATAGGGGTTTATCACAAATATAAGTATTTCAAGATAGAAGAATGTGGAAAGGAAATTTGTTTTGACATTTCACTGGGCTGGAGTGATAGTGCAGCAGGTAGGGCATTTGCCTTGTACTTGGCCAACCCGGGTTCGATTCTTCTGCCCCTCTCAGAGAGTCCAGCAAGCTACCGGGAGTATCTCACCCGCAAGCAGAGCCTGGCAAGCTACCTGTGGTGTATTAGATACGCCAAAAACAGTAACAACAAGTCTCACAGTGGAGACATTACTGGTGCCCGCTCGAGCAAATCGATGAGCAACGGGATGACAGTGATACAGTGATTTCAAAGGCTTATATTTTTCCAGGGTTAGAGAATCTTTCATGATGTGGTATAGAGGGATGCAAGGAGACTGAGGCCAAGGGCTTTGGACAGTGAATGCACTATCTATTACTGTAGAAGTAATGACTTGAGCAATGCATTTAGTTGTTTGAAGTCTCTGTGTCCTCACATAAAATACAAGAAGAATAGCACTTCTATCACTATCCTGTCTGTTACTACAAAGATTAAAATGCAGGCTTTCTCTCTAGAGGAAAAAATATTCATTATTTCCACATTTACTTTCCATTCCTCATGTGCAAGATAATTATCCAAACTCTGTTTCAAGAACCATCAAAACCTAACAAAAGCAATTTACTGACATCCGTGTAACAGTTTTGGCTATCATACATGCTACAGTTTTTCTACAATATCTGTTTTTTTTTAAGCAGAACACTTGTGCACTATCCTCCAGTCCTCTGACCCATCTGCCATCATATTTTAAAAAGAATTCTTGAGAGACTGTGTCCCTTGAATCATTGTCACCTCAGATGACTTTGTCATGACTATCTCTGCTCACCATGACTTAGTAGAGACATTAACCTTCTGTCCAAAGGAAAAGCAAATAATTCTCATTCACCTCACTGTGCTGACTGAGTGACAGGTTTTCATTAGTAATAGATTTACTTATCATTTTTTGGGAGTATTCATGGGTAGAAAGGGCTGCTCTCAGGGCTTATACCTACTGGCTCTGTGCTTAGGGTCACTCCTAGTGGGGCTCAGAGGACCAAACGTGGTATGGGGAATCGAACCCAGGTCAACCATGTGCAAGGCAAGCACTTTCTTGCTGTAATATCTCTACTGCTTACTAAACACTCATCCAACACAGGACTAATTGAATTACAATAACCTGTCACTAAAAGGTTAAAATTCTGAGCAAATTGTGGTTTATTTCTGAATTGACAGGAACCAATAATAGTTATCCCATCTGTGTGTTCTCTCAGCTATAAAGAAATGTGTCTGTAGAGTCACAAAAGCAGCAGCCAGAGCAGGAAAGTCAGCAAAGATAGGGCCTAAATGTTGTAATTAACTTGCAAGGGCCTCAGTTTATGAAAACACCTCAAAGGTCTATTCTAGCCAGGCACCTTCCACCTAAAGCTTTCTTTGTGGTAGTCTAACCTCTCCTGCATTGGGTCTAATTTGGTCTATTGAGTAATACATTTTATATGAAGGCATGATACTGAGTGTCTGTGTGTGTGTGGCGGGGGAGGGTGGGGTCAGGGAGAGTGAGAGTACAAGATGACCAGTCGGTAGAACCCTTAACGTGCACTGGTGAAGGGATGGGTATTCGAGCATTGTGTAACTTAAGTCTGAAAGCTTTTTATCTTTCCACATGGTGATTCAATTAAAAAATAAAATAATAACTAAATAAATAAATAACATTTAGAATGTCTAGAAAGGTGCTATCAGATATATTTAAAGGATTAACCAACCGCATCATCTATTTTGTTTATTTTTTTTTCTGGAGGGGAGGCAATACTCAACAGTGTTCAGGGGTTACTCCTGCCTCTGAACTTGGGAATTGCAGCTGGAAGAGTCCAGGGGAGCAAATAGAACACTGGGGATTGAATGCATGTCAGCTGTGTGCAAGGCAAGTGCCCTACCCACTGTACTATCACTCTGGCCCCACCAATCTCTTTTTAAACCAAAATGCTAGACAGAATCAGAGTCTGAGAATATATCTGTTGGTAAAAGTTATATTTAAGAATTATTTGGGGCGGGGGAGATTTCTAAAAAGGTTTGAGCACACGAATCTAACACCGAATTGTCCTCTGGCAACACCATACATAGTGGTCCTGAAAACTGCTTGGCTAGGACAGCATCATATCAACAGATAAGAATCAAACCAATTCTTTTTAAACCAAGATGTTAGACTGAACCTGAGTCTTAGAATATGTCTCTTGGCCAGGATTATACTTAAGAATCCAACCCAGATGGCTGCTTCTCACCAGGCTCTGCTCTCAGGACCCCGAGCACTGCTTGGGAGATTCCCCAGTTGCTGCAAATGAATTATTTGGGAAAGATAAAATTAATCATACCAGGTTTCCTTGGTTATTGTTTAATTGTCCTTTGAAGGATTCTGGATATTTACTGTTGATATACCAGGAGATTCTACTCTGAAACCAGATTTTATAGTTTTTACCTAAGTACCATTAATAGAAAAGGCTATTAATTCAGAGAAAATCAGGATGCATGAAGAAAATATATGATGTTTATATACCATACTCAAATGATTACTTATAACTGCCTTTATATTTCTAGAAATTAGACAACCACTTGTCCTTGGCTTTATTAACTCTCTCTGTGATGTCTCTGTCTTACCTGATTTTGGATTCTGTATGCTCAGGGTTATAATTAGAATATTCAACCCTCCTCCTCCCTTCCTAGCACCACAACTAAAAGAGCAAACAACCATATCCCATTCGATCTTAGATTGTTTTAGAAAAGAGTTCCAGTGTTCAGGTCGAATCTATTCAAGACTCACATACATACAGTGTTATGAATTACCCTAATTGAACTCAAGCTGTTACATAAACAAAAGCCCACCGATTTTTAAAATCTGGCTACAATGTCCATACCTAGAACAAAAAATCCACTTACTGCAGAGAACTTTTTTCTTAAATTCTATTAAATAAAAAAAACTTTTCTCCATTCCTCTCAGATGCTGTGTAACCACTTGCCTTAGGGTTCACCAAGGAATACATTACACTCATTTCCAGGGCATTGTTCTTCTCTTATACTCCATACCATCATCATCATCGTCGTCATCATCGTCATCATCATCATCATCATCATCATCATCATCATCATCATCATCATCATCATCATTCCATTGATCATCAAATTTCTCAAGTGGTCTCAGTAACATTTCCATTCATCCTAGCCCTGAGATTTTAGAAGCCTCTCTTTACTCGTCCTTTCCAATGGTGCCACATTGGAGGCTCTTTCAGGGTCAGGGGAATGAGATCCATCATTGTTACTGGTTTTGGCATATGAATACACCACGAGAAGCTTGCCAGGCTCTCCCATGTGGGCAGGAAACTCTAAGTAGCTTGCCAAGTTCTCCCAGAGGGAGAACTAGACAATAAGATGTTGCATCTGGGAGCTTGGTTTTATAGTCTGTGGATTTTGGCCGTTGGTGAGATTACATGGCGCAGGAGGCAGTTGCTGTGTGTGATTGCCTAGCTACTGGAAAATGGGGAATCTGGGCAGAAGAGGTCCAGTCCCATTATGAACAGGCTTGGAGGTCTCATCCCCAGATCCCACACACCTGGGTTCCTCTGCCGGTTCCTTCATGAGTGAAGTTGGGAAACTGAAACCTACCCTCTCCGAGTGGCCCTGGGGAAGACAGCCAGGTGTGGGGGCAAGAGGCTCCCTGCATGCTAGATTATGAACCTCCTAGAACCTGCTAGAACCTCCAAACAAGCTTTCTCATACACCATACCACAAAATGAAAAAAAAATTAATCAATGAATCCTTTTATTTGTTATTAGGACACCTTTTAAAGCCTTTCCATTCATTTATGTTACTGTTTCCTGTCACAGGTATTATGAGTACAGTTATTTCATCATTGCTGGTGATATAAGTATACATGGAAATCACTCAATCATCATAGTACATTCTAAGTTCAACAAATTTCTCTACGATGTCCATGTCCTATATTAAATCTCAAGTACTAATTAATGCAGCATGCTGCATAGTTATTAATTAGGATACTGCTTTTTAAAATGATTACTACAAATTTCCAGGCTAGCTAGTCCCTTATAGCATACATGCTCTCTAACTTTAGTATTACTACTGCTATTTTTATTATTCTTTGACTCCTTGGGACCTCTAATAAAATAAACATATCACATTTATTACATATAGTATTCATTATAGTATAATTCTTTTTGATATCTAATTTAGAGTTTGCTGTCGATACTATAATATAATAATATAATATAATACTATAATATAATATAATAAGGATACTGTGATATCCTTACTTTCACCTCCTTCCATTGTCAAGTTCCAAATGGTTTTCCATATATCCTATCTCCAAGTTAAACATGCTATAGATTTAAAAATGAATATGCTGAAACCTTTATTTAGAACCACATCCCTCTGGTATGTTCTAAGCACTGACTTCCTCAGGATTTTACTAATTACTCTACTCTTGTCCATGGTTTCCTGTTTTAATCGTTTCCTCTATTTCATATTTTCAATACACCATATTCTTAGTTAACTTCTTTATCCTCCCATCAACAATCCAACTAAATAAACTTCATCTCTAAAGGAATTCTTTCAACCTTTCCTTCAGATCCAGGTACTGAATGCTATAAAATTCTCTTTGAGACTTCTCAACACAATCTGCACCACTTGTCATCTCTTTTCTCTTAGATCCAGTCAAGTCAGAATCCAATTTCACACTTCTGGAAGAAATTCTTGTCAAGTGTCTACTTGGTAATAAAAGTTTTTTTTTATTTGGGGGTTGGAGAGATAGTACATAGTTAACACACTTGTTTTCATGCAGTTAAGCTTATTCAAACACCAGAATCAAATATTGACCCTCCAAGCACTGTTAGGTGTGATCCCTGAATACAGTACAGGAGTAATCCCTGAGAAAATCTTGGTGTGGCCCCAAATAAACCCTCTCCCTCAAAAAAGAAAACTCCAAACATTGAGCATGATGGTGCAGGTGTAATGTTGGAGTGACATATCTTGAAAAGTATAATAGCATTATAATTCCTAGTACCTCAAAATTGGCAAAATAATCTATGGATTAGGGGTAAATTCAACTTCTCTTTTAAGTTAATCTCTCAGAAGCATGTGTCTTGATTCAGTTTATTCTTGACCCACTTTTCTCAATCCCCACCCTTCTAGGGATTTAGAACTTCCTAGTTACTCAAACAGCTCACTGGTTTCCTTTGCATATATCTCCTTGATGCTCTCTCTGTTTCCTAAATTCCCAAGTAAGCATATCTTAAAGTCCTTCAATCTTTGATTTTTCTACATATGCATATAGTCATCAGTAAATTCATATAGATATAAACACACACAATAATTCTACATTTAGACTGTCAGCTTTCTATCTCCAATCTTTACTGTTCCACCAAGATGAGACTTATGATCCAAAACTTTCAGTTGGACACTTACCATAAAATATCCGGGGTAAAAATGTCTAGCTCTTTAGGAACAAACCTTTAAATCAACTATTTTCTTTTATTATTACGTACATGAAAATTATTTATCCTATCAGCTTTAGTCTCTGATTAGACTTTGAATGAGGCCACTCCAAAAACAACAAACATGACTGGATCACCTTTGTCCATCATATTGTTTACTTGTATTTACTGTGTAGCTAATATTAATCTTTAAATTCCTTATTGGAAAAAGTCACAGAACATATTATATCTTAGGAAAGGTGAAATTATGGCAAGTTCTGGAAATAATTTATACAAGTTTATGTAGAGGTGAAAGCTCTAAAATATGTATGTGTGTATATGTGTATATGAGTGTGTGTATGTAATATAAGAAGAAATAATTACAGATTATACTTGAATAGCCAGAGTAAAGTGCTCTGTCACTGTTATTCTGAACATTTTTACTATATCACTTCAGCAAAATTAGTGCTTATAAGTGCTGGGAACATAACTGAAAGAGAAAACCATTAGCTAAAGGCTATAATCTTAGTACATTGGAAGAAAATGATTTGGACTATAGAAGAGTTCAACACAGAACTTGAAATAAAGGCTCTAAAATGCCTAAAATATCAGTGTGCACACATACTGTGAATTCAAAGACAAAAAGTAACACTACACTAGTATATCTTCATTTGCCCATTTCTTAAGAGTCAAGTCTTCACATCACTTTATGATCATCTCCACATTGCATGCCTACATTTCCCTCTAATTTTCTTCCTTCTGCTCTCCCTTGCCATTCATTTCCATGACATCCACCATATTATACCCTCTTTCTGATATGAATTTTGACTCCTCCATCCCTCTCGGAGAGCCTGGCAAGATACCAAGAGTATCCTGCTCGCAGGGCAGAGACTGACCCGTGGCATATTTGATATGCCAAAAATAGTAACAAGTCTCACAATGGAGATGTTACTGGTGCCCGTTCAAGCAAATTGATGAACAACCAGATGACAGTGCTATGACAGTGTTACACTGCTAATTACACTGCTAATATGAATTATTAAAGCTTCTTGGTTAGTTTGATAAAGTCCAAAATTTATCTTTTGAGAAACCATTATGTGTACTTTGACAAGACAAAACCTGCTCTAGGGTCAAAATACTCCTATACATGACTTGTGAGTTCCTATTTCTTAAAAACAAATAAAACTGTGTCATATTTTCTTTCAGAAATTAGCATTCAATGATCCCACCGGCTCTTTGTTTTAACCCGAGATATCCTCCATACTTATTCATTTCTAAAATCATCTCTCACGAAAATATTCCCTATGTTTTGGTCCCACTGGACTGTACGGTGTCCCACAGAAGTTTGGACTGGGAGGAGTCCTAAGAAAGAAAGTCACAAAGGTTGTATGAGGCTGCATATAGCATTATCCAAAGTTTTGTTTGGGATAACATTAAACCCTGGGTTGTATATAATTGGATGTTAGATGTGACTAAATTTTGCATTTACTTTGCCAGAATTATCTGTCGAATGCAGAAGAGAGAAAACTGTAAAAACAAACAAGAACAGATACATGTGGATAAAATAAGAGGTAGAACTAGACTTTCCTAAAAATAGTACCAAACAGAATGCTCTGCCTTCTAAGATGAAGCAGTTGTTGTCATAATGGACTAACTATTTTAAGGTTACCAAGCTAGCAGAAAACTTGGATAAATAAGGATTATCTTTCTTCTCTGTATCACTGCCAATCCTTGTCTGATGAAATTTGTGCTATTTCTTAGCAGTTTAAAAAGTCAACTAAAATATTACATTCATCCCAATATTTGCTGCCACTACTAAGAATGCCATAGAAATGAATGAATATAAAACATGACTTGGTTTATATCACAAACAATTCTGTTTTTGTTTGTAACAGATATTCCATGCTTTCCCATCTATGTGGAGTCTATGTCTTTCATATCTACTTCTTAATACCATTAAGTAGAAATGGAAAGACTGTTTGTCTGCAACTAATCACTAGCTTTCTATTTCACCCTTTGCTCAAAGGGTGGTCAAAAATGTAAATTCTGACATATTCCCTGAAAATTCTATTGTTTAGAAATTAAAATATAAAGTTTCTTTGGGACCTTGTCTCACCCAATCTATCTTTGCAATGTTCTATTTCCAGATAGAACTGCATGGTTCACTTGTGATTTTCTGAATATGAGGAAGAATATAATGTTTCAGGCCTCTTTCCAAATCAAGGAAACATTCCACTTCACTTGTTATAAGAATCTCTTCCTGTTGTTCCAAGACAGATGTGAATTCACCCTAAATCTCCTCTGATAATGTTTAGCTATATGTCTAGCCTCTCTTGACATTGTAAATGTTTTCCATGAACTCAGTCTCTCAATACTTTATGTTCTTTCAAGCCAAGGAACGAACTACAGGTTCTATTCTATGTAGATAAATAGCTCCTCAGTTATTTTATATTTTATTTAACCTACTTTTTCTGGTTCTGGGAATTGAATCAGGACCTCATACATGCAAGGCAAGTGCTTTCAGCTAAGTTATATCCTTGACCCATATGTATAAATTCTAATAGCTGTGATTTTTTTCCCAAGCCTAGTTACTTAAGAGTAAAGTATAAATACCTTCACCAAAATAGGAATGTTTGGGGAGAAGAGAGGAATATATATAGAGAGAATATGGCTATGACATTTTTTTCTATGTCCAAAGGGAATAGAAATAAAAATAAGTTTATGAATCAACACTGAGTAGAAAGAACCTAGTCTTGGGACTGACTATGTGTAAAAAAGAGTGCAAGAGAAGTGCTGTAACAATAGTGTGCTTCGCAGAAGCTTGTGGGACTTCAGAAGTGTTTCTGGTCAGTATCTGTAATTTCAGTTTACCTACTTTGTCATTTAATGCTTATTGTGGACTTTCAATTCTTCTTATATTTATCCACTACTAAGGTTTACAACAATGTTTATGAAAGAAAAGTGCTTTTTTTAATATTTTATAGGAAGTTTGAGTTTGAGGCCGGTGTACTGGGTGCTTCTAGGTCTTCTTAGGATGCTTCAGGAGTGTAGCTTGCTGGAGACTCAGCCCCAATATCTCTCACTTGATAGGTTTAGAAGCACTATACCTGTAACTCTGAGAAGACAGATGTACCCTGAGATGGCTTGTTTTTCAGTTTTATATGGAAAGTAAAATTAAATGGCAAAAAGAACAACTGTGTAAAATCAAATGGTAGAATATTTTATTCAATAGTAGATGATTCCTTGGTCTGAAATTCTCTTAGTTACATAAGGACTCCCTTTAGTCCAGGGAACTTTCAATTCCATAAGACCATAGAATAGAGTTGAGATATTTCTAGAGCCAGGCCCGAGATCTGGAATGATTCCTGAAAGACCATTAGGTCCAATACATTACTTTCATCTATTCTCCAATGGTGTCTTGAGTATACTGTTTCCAAGTTTATAATTCACATCTTCTAATCCACAGCTGCTTTTGTTTCTAATTTCCCAAGTTTCAAGTAAATTAAGTATGTTCCCATCTCAGGATAGAAAATGGTTTTGTCAATGGTGTAAAAATACCAGCTTCAAATATTGGCTCAATCACAGAGGAGTTTATGTTGCTTCTGGAAGGCCATATAATGCTTCCAAGATTCAATTTCTTTACTTAAGGGTGCATTTTTGCATTTATGTAAGTGAAAAACAGATAATTCTTCCATACTTTGCTGAAACTGTCAGATGAAGCAATACATAAATATAAGCCTAGCACATAGCTTAGTTGAAAGCAAGCACTCATGGTTATTTTTCTCTAATATAACGAAAAAATTTACATCATTTGGCAAATAATTAATATCAAATAGCTTCAATGAACATTTATCCCACTACATTGAATTTTGGGTAATGGCTTTTATTTTAATAATGATATTTATTTTAGCCTGTATAATGAAAGTTCATATGATATAATAGAGTGCCTATTTAATTTGTGAATTTATGTTCTGACTCCTCAAATAAAAATTTATCATATCACATACACACACTAAATGTATATGTCACATTCCTCAAACTCTCACAGTAAAATAATGGACTTTAATATGAAAGTCAAATGATCAAATATAGAAATGCTGGATCCCAATTACAAGGCATATAAAACACAGAACACACTTTAAAGTGATAAGACATAATTAAGCACACATATTATCATAATCTAATCCCCAAGAGAATCCCATTTTCCAATCATGACCAAAATAGTATAAATAAAGAAGGTTGGAATAATTTTAAATGTCTACAGTTACTTCTGTTATAGTCCTAGAATACTGCTATATATGAACAGCTATTCAAAACATAGAGCTTTAAACAAATAGAGTCAGTTGCTATTTTTAAAGGCTTCGTCTTAATCTTCAACATTATCTGTGAAGGAGGGGGGATATCTGATAGTTACTGGGGAACTATTTCTTTTTTGGCCACAAAATTACAAAAACTGTAGAAAATAAAGTGAAATGAGTTCAGCATTAATGTAAGACCATGAGGCTAGTCAATAACAGGGCTGGAATGGTAACATTAACTTATCTAATTAAAAAACGTTAATTCTATATGAATTACCTGATTTTCATCATGAGACAAAAATTACATTTAGGTAACTTTATAAGTCAGACTTCATAGAGGAAAAATAGAATTCTTAAAGATCTTTACTTGGAATTTATAAAGTTTGCTAATTCTTCCTTTATTTTTTATTTTTTTATTTTTTTTTTTGCTTTTTGGGTCACACCCAGTGAAGCTCGGGGTTACTCCTGGCTTTGCACTCAGGAATTGCTCCTGGTGGTATTTGGGGAATCATGTAGGATGCCAGGGATTAAACCTGGGTCAGCCGCATGCAAGGCAAATACCCTACCTTCAGTACTATCGCTCTGGCCCCAAATTCTTCATTTAAAAATACATTAAAATTATTCAAAATTCATCCCTCTATTTGCTCAATTAAGAAAAACTTAATGACCTTTTTGAAAGCTATAATAAACAAGTATGAGAGTAATGCAGTGTTAATTTATTGCACCTAATTTTTCAAAAAAAGAAAAGACATTTCTCCATTTTCTCCCTCATTCCCAATTTCCTGTCACTATCAATTTAATATGGCAGAAAGGTGGGTGCATGCCTTTAGAATAACTTCCTCAAACTGCATCTTTTCTCATTCAGAGTTTTTTACATATCAGAAAGTTTCATATACACTCTAAAAGTCTATATCTTTTTGAGAATTTAAGACTCTCATACAATTGGGTGCACTGCTGGAGTTAAATTCTATGTTACAGAACAAGAGAAAATGTCATGGAAAGTGGTACTGGTTATAAACCATGTCATCTACACATTGTCAGTGGAGAGAAATAGCAATTCAATAGAAACACGACCTTTGATTTATCGGGCCATCATTTGCCGAAAGTCATTTCCTAAAGAGTAGAAAACCGTGCTTCTCTTTGGAGATAGAGACATAAAGTTTTCTACTCCTCTTTTGCTGTAAGAATTCAACTACTGCTCCTGCTGGAATTTCTCCATTGCTGAAAGTGTTCCAAATACAGTATCTTACTTAGCCTTACACATTCCTCCTAAAATCGAGAGAAAGTGCTCATTTTGCAAAGTTAGAAAATCGAAAGGGAAGTAGTTGAGAGCATCCAGTTACAATGTTACACAGAGGACTGCTGGAAAATTAATCAGAACCTTATGCTCATATTCATCATACAAGAATAGTCTCAGAAATAAGACTGAAAAGGAAGACAGAGAAATAGAAAGGGAAAGAACAAAATAGTGCCTCAAACCTTTCCAGGGAAATAAAAGTCCAAGAAGAATTAGAGATGCTCAAGCAAAACCTAGCCCTAGAGTGTAAGGACAAGTGACAGAAGAGCCTGTCCTGAACCTATGGAGCATTTTGGAGAGGACTGATCATTCAAAATAACATAAGTTCATTAAATCTTCACAAAGCTGTGGGAGGATGAGAAGGCCAGCTCATATATCTCAAGAAACTACCACATGTAGCAAAATAAATCATAGCTCCCTATGGATTTTATATATTTATATCTATCTATCTATCTATCTATCATCTATCTATCTAGACTTTCAGAAATTACCAGCAGTTTGGGAAATAAAATAATATATATCAAATGTACAAATGATATGTAAGTATATTACATATTACATAAATTAAAAGTATACAAATAGATTATAAAATCTATGTTGAGTTGGTGGAAGAAAGTAGACACGTGAATATTCTGAATAGTACAAGGACTAGAGAGATAGTGAGTGCAAAGGGCACTTGCCTTGCTTGCATTTAAATCAGGTTGGATCCCCAGCATCTCATACGGTCCCCTGAGGCTGCCAGGAGTGATTCCTGAGTGGAGAGCCAGGAGTAACCCCTGAGCACCACCAGGTGTGATCCAAAAACAAAAACAGAAAGAAAAAAAAATGGTGGGGGGTGGGGAAGACTCCAGGAACTGGGGTTAGAGTGCAGGTGTTAAGGCTTTTGTCTTGTATGAGGCCCTTTCAGGTTTTATTCCTGGCATTGCATCTAGTCTCCTGAGGACTACCAAAAGCAATCTCTGAGTATAGAGCCAGAAGCTCACTCTGAACACTGCCGAGTGTGGTCCCAAAACCCCAAACACAAAGCAAAGGTTGCATAAACTGGGCTAGAGATGTGGCTCCGAGGTAGGGCCCTTTCTTGCATGGATGAAATCTTGGGTTTAATTCCAACCACCTAGGGATGAAAAAAGAGAACAAGTCTACAAATGTATAATGTTGATGATTAGATCATGATGATGATGATGATGATGATGATGATGATGTTGATGATGATGGTGGTGGTGACGGTGATGATGATGCAAATAATTTTCAAAATGGATTTGATCCATTTTTAATTTTTGACTAATAGAAAATTGAGAAGATAATTTATAGAATTTCCTAATGCTTCATTTCCAGTTTTCTTTATAATTCCGTTTATCAGATATTTTTAAGAGTAAGGAGAGATAGTGCAGCCAGTAAAATGCTTCTTTGCACACAACCAACTCTAATTTGGTCCCTGGTAACACATATGTCCCTCTGAGCACTGTCAGGGGTGATTTCTGAGCACCGCTGCATGTGGTCACAAAAACTACCAAATAAAAGATAAATTGCATGAAATCTCATGTTATCATTAGTCACAATTAAAGAGCTGACATAGGTATATTATTACCCAGTAGATTTCTCTGTTTATTTAAACTTCCTTAATTCTGACCTGTGTCTTTTTTTTTCTTTCTAGGAGTCTAGACAGGATACCATATTATAGTCTGGTAATATGCCTCTTTAGGCTCCATTTGACTATTTGTCTCAGATTTTTCCATATTGGAAACTGAAAGTTTTAAGGGATACCTCATCCAGTATTCTTTGCTTACTGTCAGAATTTACCTAATGATTTTTCTAAAGATAAAATCAGCCTTATGGATTTTGGTAAGGGAAACCACAAAGATAAAGTAATGCTCATCACATCCTTCTGAGGAAACATAATATCAACATGATTTCTGGTCGACCTTATCATGTGGTTAAGCAGGTACTGTTTGGCAGGTTTTCCTGATGTGCATATATTTTCCTACCATAAAATTTTCCTCCCATTGCATGTGTATGCTTTGGAGGTAAATTGTTAAGTACAGCTCACATCCAAGGAGTGGTTAGCTATAATCCCCTTCTTGACAGTAGAGTGTCTATAAAAAAACTTTGAAATTCTTCTTTGGTCTCCTTCTTCCTCATTGTAATTTTAGTCAGCCAGTTATTTGCATTGATTTAGAAATGCAGATATTTTGCCACTTTATAATACAATATTATTTAATTTTACTGCATAACTTTTTTTACAACTCTAAGTTTTAATTTGACTTTTTAAAAAAAATTTCCCTGTTTTCAACAATATGGACACTTCTCAAAAAATTAGAAATTGAGCTCCCATTCGACCCAGTAATACCACTGCTGGGAATATATCCCGGAGAAGAAAAAAAGTATACTTTAAATGACATCTGCACTTATATGTTTATTGCAGCACTGTTTACAATAGTCAGAATCTGGGAAAAAACCCGATTGCCCGAGAACAGATGACTGGTTAAAGAAACTTTGGTACTTCTATATAATGGAATACTATGCAGCTGTTAGAAAAAATGAAGTCATGAACTTTGCATATAGGTGGATTAACATGGAAAGTATAATGCTAAGTGAAATGAGTCAGAAAGAGAGAGACAGACATAGAAAGATTGCACTCATCTGTGGAATATAAAATAACAGAGTAGGAGACTAACACCCAAGAACAGTAGAAATCAGTACCAGGAGGTCGGCTCCATGGCTTGGAAGCCGGCCTCACATGCTGGGGGAAAAGGCAGCTCAGATAGAGAAGGGGACACCAAGTAAAATGTGGTTGGAGACCACTCGAGGGAAGAGAGATGGGTGCTGAAAGTAGACTAGAGACTGAACACAATGGCCACTTAATACCCCTACTGCAAACCAGAACACCCAACTGGAGATAGAGAACAAAAGGGAATGCCCTGCCACAGAGGCAGGGTAGGATAGGGAGAGATGGGATTGGGGGGTGGAGGGAATGGGCACTGGTGGAGGGATGGGTTCTCAAACATTGTATGAGGGAAACACAAGCACGAAAATGTGTAAATATGTAACTGTATCCTCACGGTGATTCACTAATTTAAAAATATTTTTTTTTAATTTCCCTATTTTCAGACACTGCAAGAATGTCCAGGATAATCTTATCTATTCCCTACTAAAGAACTAGAATCTGACATTTGTCAGTAGAGTTCTGATTCTTTTTATTGAAGAATGGCCTTACAAACCAGAAATTGTGTACTATGTCTGTTTGTGGCTACTGGAGTTATCAGCTCTTTTTAACCCATGATTATATTCACACTTCATTACTCTAAGTAGTGCTTTGCTCTGATTATGTCACTCAGGAATTTTTTTTTTAGAAGATCCTAGTCTTAAATCTAGTTTATGGTAGAATGAATTAAATGTGCATCAATCATGTCCCCAATTTACGTATTATATAAGACATCAGCTTATAGCAGAGAATGAAAAAAATCTCAAATTTCCCTTTCTGGGTCTTAATAAAAGAGTTTCAGAGACATAAATATGTATACGCATAAATATTTAATCTAACATCAATGGATTATTTAAAAGAAAAGTACAAGATAAAGATACAATGAATGGGAATGACAAGAGCTCTTAACCACCATTTAGAGGGAAGAAGGGAGGTTCATGATGCCAAGATACTGAAAGGGCGACAGTTGGCTGATGAATGGGGAATGGTTTTTAAAGGCAGGAATTTGTATAAGCAAAATATGCAAAAAAGTGTTTTGAGTGAAAAGCAGCTTAACATATACACAAAGGCGAAATGAGATAACGAAGGCAGAGTGTAACCAGTAAGGGCGAATTTTTAAATGTAAGGATACAGAGATTTAGACACAACACTAATCATGTCAAGCTCATCTAAATATATTATTTTGGCTTCTGCGTGAAGCACACATAAGGAAAAGGACAAGGATGGATCAGGGAAACCAATTAAGAAAATATCTGAACATTTGCGTAAAATTGTAGAGCCTCAATTTGGAGTTTCTGAAGTGACAATAAAAACTAATGGTAGGATTAGAGAGCTATTTCTGTGACCGGGTAAAAGGTGGGAGAATTAACTAGATGGAAAAATGGAGTGAGATTGATGGGCAGTGCTGGGAGCTCAGTTAAATATACAGAGTTAAATATATGCATTTTAAACACTATCTCACCAAATTGAATGTGGGTATGAAGTGGGAGGGGATAAGTGACATTGGAATCATGGGGTTCCAGCAGGAGAGAGAAAGGTGATGTTTATAAAAGACTTAAGTGTTCTGATGGAATGGAGAGTTCCAACAGTAGGAAATTATTGAAAGTATTGAGCTAGCCAGTTTTTAAGAGAATATTATGTATGAGTGAAGCATGCAAATATATGTTAGATACGAAGTGGCGGTTGGTAATGGTCTTACAAAGTATAATGGTGATTAATGAAATGCATGATTAAGAAGAACAAGATGGAATGAAGGGCTTGAGAGATTGGGATGTTGATTCAAATGGATACTAAAGTCTATTAGGCTAATGGTAATAATTGTAGCACTAGATAGCGGCTTTGGACCAAGCTCTGGTGAATGAAAGGGAACATCTATATGTTGGCTGCTAAGAGAAATGAAGAAAAAAGTGGGATAGTTAGTTATGAATTTTAATTAGGCAGCACAGAACCACAAATATTATTCAGAAGCCACTATTCCAAGATTATTGTTAGTATTTAATACTTAATCATGCTTTTCATTCCAGAAACTATGGGAGATATGAGTGTTTATAGACAAAACTTTCAGACAATTAAGTCCCTTACCCTGAGCTGTCAATAATTCTATATCAATATCTTTTGAAAGATTGAATTAAATTGAGTCATCCTTTCATTATTTACCAGCAACATCATCCTCAATATATAATGTAAAAATTTCTGAATTTTCTCATTTGAGAAAAATTCTGAGTTTTCTCATTTGCTTTATAGATTCAAACATTCCTCTTACATAGGGATTTGGGTGTGCCTTCATGAAATTACACATGAGAAATATCCTGTACAGAAATGAACCTTTGATTGCCTCTGTTTTCTCTCCAGAAACAAAGTGATCACAGACTATACTAATTTTATGGTATAAATAATGTTTTAGAACAGTCTTTGGCACGTGGTACATGTTCGTAATTACTGGTTATTTTTCATTACTGAAAAAAAAAGAAAAAAAGAACAGGTAAGATACCTGATGCCCAAGTGACTAATTTTGTGTTCACATCATTTGTCCTTGTCTATTCTGGGGAGTGTAGAGATAGTTCAGCGGGTAGCGTGCTTGCCTTGCATCTGGCCAATGTGGGTTCAATGCTTGGAACCCTATACAGTCTGCTGAGCCTGCCAGGGGTGATCCCTGAGCGCAGAGACAGTTGTGAACTCTAAACAACTCTGGGTATGGCCCCCCATAAAGAAACTACCATTTGTCCTTATTCACTGATTTACATAACCTTTCTACAAGCTGGCAATGGTTTTCTTTTCTAAACTATTTGTGATATTGATAGAAAACCAAGCGTTGGGTGTCAGATTCCCTGTTTATTGTCCTTGAGGTTGGGGGCCTATAAAAAGACCCCAGTTGATCAGTATAGTTTAAAATCCACAGTATAAGCCATGAAAGGCCACAGGAAGCCAGGGGAGAGCAGAGCAAAGGACTCAGTGCCCACCTAGCTGCCCCAGGGCTGAGGAGCCATTTCTGGGATCAGTTATTACTTTCCTTGTCAAGGGATGCCGGCTTGGGAAAGCTTTCTTAGCCGGGAGACTGGACTGCTAGAAAGCACATAGTTCGCTGTGCTTGAAGTTAATTGTCCTTTCTTTAGTGCCAGGGCTGCTCTGATGTGCCTCATTAACCCTCTTGACTGCTTGGTGCTTTTTAATGAAGATTTTGGCTTGCCCAATTCTCAGTTTCAATAAAGGCACCTTTGAAAACCTGATTAATCCCATGCTGATTAATCCCTTTCCTTGCTGGGTGGTCAGGGGCATTACTAGGATTTGCCACAGTCATACTGTGTCAGGTCAGAGCAGATGGCAAGACTGTGGTTAAACAGGAGGGATAGCCAAGGAGGAACGACAAGGAAAAAAGGAAACAGGAGGAAAGAGAAGGTTATAGAAGTGAAGCTCTACTAGCTGTGAGGAAATTCAGACCTTTCACCACGTGAAGCTGGAAATTTCTACACTCTCTTGAGAAGCCCTCCCGGAACTGTAGATGTTAGATTACCCCTTGGTTCAGCAGAATGGTGCCTTGGAGAAAAGTCTTCTCAAGGAGTAAGATTCAGACTCTTTTTCCCAGTAAGGTTGGATCCATCTAATGCTTGGAGTCATCACTCTTGAGGGTTAAACACAAAGAGCGGAAGCAGCTCAGAATAGTTTTGAATGCATATAGACCAGTGAAGTAATACAGATACAGGAACCAGTCAGCAACAAATAGAAGGTCTGAAGTAGGCATATTATTGAAGCCTCCGCCAGACTTTTAAAGAACAGGTGTTCAAAACTGTTGAGTAGTCAGTATTTCATGGGAAGTGAAGACTCTGGATTTACGATGGTTGTGTGTATAAAATTTATGAGTTTATAAATTAGTTATGAAAATTCTATTTTTCTTAAAAATGTACGTACCAAGTTCCATAGAGATAATGTAGAGGTCAAGGTGTTCCTTTGCATGTGTCCCACTCTGAATGGATACCCAACACCACAAAAAGATTTTTGAGCACTACCAGGAGTAAACTCTGTGCATAAAGGCAGGAGTAATCTCTGAGAACCACTACGTATAGCAAGTATCAAGTGCCTTGAAATCCCAGCATACACTGTTACAGGCTTCCCCGGATATCCAAACTTAGAAGATTGCAATTTGGTATTATGTGGCATGGTATATTTTTGTATGTTCACTGATGAAATTACTGAAGTATGTGCATGTGTGTGTGTGTGTTTGTGTGCGTGCGCACGCACACATGCAGGCAGTGGGGGAAAAGTGAAGAATTGGGATCATTACTCCTAATTTCTCTTATTTTCTGACTGTAATGTGAAGAGTAGTTACTTAAATAATTACCGAAATGTACAAAGGCTGCCTCATTTAAGATTACTGGCATTTCCCATAGGAGTACACTCAGATGAACAAACTGAAGGCTGAAAAATAATAAAGGCAACTAACCTTATAGTCCTAAAAATACTCCAATGAAGTCCAGGTAAAAGTAAATGGCAAATAAAGTAAGTAGAAACCCTTAACATTACAAATCCATAACAGTAAGACATATTTTAATATTCTTCAATCATTAGTGATTTTTAAAAATTATTCAAATTTGGTTTTCTGAGTTGTCTATACTGAGCACTAAAAATCAGATGACTCTACATCACTCTACGTTATGGATCAGGATTTTGCTTCTGTAATCCCATGCCCAGTGCAAATAAGACCATCAAGTGCTTTGGGGACAGGAGCATCTACAGTCATATTAGAAGGCTACCAAAAAACATCATTCATGGTCATCAATGCTTGAGCGTCCAAGCCAGATATCATTCATGTTGAGTTTATGTGACTTCACTCTTCCTGCTGCAACCATGTTTGGTGCAAATGCAGTAAGCATATGATTACCACTTTGAAAATGAAAAAGGAAACTTTATGTCAATATTAACTTAAGCTGAACATAATACAGAAACAAATTTGGGTTTTAGTACATCAAAGAATGCATTACAAAATCCAGTATTCTATTAGTATGTGGTTTACCTAGAAAACATAAGTGTGTCTGTCAATGTAAAACTCAAATATAGAAACTAGAGAGATTGTACAGCAGATAAGACATTTTCCTTGCACATAACTGACCCTGGTTTAATCCCTGGCACTAATTATGGTTTCTTGAACACCACCAGGTGTAAAACCTAAAGACAAATGAGGTGTCCAATGCCCCAATCTTAATGTCCTCCACCCACTAAAAAAATTAATTTATTCGAAGCAATATCTTTGTATGGTCAAGAAGTCAGCATTGGTGTGTTTTTCCTCCAGAAAATTTATCCCCTTACCATTATTTCTGCTTCCGACAGTCAATTATAACAGAGTAAGTTACTAATTATTTATTTTATCATTTTTCATTCAACAATTATTTATTATCATGAGTCACACACTATACTTTTCAGTTTATTAACTACCTTCAAATTATGCCTGCCACCTAAAAAAAGAAAAGGAAAAAGCATGGAATCTTCAATAGAATCCATTTATCACAGCCAACAGGGTCCACTGATCAATGTAAAGAAGTATACTTAGAAAACAGCACTATTGGAAGTGAGTAACCACTATATAGAGAGGTTAGAGTCAATAGAAATTCAATAACCCTTCCCTGAACATCTACCTATTTAGGGTGAATTTTCCTATGCGTGGAGCAGGAATACTATACAATGGCAAACCTTGCTCCCCAAGGACTCTAATATTTAAGGGGAAAGATGTATGTGAATAACTAAAGAATAAGATACAGAGACATTGAGTCAAAAGAAGCCTAAAAATAAAGAGCTTTGATTAAAGACTTCAGTGAAGACAGGCCTAGTCTTGATCTGGAGTATTTTAACACACATCAAGGGACTGATGGCTTTTGTTCTGGACTCTGTGACTGACAGGTAGGATTACCGATTCACGATTCCAGAAAATAAGGATAGTAGATTATGAGAGAGATACTGATATTAAATATGATATTGAGTTGCAAAATTAAGGCTGAGTAGGCACACCAGCATCACTGGGATAGTCTTGAGCAACAGATTATAACTTTGAGACAAATGAAATATAAATATAAACCACTTGAGTAGCATTAAATAAACTGTGATTTATGATAATTTGGCTGCTCTGTGCAGAATAAACTGGAAGCAAGAGATCAATAGCAGGAAAAATATTTAAAATGATGACAGTAATCACTAATATTAAAACAATAATGCATGTAATTATTTTACGGACTTCTATAGATAGTAAGATAATAAAATCCCTAAGTACCCTATAGAGTAGACAATATTATTACCCCATTTTACTAATGAGGATGCTAAGAACTGATTTTATATACACATGGTCACTCAGTTTGTGGACTGGAGCGATAGCAAACCAGGTAGGGCATTTGCCTGGCACGTGGCTGACTCAGGTTCAATTCCTCCGTTCCCCTTGGAGATCCCGGCAAGCTACCAAGAGTATCTCATCCACATCCACATGGCAGTGCCTGGCAAGCTACCTGTGGTATATTCAATATGGCAAAAACAGTAACAACAAATTTCACAATTGAGATGGTACTGGTGCCCGCTCAAGCAAATCGATGAACATGGGACGACAGTGTTACAGTGCTACCCATGGTCACTCAATTTGTAAGTACAGAGAGATAATTTAGGACAAGAAAATTGAAAACATACCCCAAATTCATTTTTTGGGGGTGGGGCACACCCAAGGATGTTCAGGGCTTAATCCTGGCACTGCACTAAGGAATCCACTCCTGGAAGGACTTAAGGCACTACGTGGGGTGCCGGGAACCAAACCCGGGCTGGCTATATACAAGGCAGTCATCCTATTACTATTACTGCTCTGGCCCTCTTCCCTAACTCCTATGTTCAGCGTCCTCTCAAAAAAGTTAGTTTAACATCTTCATAAGAAATTATAACAGCCTAAATCCAAGGTGTTGCAACATCAGTGAAGGGAACATTTACACTCGGGGCAAAAGAAAAAACAGAGAATACAAAACTGATCTCAGAGTTATGGTGGAGGGGTTGAAGTTTCAGATGTCAAAGACCTGCACTCTTTGTTTTATAAAGCACTTATAAAAATAAACAAGAATAATATAATAAACCAAAATGAAAAGGCGAGTAGGTGCAAACAGACATTTCCCAATAAAGACATATAAAGGGCTAGTAGACAACAGAGGAGATATTTTAGAGTCTAATGATACAGACAAGTCAAGTAGATTCAAATTCTCTAGGAGTTAGTGAATTTGGTTTCAAGTGGGTTACTGCTACTGCCTCCTTGGAGTCAGCAATTTTAAAGCAGAGCAGATTGAAAGCAGTAGTTTACGAAGAATGAAATAGAACCTTCTAATTGAAATGATTCTGTAAATTTTCCAGGTATAGGAATCACAAAAACCAAAATATGTATGTATCATACACTGACAGTAGTAAATTAGAAAAGTAAGTTTTCTCTAAATACTACTACTACTATCAGAAATAATCACTATTAATGACTACAGATAATAGTATCACTGTATCACTGTATCATTTTCATCCCCTTCTTTATGGATTTACTCAAGAAGGCGCCAGTAACATCTCTATTCCTCCCAGCTCTGAGATTTTAGCAGCTGCCCCTTACTCATCTTTTCCAATGATTTGAGGCTCTTTCAGGGTCAGGGAAACGAGACCTATCATTACTGGTTTTGGCATATCACATACACCACGGGCATCTTGCCAGGCTCTACCCGTGTGGGCAGGATAGTCTCAGAAGTTTGCTGGGCTCTCCGAGAGGTATGTATATATGTGTATGTGTATATACATATACATATATACATACATATACACACATATGTACATATATATGTATGTATATATATGTATATGTATATATTACTCTCTATGATTTGTTGCCTACTGTCTGAACTCCATCAAATATGGTGTGGTAATTATAGAAAATAAGTAGAAAGTGTCTTATGATAGTGGCGGTTGGGTATTGGAGGTCGACTGCCAGGGTTGCCTTTATATAAATATATAAATATATATTTATATTATACATAATATAAATAATAGTGTTGCTTTATACCTGCAATAGTAACTATTACTATTAGCATTATTGCTGCTATATTTCAAACTGAAAAATCTTTGCAGGGAAACTGACAATGAGAAAATCTTCAGTATGTGGTCATGAAAAAAGAAAAATAGAATATGTGGACACATTCCTGGCATATGTATATTCCAACACAGACAATATCATATTTAATCAGTATCAATCATTATAAATATCCCAGTCTCAATCTACCAGAGACAGATATTTAGATTCTGATATGAATGTCCCAGGATTCATCTGAAGCTTTGTTTAGGTAAAATTAAGTTTCACATGTTGTCTTTTCTGAGTAACACCAATGCCTGGATTCTAATACTTCTCTTGATTAAGCACTATGAAATATTTTATTCTGTTCGATTAGAAATAGTGAAGGAAAAAATTGAAAAATAAGGGGGAAAAAAGCATATGAAATAAAGCGCCAAGAATATAGGTAAATGCTAAAGCAATGTGTCATACTTCTGTACTTGTGTGAGCCCTTGTTTTATTTATTCCTGGAAACACAAACACAACACAACACACACACAGGTGAGATAGATCCATATATAAGGTTGACTCTTTACTGGGGACAATACAGAAGGAAAATGCTAAGCAATGTTCAGTGAGTTGTGCAGATTTAAAGGAAGATTTTCTGGAAACAGTACAGGCCATATTCCCCTGTGACTCTGATAAACATGAAATGTTCTGCTGCTGCCTCTTTTTTGTCGTTGTTGTCTTGGGGCAACACCAAGAAGTGCTCAGGGCTTACCTCTGGCTCAATGTTCTGGATCATTCCTGGCAGGCTCAAATGCCAGGTATGGAACCCAGGTTGGCCTTACACAGGGCAAGGACCTTACCAGCTGTAGGTAACTCCAGCCCCTCTGCCTCTTCCTAATTCCTAGAAATTTGTACGACAGCTGAGTGAAATGTAGCTCTCTTACTATTTATAGTAGTTACTAGTCTTAGTGTTTTTAACATTTTTTTGCTGAGCATAATTTTAATATACAGCAGATATGCATAATACTTTATTTTGTTTTATCCTCTTAAATAGCAATCCAGGTCACCATGGAACAAAAGATATTAGATGAGGAAGGTTCTCGTTGCACATCATTATTTTCTTTAAAGTCAAAGTATCCAGAAGATCATGAATATTAGGTGAGGATTTAACTGTCCCTTGTAAAGAATACAAAGAAGGGAATGTGTTGTCCTATATTAGAGGTGAGAAGAGAACAGAACGAGAAAAATAGTATTCTACTTGAAGTTATATAATTAGATGTTGAATGTACTCTCATCCCAACCCTCTGACTTTTTACCCTTTTCCACAAAGTTTTTAAAAATACTAGGTCTCAGTCTATGAGAGCAAGACAAACAGTTTTGTCTAAGATGACTTTCCTCTCATTTTGTGATTTGTGTAATTATTATATTTGACTTCTTGCAGACAGTGAAGACATCATTTAGTCTAATGTCAATTATTGAAAATTATGTTAAATTTTTCATGCCAAAGCATTGGGGTGTCCCCCCAGCTTTCACTGAAAACCAGGGAAGCAAAGATTCTATTATTTGTTAGAGATATAGGTGTCCATGTTAGAGATATAGGTGTCCATGTTATTTATATACCAAAAAATAACATTGTTTAGAGTTTTAATCACTCTTGTTTTTTTCTTTATTTTGCTAAAGTTTTCATCAATTCATCAGCCAGTGCTTCTTAAAGAAAATAAATTTACAAACAAGTTTCAATGCCCCCAAGAAATGCACATCAATGTCTGAATGATTACTAAATGATTTCTAAGGCACACAACTGAGGCACATTGAAAAAATATTTGAGAGCAAATCAGGCCACTTCAGGAAAGGTCCAGTTTAAGTATCTCCAAAAAAGGATGATAGTCCCTGTGTCAAGTTCTTCCCTCTTATGTAGAACAAATTACCACATAAATTGTTTCTCAAGGTATAATAGGCAAATTTTATTACACAGAATGAAAATTTTATATTTTCTCCTCCTGGAAGGCATTAATCCATTGAAATACATATGCTCCTTTTTACCCAATTTTATGAAGCTGTTTATATCATGAAATATTAAACCTTTAAAATTTATAGTTTAAAACTCTACTGAATATGTGGTTATATGTAAAAATTGCAAATACACAAGGAAAGCAACATAAAAAATTGACTACCATAAGGATTATTCAACAGTTCTTGTTTATATTTCATGCTTTCCTTAGGAATAAAAATCTGGATATGTCAGAGTATATGCTGAAACAAAATAGCTACAGTTGCTGAAATCTGCAGTTGATTCAAAATGAGAGCCAGAAAATATAAAATTAAATTCCAATTTAATTTCAATTTAATTCCAACTCCCATTAAAGAAATGCAAATCAAATGATTCTGAAATAGTTGATCATAGGACAGCTCATCAATTATATGTAACACAAATCATATGTCAGTATTACCGTATCTAACCTGTAAGACTAAGGTTAGACTGGAGTTCTAAAGTGAAAATACATCACACAAATAATAGTTATCAACTGAATTAAATAAATATTTTTATTATGCTTGCCACTGTACATATATTATAAGAGATTTAAGAAAAACTGGAAATTGAGGGTGGATGAAAAGCAGAGTGGGAAGTTAGCCTACCTTTCACATGCCCAACCCAGATTCAATCCTAACACCACATTTGGTTCCTTGAGTCTCAGCTGGAGAGAGGAGTCCTGAGCCAGGCATATGCCCTGAGCACTGAGTGTGGTTCCAAAACAAAAACTTTCATTTAAAGTACAAAAGTTCCCCCATTTTATAGATTTGGAGGTAAAATCTCTAAAATCAGATTGATTCAAATCAGATTATTCATCTTTTTAAGAAGGATACTCAACATTTGATTATTTAATTTTAAGCACATGGGGTGATTCTCTGTATGCTTCTTCTTCACTAAACTATAAATCAGAACTATAGCTATACAGAGGTCTCCCGACATAAAACTGCATTGATATTCAACATACAGAAGACAAAGAATCGAATGGATATAGATTAGCATATATACATATATATACACAAACACACCTATATAAACAGACATACACACACACACACTGAATCATTGCACTGTCATTTTTTCTAATTAGGCAATGATAATCTCAAAAGATAGAGTGAATAAACCCCAGATATTAGTACAAACTGGGTTTTCATAGTTCTAATTTGGTACTCACTTTATTCACTGTCCAATTTTTCTAAACTCCAGATCTGCATTACAATGCTATGGCTCTAGGCGCACTAATGAACTTAGACAGATAAAGTAATTATCTTAAAGATTAGAATTGCAAGTCATAACTAGGTCTCCTACTAGTTTAATAGCATTAATGCCATTGTCCATGTGCAAACCAAGAGTGAGTTTAAGAAAAACTTGACAATGGGTCTTTCTATGCTTTAGATTAAGGCCTGTTGAAGATGGAAAAGATCACTGATTTTAAGTTTTCTTTATCAGAACCAACTAGGCAAGTAAGTGCAAGCCTGCTCTCTTATCTTATTCAACAATCTTGGAAAAATATAGTAGCAGACTTAACATTAAAAAAATCACCAAACTTTGA
This sequence comes from Sorex araneus, assembly GCF_027595985.1. Lineage (NCBI taxonomy): Eukaryota > Metazoa > Chordata > Mammalia > Eulipotyphla > Soricidae > Sorex > Sorex araneus. The sequence continues at coordinate 44,735,451 of NC_073312.1, forward strand.
TGAACCAATGCATTTTTACTTTACATTTATCCAATTAAACATCTTTGAAAATATCACTCAAACTTTCATAGAAATCTCTCTCCTTGACTCTATTAAAAATAGCAATTATACACATAATGCAATAATCTAAAATGTAAATAATTATTTTGAACTATTCAGCTATATTGTCACTTCAAATTAAAAAAAAACAGGTTCAGTCCAATCAACAACTACTGAATTTTTTTAATGAAGAAAATCAAAGTAACAAATCCACTCCGATAACCTTACATGCTAATGAGGACATGAACTGTAATTTCCCTTCGGAATTTGAAAGTATTGCCACAATTTCTATAGTTTCCAGCATCACTGTTGAAAGCCTAAAGTTATTCTGCATGCTTGCCATTGAATGCTTTTTTTTTTTTCTGGAAGATTTGGTGTTTTTCTCTTTAATTCTAATTTATGCATTCTTATATCTTGAGTATGTATTTTATTGCTTGCTTATTGGTACGGGGACTGTTTCATGGTATTCAGGTGACAAGATCATTCTCAAATGAGCCTTGAGGCAGGCAGCTAATAGTCAATGATTCATCAGAGGCTACAAGTGTCATGCCTGATGGTACAAGACAGGTGGGCAGTCAATAGCAGAGACTGAATCTCTACTTTGAAGGTAGTGCTCCAGCACTGAAGCCAAAGCCCTGGTCTGATATTCTGATATTTCTTTCCCTGTTTTTCTTTTAACCTCATATTGTCAGAGTAGCACTTAATAGAAAACTTGGCAGAGAGAGATGGGTTAAGGGGTGGGGGTAGTAAATGACTTAGATCTTCAGTTATATATTCTCAATAATCTTTCTAATCTGCTCCATTTTGGATGCAGATTATATGCAAATTATATGCAAGAGTTGAGAGATTTTACTAGAAAAAAAAAGATTTGTCAAATATTGCAATTTTGCCTCTAGTTTGATTTCATTCCTGCAAACTATTGACATTAAGAGAGGGTAATACAAACACAACGGCCTCTCAGTAACTGTATTACGAACAATAATGCTCAAAAGGAGAGAGAGAGACAGAGAGACAGAGAGACAGAGACAGAGACAGACAGAGACAGACAGAGACAGAGACAGAGATAGACAGTGAGACAGACATAGAAAAGTGCCTGACATAGAGGCAGGAATGGGTGGGGCTTTGGCAGGAGGCAGAAGGGGGATTTCAGTGGTGGGAAATGTACACTGGAGTAGGGATGTGTGTTGGAACACTGTATGACTGAAACTCAATCAAAAAAGCTTTGTAACTGTATCTTACAGTGACATAGTGATTCAATAAAAAAACATTTTTTTTAGAAAAGGGCAAAAAGAGTGTCATCATATCATGAAGCAAAATCAAACACTCAATAATGCTATTCATTTTTCATTTTGAAGAAGTAAATTTTGTAGAAGGGAAAAACAGTCATTAATTATTAACATCATTTATGAGTTTTGTTTTGTCTGTTATTTTTTCCTTGAGAATAATATTTAGGCAAAGGCTTGAGCACAAATCTTTAAGTGAGATATATTTAGCATGTCCTGATCAAAGGATAGGCAGCAGATAAAAACTCAGGGAAGAATCATCAAAAAGAAATACACTGTGCATTTGTCATTCAATTATACCTTCCATAAGACCAGAAATAATTAATAAGGCATAAGCAGTTAGGTGGGTCTGGCTGATCATATGGTTGTGGTACTTATTATCTGGGAGATTCTCTTTACCTGGGAACTTCTTCATTTTACTTTCTTAGTTTCCCTCACACCATTTCTCTCACTCACACACCCACTCTTTCTTTTGTAGCTAACCTCTGGGGGAACCCCAAATCAAGTGATTGGTTAGTTCTAGATTCTCCCCACACCCATCCTCCACTCATATATCTGAATGTACAAAATTACTCAGGTTTTTAGCCAAATAAGTATTTTAGGATCTACACTTCTTAGACAAAAGTTGAACTTCTAAAAATAGTTTATAAATAAAACATTTAAAGTACATCTTATAGTAGCACTTACAGGCTTCTCAAAAGAAAAAATAATTAATAAGGGCAGATATTCTTGTCTATTTTATTCATCAAAATATTTCAGCACATAAAACAATTCTTGGACCAGGTAAGTATTAAACATCTAAAGTTCACAGGTTTCTTATTTCCTAGGGAAACTGCTTGCAAAGGAAATTAATTTAGAATTTGGGAAGTTTATGATAATAAAAATCTGAATGTAATAAAAAGGGAAAAAATGGATGTCTTAAAAGTGGAGGAAGCCCCTGCCCGCCGCCGCTCGGGGCTTCTCCTGAAGCCCCTGCCTGGCACCTTTCCGCCGCCGCCGTCCGATCCTGACCAATCCCCACTCTGCTGCTTAGGGGCGTGTCCTCATCTCAGGGGGCGTGGCCTAAAAAGTGGGCGTGGCCTCTTTCCGGAGCACAGGCCACTAACGCAGCCGCAGTTATTTTTTTTTTAACATTCCATGCCTTCTCCTTTGGCCACAATTGATAGAATTCATTCTATCTGTGTCTTAGTGGGCGTGGTCTGAAGTGGGCGTGGCCTCCTCTCAGAGCAGCCAACGCTAACGCGGCCGCAGTTATTCTTTGCTACCTCAGCTCAATCCGTACTGTGTATTCCTTTGAAAACTCACTTTTGCGATCTCAAACATTTACGCAAAATAGCCATTAGCTTAGGCTGACAGTATAAAAGCTATCAGTGAATAAGGGAAGTTTAGCACAATCGGAGCCCCTTCTTCCCACAAAAAGGAAGAGGAATAAATAACTACAAGGTTCCAACTCTGCACCTCCGTGACAATATGAAGAAACAGCAAAAATCCCCTCCACCAAGAGAGGGAGAAGAAAAGATACTAGAAACCTCAAAAGAGTCTCCCAACATCTACGACCTCTCAGATAAACAATTCAGAGAGGAAATATGGAGGAGAGTCGACCTACTCCAAGCAACTATGGAACAGACATCCAATAAATTAAGGGAGGAGATGAATCAAGCGCTGGAACGGTCTACCAAGAAAATACAGGAAGAAATGAGAGCAGAAATGAGAGCAGAAATTTCAAACGTTCGAACCGAAGTCTCACAAATAAAGCAATCGGTAGATGAAATAAAAATCTCACTAGATGCCCTCAACAGCAGAATGACTACAGCCGAAGACAGAATCAGCGAGCTTGAGGATGAGCTGCAGAAAGCTTACAGACAGCAACAAATAATGGCCAAAGACCTCAAAATGGCTATAGAGCGAATCAGAGCCCTGGGGGATGACTTCAAGAGGAACAACATAAGAATCATTGGAGTACCAGAACCACAGGGAAGTAACCCCAATGAAAAAAACATAGTCAGAGACATCATCACTAAGAAATTCCCAGAGCTGGAGAAGGCAGGCGTCCAGATACAAGAAGTCCGAAGAGTGCCAGCAAAAAGAGACCCAAATAAAAAGACTCCAAGGCATATCATAGTCAGAATGGCGGATGCTGTAGATAGAGACACAATTCTACAAGTAGCAAGGTCAAAGAGGGAAATCACATACAAAGGAGCACCCCTCAGATTTACGGCCGATCTGTCAGAAGAAACCCTCCGAGCCCGAAGACAATGGTGGGACATAGTGAAAAAACTCAACGAAATGAATGCCTCACCAAGAATACTTTATCCAGCTAAACTCTCACTCAAACTCGAAGGAACCATACACTATTTCTCGGATAAACAACAGCTCAGGAACTTCATAGACTCAAAACCAATCTTGAAAGAAGGTCTAAAGGGGCTACTGTAAGACAAGGAGGAGCCCCATAAGAACAACAAATCCCACAGAAAGATGACACAAAACCACATCACAATAATCTCTCTCAATGTCAATGGCCTAAATGCACCTATCAAAAGACACAGAGTGGCTAAATGGATCCGGAAATTAAACCCAACATTCTGTTGCCTGCAAGAAACACACCTGAACAAACAGAGTAAACATAGACTCAAAGTCAAAGGATGGAAAACAATCCTCCAAGCAAACAACCCCCTGAAAAAAGCTGGAGTGGCCATCCTGGTATCCGACAACATAGATTTCAGGATGAAAAAGATCAAAAGGGACAGCGAAGGTCATTTTCTGTTTATCAAGGGATATGTACAACAGGAAGAAATCACACTCTTAAACGTATATGCTCCTAACAAACGACCGGCTAAATATTTAAAACGACTCCTAACAGACTTCAAAGAGGACATCACTAACAGCACAATTGTAGTTGGAGACTTCAATATGGCCTTATCACCTCTAGATAGATCCACAAGAACAAAACTCAACAAGGAAACACTGACTCTGAATGAAGAAATTGAAGAGAGAGGCCTAATAGACCTATACAGGGCCTTACACCCCAAAAAGAAAGAATACACATTCTTTTCCAGTGCACATGGAACATTTTCAAAAATAGACCATGTACTGGGCCCCAGAACATACCTCAATAGAATCGGAAAAATAGAAATTGTATCAACCATCTTTTCAGACCACAATGCGCTGAAGATAGAAGCTAACCACCCACAAATACGGAAAATCAAATCAAACACGTGGAAATTAAACAATTCCATGTTGAACAATGAGTGGGTCAAGAAGGAAATCAAGGAAGAAATCAAAAGATACTTAGAAACAAATGAGAATGAAGACACGAGCTACCAAAACCTATGGGACGCAGCTAAAGCCGTGTTAAGGGGAAAATTTATAGCTCTCCAAGCATTCCTCAGGAAGGAAGAAAGGATCCACATAGATAGCTTGACTTCACGACTCAAGACCCTAGAAAAGGACCAGAGAAAGGACCCCAAACCAGACCGAAGGAAAGAAATAATAAAAATTAGAGCAGAAATTAATGACATCAAAACCAAAAAAACAATCCGAAAGATCAATGAAACAAAGAGTTGGTTCTTTGAGAAAATAAATAAGATTGATAAACCGCTAGCAAGTCTCACAAAGAAAGAAAGAGAGAAAACTCTAATAAATCGAATCAGAAATGAAAAGGGGGACATCATAACAGAAACCAGTGAGATTCAAAAGATCATTAGAGACTACTTTGAAAGTCTTTACACCACAAAAAAGGAGAACCTAAAAGAAATGGATGGATTCCTTGATTCCTATAATCTCCCAACACTGAAGAAAGAAGACCTGGAATACCTGAATAGACCCATCAATGTTAAGGAAATTGAAACGGTAATCAAAAACCTCCCCAAAAACAAAAGCCCAGGCCCAGATGGTTTCACTGGCGAATTCTTCCAAACATTTAAAGAAGACCTATTGCCTGTTTTCCTCAAACTTTTCCAGGAAATTGAAAAAACAGGAACTCTCCCAAACAGTTTCTATGAAGCACATATCTCCCTAATACCAAAAGCAAACAAAGACACCACTAAGAAAGAAAATTACAGACCAATTTCCCTGATGAACACCGATGCGAAGATCCTCAACAAAATACTAGCAAATAGGATCCAACAACTCATCAAAAAGATCATACATCACGACCAAGTGGGATTCATCCCAGGGATGCAAGGATGGTTTAACATTCGGAAATCAATCAACATAATCCAGCATATCAACAAAAGTAAAGATAAAAACCATATGATCATATCAATAGATGCAGAGAAAGCATTTGACAAGATCCAACATCCTTTCATGATGAAAACCCTCGCCAAAATGGGGTTTGGAGGAACTTTCCTCAAGATAGTCGAAGCCATCTATCACAAGCCTACGGCAAGCATTATCCTCAACGGGGAAAAACTAAGGGCCTTTCCTCTGAGATCAGGCACAAGACAAGGATGCCCACTCTCACCACTCCTCTTCAATATAGTACTGGAAGTACTTGCGATAGCTATTAGACAAGAAAAAGAGATTAAGGGCATCCAGATAGGATGGGAAGAAATCAAACTCTCACTATTTGCAGACGACATGATACTATATCTAGAGAAGCCTAAAACCTCTACTAAGAAACTCTTAGAAACAATAGACTTATACAGTAAAGTTGCAGGCTACAAAATCAATACCCCAAAATCCATGGCCTTCATATATGCAAACAATGAGGCAGAGGAAAGGGACATGAAAAAAGCAATCCCATTCACAATCGTGCCCCAGAAAATCAGGTACCTCGGAATCAGCTTAACCAAGGAAGTAAAAGACCTTTACAAAGAAAACTACATAACGCTACTCCATGAAATCAAAGAGGACATGAGGAAATGGAAACATATACCCTGCTCGTGGATAGGGAGAATCAATGTTGTCAAAATGGCAATACTCCCTAAAGCATTATACAGATTCAATGCGATCCCTATAAGTATACCCATGACATTCTTCAAAGAAATGGATCAAGCAATCCTAAAATTCATATGGAATAACAAACGTCCAAGGATAGCTAAAACAATTCTTGGGAAAAAGATGATGGGAGGCATCACCATCCCCAACCTCAAACTTTACTACAAAGCAGTAACAATTAAAACAGCATGGTACTGGAACAAAGGCAGAGCCGTAGACCAATGGAACAGGGTGGAATATCCCTACACACAACCCCAAATGTATGACCATCTAATCTTTGATAAGGGAGCAAGAGATGTGAAGTGGAGCAAGGAAAGCCTCTTTAACAAATGGTGCTGGCACAACTGGACAACCACATGCAAAAAAATGGGTTTAGACCTTGACCTGACACCATGCACAAAAGTCAGATCAAAATGGATTAAAGACCTCAACATTAGACCACAAACCATAAGGTACATTGAAGACAAGGTCGGCGAAACCCTCCACGATATTGAAGATAAAGGTATCTTCAAAGGTGACACGGAACTAAGCAATCTAGTAAAAACAGAGATCAACAAATGGGACTACATTAAACTAAAAAGCTTCTGCACCGCAAGAGATACAGTGACCAGAATACAAAGACTATCCACAGAATGGGAAAGGATATTTACACAATACCCATCAGATAAGGGGTTGATATCAATGGTATATAAAGCACTGGTTGAACTCTACAAGAAGAAAACATCCAACCCCATCAAAAAATGGGGCTTAGAAATGAACACAAACTTTACCAAGGAAGAAATACGAATGGCCAAAAGGCACATGAAAAAGTGCTCTGCATCACTAATCATCAGAGAGATGCAGATCAAAACAACTTTGAGATACCACCTCACACCACAGAGACTAGCACACATCCAAAAGAACAAAAGCAACCGCTGTTGGAGAGGATGTGGGGAGAAAGGGACCCTTCTTCACTGCTGGTGGGAATGCCGACTGGTTCAGCCCTTCTGGAAAACAATTTGGACGACTCTCAAAAAATTAGATATTGAATTCCCATTTGACCCAGCAATACCACTGCTGGGAATATATCCCAGAGAGGCAAAAAAGTACAATCGAAACAACATCTGCACATGTATGTTCATCGCAGCACTGTTTACAATAGCCAGAATCTGGAAAAAACCCGAATGCCCCAGAACGGATGACTGGTTGAGGAAACTTTGGTACATCTATACAATGGAATACTATGCAGCTGTTAGAAAAAAGGAGGTCAAGAATTTTGTAGTCAAGTGGATGGGCATGAAAAGTTTCATGCTGAGTGAAATGAGTCAGAAAGAGAGAGACAGACATAGAAAGATTGCACTCATCTATGGTATATAGAATAACAGAGTGGGAGACTAACACCCAAGAACTGTAGAAATAAGTACCAGGAGGTTGACTCCATGGCTTCGAGGCTGGCCTCACGTTCCGGGGAAAGGTCAACTCAGAGAAGCGATCACCAACTACATTGTAGTCGAAGGCCATGTGGGGGAAGGGAGTTGCGGGCTGAATGAGGGCTAGAGACTGAGCACAGCGGCCACTCAACACCTTTATTGCAAACCACAACAGCTAATTAGAGAGAGAAAACAGAAGGGAATGCCTTGCCACAGTGGCAGGGTGGGGTGGGGGGGAGATGGGATTGGGGAGGGTGGGAGGGACACTGGGTTTACGGGTGGTGGAGAATGGGCACTGGTGAAGGGATGGGTTCCAAACTTTGTATGAGGGAAGTATAAGCACAAAAGTGTATAAATCTGTAACTGTACCCTCACGGTGATTCTCTAATTAAAAATAAATAAATTTAAAAAAAAATTAAAAAAAAAAAGACTGCACTAAAGGTTAATAAGAACAATTCAGATAAGAGCTAAAATTTATTTTTGTACATTTAAATCTATTTACTGAAATGAGTCAGGATATAAGTAAAGGTATTTTCAGTGAAATAAAATTTGTACCAATTATTGAAACTAAAAAAAAAAAAAGTGGAGGAAGAGGGCTGAAGAGTATAAAGCAGATAAGGTGTTTGCCTTGCATGTGGCAAATCCAATTCTGATTCCTGGTACTGCTTATGGTTGCCTAGCATTGCCAAGAGTGATCTGTGAGCATGAAGTCTTGAAAAACCCTGAGCACAACTGGGTATGGCCCAGTTCCCCATGCCCCCTAAAAATGGAAGTTGGATTATTTTTTTATGTCTACCCTAAAACAGCATTTGCAATGCGTATCTGTAATAGATCCTACCCCATTGTTAGGAATAACTTAAACAAGAGAACATCATGGACAATAAATATGTTTGACAAATTTTTTCAGTCAAACTTTATCCCAATTGTAAAGAAAACTTTCTATTTTTATTTGTTGATACAGGCTAATATTTACTTTATCAACCAGGCCTGTGAATTTGCATTAAATAAACTTCTTTTTTTTTTAAGCAGTATGGCAAAGAAGTGATTCTGGAGTACAGAAGTAAGCTCTGAGCACAGTCAGGTGTGGTGCCAAAACAAACAAAAAAGCAACAAAAACAGTTTGGCAAGAAAGATCCTTCCATTCCCTCAGCAAAATGCTATAGAGAGTTTAGTTATTTATTGTTTTACACAGACAGTAATCACAAATATGTGTACTGTAGATATATGATGCTGTATCTCCAAAAGAAAACGCTTTTGCAATGCATACAAAATACCCCACGCATCTATCATAAATCACAAAGAAATTTAACTTCCATTACTTAAGATAATTAGCTTGACACTGATATAATTACTAACCAGTACAAAAGAACAAAGATTACAAGATCAATGCAAATAAAGGCAAATTATTTCACTTCCTTTAAGAAAGATGGGCTTTCCCCATTTGCCATTAGTCATAGGCAGGCAATTAAAAACATATTAAGTGCTAAACCAGCTAAAATAAACAATATGTCTTCCTTATGGTTAAACATTCAGCTTAATTATTAATGTAACAATGGGAATGAGACTGGATGATAAGAATAAAGAAAATCCATTTCCCATTCATCTAGGTACCAAAAAGTCTCCAAAAGCTTACTGACAGGTTTATTTTATTATAAGGATATAAGATCTGATATTTCTGTTGTAACAAAGTACCCTATACATTATTGCTTTACTATATTTCAATTATTATAAAGATATTATAAAATTTACATAAATATTTAAACATTTTTTCCCATTTTGATTCAATTAATATGTGATAATACTCTCCCACACTTTTTGCCCCTGCCACTTACAACAGATCATTTCCTATCTTTCTGTAACATTTACAGAAGCTATGAATTATTTTAGATCTGGCAATAACAGATCTCTCATTTTCTGCACAAGATAAAAGAATGTCATCTACGAAAACGTGTGCATCCTAACCAGCATTGCTCTTCTTGCCAAAGAACGTGCAAGTTGTAAGCGTGAAACACTGCGGCAGGGCTCTTACAGAGACTGAGAGACTCTCATTATGAAGGTAGATAAGTAGTGCTCATGTAATAATAATGTAAAAAAATAAAGCAATTTCTTCAAAATTTGAGCACTGAGAAAATAAGGGAGAAAACTGAATATGGGTATTATTAGTAATAAGTGATAGAAGTCCTCTCTAAACACACTTGTATCAACATTAATAAAGGAAGATCTAATGTCATCCCATTTGACTGGAAGCCAAACCTACTGAACTTTCAGACAAAGTAAACAGCTTATTTATTCTTGAATGAACTACATAATCAGCTAAATGCTTCGCATGGGTCCATCTTCTTTCACTAAATTATCTCCTGAAAAAGTTTCAGAGGTCTCTGCTGATACTTAAATGATTAAAAAGTATTTTCTCCCTAAAGGAATTTAGAACAAAATTTCAAATTTCCTTCCTTTTAGTTCTAGTGAATGCTTCAAAAGTCCATCATAAAGGCCAGGGAGATAATATATGGGATAAGCTGCTTCTCTGCATGTGCCCGACATGGGTTCCATCCAGAGTATTATATATGTACCCCATATCCCCAAATCCATCAATGAGTGGTCCCTGAGCACAGAGCCAGAAGTAAGCCCTAAGCACAGCTGGGTGCAGCCCTAATCTATTCATACTCCCATCCCCAAAAAGATCCAATTTAAGCAATCATCATTTAGAGGAAAGTAATTCCATTATAATCATGTTCTGTTTCAAAATCTTCACTTTTGATACTCTTAAATCTAGATTCCCATCTTTGTGTGTGAGAATAACAAATAGGCCTGCAGATGATTTTTATTTGTTTCACGTAGTTATAATTTGCCAATTCAAATCAATTATCCTTAATCAATGAAAATTTATTTTTTAATTTCAGTTTACCACTTAAACTGACATAATCATGTAAAATTATATTAATGATGGTATGTTAATTTCTGGAAGCGAGAAATAATTTTCTTAGGTACTAATATGGAAAATAGTAGAAAAGGAAAAACAAAAGGAAATAGGCCTATACAGAAACACACAAAAACAAAAAGCATTTTGTATTAAATGCAAAACACATAAGTGTGATAGGAATTCAAAGAGGTATGGACTAAATGTCTAGTGTAGAAAACTATCATAATAATGAGATTAATTTTTATTTATCCAAATGTAAAAAAAAGAAATTCTTATACATAGCATATAACTATATTCTATCAAAAGTAAAATTAACTTTAAACTGACACCTCATACGAAGGTAGATTAAAATCCAAATATAAAATACATAAACAACTGTCATGTTAAATCTGAAGTTTTTCACTTTAGTTTGAGGAAGATAAAGGACTTTTTTAAAAAAAAATCACCAAAAATAAGTTAAAACTGTATTATGACAAAATGGGAGAACATAATTTCAATATTTAATACTTACAAAAAGAAAGCTACTTATCCAGAAAATTGATGAGCTAACAAAGACACGCAAGAACAGATTATTCATAAAAAAGAAAATTTTGGTGTTAAAAACAAATAAATGCTAAAGTTTTTTTTTATGACCAGGTAAATTAAAGCAACAAAATAAAAATAATAGTATCATACATCATTTAAATTAGCAGAAAGAGGACACATGTAAAATTATAATATAGACTTGTGTAACCTAACAGACAAACCAAATTTAATGACAGGGGCTTATGACAGGAGAAATAAATTCTTAGGTATATTTTACAATAAAATCATTGCATAACTCTATATGGAAATTTAGAAGTGAGCTACAGACTAATCAATGATGGCAGACACTGGCAACCAGCTATAGATTTCTACTAGTGGGAGAGAGGTATATAAAATGTATCACTGTATCACTGTATAACTGTCATCCCATTGCTCATAGATTTGCTCAAGCGGGCACTAGTAACGTAACATCTCCATTGTGAATATTCTGGGATATTAAAAATAGTGTTCATCAAAATGCATTAACATGAGGTAATGGAATATTACACACATTCTTCAGGTCTTGAGCAGGGTAGGGCACTTGCCAAGCACATGGCCAACCTAGTTTCAATCCCTACCAGGTGATGGTTCGCCAAGTCTGCCAGGAGTTATCCCTAGGTGCAGAGTCAGGAGCAAGCCTTGAGTATAGCTGTATGTATCCCCTACTGCTCCCCAAAAGAAGAGATAATATTTGTTTTATAGGAATATGCATAGAACCAGAAGGAATAAATCATGTACTTTAGAGCAGTTACCTGAAAGAATAAAGTGAACAGGAAGTAGGGTTAAAATAAGTCAACTGATTAAAAAAAATAAGAGGAACTGGATGATGTAGGTAGTCAATGCAATCGACTTGGAAAGAATATTAGCTTTGAAGTATAGGGGACTTGAGACCAAATTCTAACACTCATTTACAATCGCTGTGACTCAAACAAGGTACATTTCTATAAGACACTTTCCTCACTGGCAAAAAAGGGATAACAGTTGTCATTTCAAGATACAGTACATAATATGTTACGTACTCATAAAAGAATATTTTTTTGCCTTTTTAACCATTTTTTAAAAAAGCACTCACATATGCCTATTTTATAGGATTGCTATTGTCTTCATGACACTTAGAATTTAGTTTGAATTTGTTTATTTAGCTAAAATCTAAGGGCTGGAGTGATAGCACAGAGGTAGGGCGTTTGCCTTGCATGCTGCTGACCCGTGTAGATTCCTCCACCTCTCTCAGAGAGCCCAGCAAGCTACCGAGAGTATCACGCCCATATGGGAGAGCCTGGCAAGCTACCAATGGTGTATTCTATATTCCAAAAACAGTAACAATAAATCTCACAATCAGACGTTACTGGTGCTTGCTCGAGCAAATCGATGAGCAATGGGATGACATTGACAGTGACAGCTAAAATTAAAAATGCAAAAGCTACTATAAAGGATAATGTTCATGCATTATGAATATCACAGGATTTATAAAATATTTCACAATTTCAATTAAAATTCAAATACTTAAAAATAATTCTGAGATATATTCTAAAACAGCAGACAAGCTTTAAGATGACTTTCAATACTTAAAAATCATCTTTATATATAAGACTGTGAAGACCAGATTGTGAAATTGCTGGAAAGTATCTTACACTATTCCTTACCAACTGAAACCTGGAACCAATACTACATTTTATTATACTTTGTGGTACACTAAATCTCAAACAGAATTCTCTAAGAACTTGGAAAATAAAAATGCTAAGGAGCAAAGCAATGAAATGTATTTATTTTGCCTTGTTTCAAGATCTGAAAATAGCATCATCTGAAAAGGGCTTATCTTCTTACAGTAATGTAAGGATTTCTGTTCATTTTTCAAATCATTGCCATATTTGCCACCTTCACAGAAATGATACATTTCAATTTACAGGCCAGAAATTCAGCCAGCCCTTATATTCGAGAGTAAAACACAGAGTGGGTTGCGGGGAGGGGGGCATAGGAGGAGGGATAAATGCATGGCAGAAGCAAGACTTCCCATGGTAGTTTGATATAGAAGTTACTATCCTTTGGAAGCACAACTGTCCTCCACTGACCTATTCGAGTGAGCAAAGTGGCATTTTGGTGCTTCCAGATGAGATCCCAGTACACATCTGGGATGTGCCTATGCTGAGACGTATTTGAAAGATAAACATGATATTTTGTAAGTTATTCAAAATTACTTGATAGTAAAATTGAATTTAGGCTCAGAATTTTGTAAGAAATAGTGGCAATCTGGAGCAAGCAAAAAATGAAATGTGTGTGTGTTTGTGTGTGTGTGTGTATCTGTCTGTCTGTCTGTCTGTCTGTCTGTCTGTCTGTCTGTCTCTCTCTGTCTGGGGGAATGAGGCAAATAAGAATTCTTTTTATTTTTATTTTATTTTTGCTTTTTGAGTCACACCCTGGTGATGCACAGGGGTTACTCCTGGCTCTGCACTCAGGAATTTACTCCTGGCAGTGCTCAGGGGACCATATGGGATGCTGGGAATTGAACCCAGGTTGACCGCATGCAAGGCAAAAGCCCTACCCGCTGTGCTATTGCTCCAGCCCCAAGAATTCTTTTTAATGCTATTCAATCACCATCAAAAAACAGGGAAATAAGACCTTATTAATATACACAACTCCCTTATTTGTGCATTATAAAATGTCTACCACGTGGCAAACACTGGGCATGTACGTGGGTCAGCAAAAGATGCACAATTCCTATAATAAAGCATCTCAGAGCTTAGCAATCTGCCATGCTTAAAATACAATTTTCTTTACACAATGCTACAACAGTGGGCCAGATTTGCCATTCACACACATCACTCAGATACAAGGTCAAAATGCTGAGTGCTGCAGGAGATAAAGCATCAGGTAGGCTCAAGCACTCTGGGAGAGAGAGTGCCGTGGGAAATGAACTCCACGGGCACTGAGAGCAGCAGGAGATTACTTGGGATGGAAAGGTCACAGAAAGCTTTATTTATTGATTAAGTGCCTAAAACAAAATAGCGTATGAATTTGATGTCACTGTTATGTATAAACAAAAGCTGATTTCCCCTCAAATTATTAATGTAGAGAGCCACCAAAAGTTAAGCTACTTTAAAACCATATTGAAGGCTCACAATAAAGAAAATACTCTTATATCAAATTTTCATCTGTATTCAATTATATATTGCAAAACCAAATCTACAAATTTATAAATAAAATAATTTGCAAATCCTTTAAATTGAAACAATGAAGTCCATCCTTTATGCCAGGGCTCCAGGGCAGCAATTAGTAAACTAAGTAATTTCTTCATTGTATGATATTCCAAAAATACAAGAAATTAGTGACAAGGAAGTGGATAATCAAAGGCCTATTGGGCTACCTTGAAATAAGATCTCTTGCAAGATCATCTGCTATCACCATGCTCTTTATATGCAAGAGGGGTGTTTATTTAAGAATTGCTTATCGAACATTTTCTAGTTTAACAACCACTTTCATGAAATCATTCCTATCTGTGCCAGAAAGATAGTGCAGGGGCTAAGAAGCTTGCCTTATAAGCAGCCACCCACAATTAAATCTCTGGCACCATATATAGCTGATCCCTGAGTGCAGAGCGAGGAGAAAACCCTGAGCACTATGGGTGTGGCCCTGCCCCAAACATCCAAAAGTCATAATCATTCCCAGAGTCCATCAAAATTTAAAGTACTTCCGGGATACTTTAAGTCAAAACAGAAATGAATATATATATATGGAAATATTAGTGCACTTTCACAAACATAATTTCAGGTCTCATTTTTGTCACTGGATGAAATTACATATAAGGTAAAAAAGAATAATCAGCATGAAAAAGGAAAATCCTTTAAGCTTTTTTTCTTAATTAAATTCATTACTGAAGTGCAGAAAACTTTATAAGGACTTCCTTTTGTACTCATTGTACTTGCAATTACTAATGTCATTTCAGAATTTCTTCAGTAATTTCAACATTTATTTCTATACTGATGTCAGCAAAGGCTACCCATAAGAAAGAAAAGAGGAGGGGGAACAGCATTTCAGATTACCATCTCTTGAGCTTATCTATCGGGATCTAATAGATCTATTTCTGATAGACCTAATCTATTTCATATTTTAAAACAGATCATAAAAAATAAAGTACAAGTAGATAGAATAAGCAAGTATCAAACTAAAAAAAATTAGTAGTACAATAAAAACCACCCAATTACTAAATACAAGAAGTCAACCAACAAATTATTGAAAGAATCCTTGCAGTAAGTCTCTAGACTGTGGAGTGTGGAAAGGTGTGAAAAGGTTGGACTGAAGCTGAATTTTACCAATACAATGTTCATGAAAAATGAACTAGTCCCTGACGTTCCATTTGCTCTCAACGGAACGAACATCTCCGTATGCAGCAGCTATGTGTACCTGGGTCAAAAAATCAACATGAGGAGCTACTTGGAACCAGAGCTGTGCAGGAGGAAGAGAGCAGCATGGAATGCGTCCAAGAGTGTCGAAGAAGTGGCTAAGAGGACGAAGAACCTCCAGCTCCAGACACATCTTTTCGACTCCACCGTTCTTCCTGCAGTAACATATACCTCAGAGACCTGGGCCCTACGAAAACAGGATGAGAATGCTATTCCGGTATCCCAAAGAGGAATCGAAAGAGCTATGCTTGGAATAGCACATTTAACTCAAGTGAGAGAAGGAATCCAGAGTTACGATCTCTGTCAGCGATCAAGAATCAGGGATGCTGTCTCATTTGTCAAGGCGTCAAAAATCAGATGGGCCAGAATTGTAATGCGATTTAGAGATGACCACTGGAAAAGAGCTGCTACTGACTGGATTCCATGGGGCATCAAAAGACCACATGGCCACCCACCTACAAGATGGTCAGACTTCTTCGTCAAAACCCTGAACGAATGGTTTGAGGCTCTTTGTGTTCCTGGAGTGAGCAGATTCCATTCGGCTACACTAGCACGAGACAGGGACGAATGGAGACATTACTGGTGTGCACTTGAGTGAATCAAAGATCAATGGGATGACAAGTGATGACAAGTGATACAAGTCTCCAAAAAGATGAAGATAACAGAAAGTAGTCATGGAAGGATAGATTGGTCCCGATCTAAAGTAATTAACTTGAGATTCACTATTTGGATAAATGTAAAAGTTGACATAATGATGGTCTGAGATACTTGCTATGAAATCTGAACTGTAAACAAGGAAAGTTGAGAGGACAGAATTCCTGAAGAGTGAAAAAGTGGTCTCTTTATGTTTAAATATTAAGGAAATTTATTATATGTATATACAATATTTATTTCTTAGGTGATCCACAAGAGTGCAAGCAACATGTCATAGCACATTAAAATAAAATTTTAAAAACTTTTTTTTTCCATTTTGGGACCATACCTGGCAGTTCTCAGGAGTTACTGCTGGCAGGCTCAGGGGACCTTAAGGGATGCCAAGAATTGAACCATGGTCGGCCACAAGCAGGGTAAAAGCCCTAACCTCTATACTATCATTCCAGCCCTAAATCTTTTATGGAAATAAATGTAGTACCATATTTATTAATTAATTTCAAGAATTTATAATTTAAAGATTCCCTATGTTGTCAGTAATAATGATTAAACATTTATTCTGAAGAATATTGTTGTGTCACCTTAGAAATAGACTTACAAATAAAAAAAAGAAATAAACTTAGAAAGGGCACAAAGAATAGGGCTGAATCCAAATGAGAAATTGCACAACTCTTAGCAAACCATTTGAACATTCTGAACTTCAGATTCTTATATTGGAGTAAAGATAAGTAACCAGTACTCTACAAAAGGGTCAATATGAATTGCAAATAATATGCATTGTCCTAAAGTGGTCCTAGGGTCTCTAGCACTATCAGGCCCAATCATCCCGTATTACTAAGCATGATCAGTAAAAATCCAGCCCAGTTGACTAAGTAACACTGAACATAGCACTGGGATAACTGCATACTGATTGAGAGGCCAGAAAACAAACAAACAAAAACAAAAACAAAAAAGGATGGTTTGAAACATATAACAAAGCAAAGCAATTATGCCAAAATTTAGCAAATGTTGCTATCATTCTATCTGTACAAGCAGTTAATCATCCAGAATATTTCTTTAAAACTTAAAAGTGGGCTCAGGGAGGTTTAATACTTTGGCAATTGCCAGATTTAGTAGGTAAGTAAAATTAAAAGTAAAACCTAACAACTCTTCTTCAAAGTCACATTACAGTGTGTGATGCTAGCTCTATGTGATTTCTGACATGCAGGTAAGAACAGTGAGAAGTTCCATAAGTGACCAAATGTCCCCAGATTCTTGAAGTAATTCATTCATGTTTCCAGGTGAGGCCCAGCCCCCCCAATAAAAAGCAGTGAGAGAAAAATAAATACTAAACTATAAATAAAAGACAGATGATACTAAAGCATATATTAAAACACTCAATAATTTTACTTAAATGTCACACACTGATTATATAAGTGGAAATGTGCAAAAGAGATTCTAATTCTAAGAATATCTAAATGTTTTAATATCCTTCATCTTAGCATATACAAAATCATAAAATATAAAGAACTAAAAAATACTTGGAAAAGTATTTTTCACATTTTTAGAATATTTTGTAATTTTCAGGTAGAGATATGAAGACACAGTTTTCATGAACAAGAACTGGTTCATATTTTTCAAAAATGTTTTCTTTACAGAGTATTTCTAAACATTGAGAAAAATCATCCAGGAACAACCTATAGACAGGCTTTGATCGTACCTTTGAAGGGTAAGTTAACCAATGCATATTATATATTAACCAGTGTCTATTGTAATTTTTACTCTTATATTTTGTAATAAGTCTTACTCATATTTTTCAAGCATCGCTTTGATAATTATTCCAATTTTAGTCATTTGGGTCATGATTGTGTGTGAGCATAAGTGTTTGTACAGATATTGCACTGTTGATTTCAGGGGTGCCATGGATTGAAACAGAGTTAACTATATGCAAGGCATGCGCCATAACCTCTATACTAGCCCTCTTGTCTCTTGTATTACTCATATTTTTTTCTTATTGTATAACATATATATCCTTGAAGAAATGGTGAGAAAATAAATAACTGTATAATTCCTGATTGCTTTAAAACCTTATATTTTATTTATACATTAAAAGCAATGTATGTTTACACATACTTCGTGTTGCATGAATAAAGAAGTTGTCTTTTTATTATATTTTTGTATGTTTATGACAAATAGCTCCTGAATCTTTAAAAAGCAATTTCTTGGCAACTGAAATAATTACATAGACTTTAATGACATATTCTTTAGATATATTCTGTTAATAATTTTCCTGGAGTGATATGTCAGCATTTTAGGGTTAGGTTTTGTAGGCTTCAATAAAGTGTTTGATTACTAACACCCTACTTGCCAACATTATTGTATTTGTCTTTATTCATTAGCTTATTCAACCAAATAGCAAGCAATCGTTTACTGAAAAGCACTGTAGTAGGCTCAAAATACGCTCAAAGCCAAATGAGAAAGCAACTTGTCAGAAAATAGATGACAAAAAATGTTGTCAAATCTATTAACAGGACAGACATAAACACAGCCATAATAATAGATATTGTTTTATGCAACATAAATATTCTTTCCAGGAAACTTTTCCAGGAAACTTCTACTCTAATTGAAAAACAATAAAGTACACAGAAATCATAATGAAACATTGACCAGAAACATTTGCTAATTATCACCTATACCACAGGTTCTGATTTAATTTCCAAAAATATAGGAATTAATAAAATAAAATCTGGTTCACATATGAAAATTGATATAAGAAATAGTCATATTCTATGGAACTTAAGTAAATATGTGGTTATGCTGGAGCGATAGCACAGCAGGTAGGATGTTTGCCTTGCACGCAGCCGACCCAGGTTCGATTCCTCTTCCCATCCTGGAGAGCCCAGCAAGCTACTGAGAGTATCTCGCCTGCACGGCAGAGCCTGGCAAGCTACCCATGACATATTTGATATGCCAAAAACAGTAACAATAAGTCACACAATGGAGACATTACCGGTGCCCACTCCAGCAAATCTATGAGCAATGGGATGACAGTGACAGGGACCTCTACAACTGAAATTAGGACAGCACATACCAATACAAAATTTTGACATTACTTGAAAAGGTTGTTTGAAAATATGAAACAGTTGATAGCTCAAGGAATTCAGGTACTTACTAAGGAGACCAAAAATGTGGCAAATTGAAAATGCATCAGCAAAACTGGAATCTTTAAAAAAATTTAAAATAACAAAGTAGCCAAAGTAAAGATGTTTAAAATACGGCTGCAATTTGAAAGCAAAGGGAATCCCTAAGGGTTTTCTATGGATAGGTTGGGGTTGTGGTAGAAGCCCTTATCTTCTACCAAGATAAGAAGCAATCTTGAATCAAGCAACGTTCAGAGAATTTAAGGGGTCCACACAGTGATTCTTAGTCTACTTTTAGGTCTAGAGGATGCAGTGCTATGAACTATCAGGGCTACTCTATATTGCTGGGGAAGGGCCAAAACCAGTGGTACACTAGGGGACCATGTGGTACCTAGGATAGAACTGTGTGGTTCATATATACAAAGATAGTGTCCTGAGCTATGTCAAAAGCCCCTGGAATATTTTCTTAAGATATAGTGATATCAGTAACTAGAATCTGAAAACAACCAGAGTGCCTGAGAACCAATGACTGCATAAAAAACTATAGTACATCTACACAATACTACGCAGTCCTCATGGAGAATGAAATCATGAAATCTGCTTATAAATGGATGGACATGGAGAGTATCATGCTGAGTTAAATGAGTCAGAAGGAGAGGGATAGGTATGGAATGACTGCATTCATTTGTAGAATATACAATACATATGTATCACTGTCATTCTGTTGTTCATTGATTTGCTTGAGCAGGCACCAGTAAAAACTTAATTAACACTATAGCTTTATGTATCAGACCATACAGATACTGTATATCGAACCACCAGACATAGCTTCTTTGAGATATTAGTGCCAATAAAACAAAAGGAACAAATAGATACTCCACGACTTTTGGGGAAAAAGAAGGCAAAGGAAAATAAATAAGTAAAATGAGTCTATACTTGGCCAGCGGTCTCAAAATAGCATCAAAGAAATATAGAAACTGACGACTAGTAAAATTAAGCTGTGCCATCAACCTAATGCCACAATCTTGGAGCACTTTCTAACAGTCATTATAAAACATAGACCATATGGAAAAGGGAAGCAAGCCACTTTGAATCTCTCAGAGTATGTGTTAGAGCCAAAAAACTGCACAGATGTGCCTACAGCCTTAGGGTTATCTTTTGTTCAAGCCTTGGGATTCCCCTCCATTTCTGTTATATTCCTATGTCCCTGCTAACTGGCTACTTTTTTAGGGAAAATCATACCAAGAAACAGAATGTGTAAAATGTGTATAGGTGATGTTTGTGGGGGCTGAGGGCAATGTATGGGCACATGGGTGGAGCACATGGGGTTGTTCTGTGTGTTCCAACACAGCTGTACGTGAGTGTATGTGCAGAGACGTGTGTGTGTGTGTGTGTGTGTGTGTGTGTGTGTGTGTATCTGTGCATATTGAGAGCAGTTTCTGGGCTATTTGATTCTGAGTAGTTAAAAGGCAGCAAAATCCTGGCACTCTATTTTAGCGGAGAAAATTGTTCCATAATCCTAACCTTACCGTTTTGATCAGCTGAGAATTAAAGAGAAGGGTAGGTGGATATGCAACTAAAATGAAGCAAAGGTGCAGTAGTAAATGTCACTGAAAATATAAACCTGCACAGAGTTGTAAAAATAAGTTTCTCCCAGAAGTGCATCTAAGATATATATCAACATATAGAAAGCCTGGGTTTTGACCAATACTTTAAGGAATTATATATTCTTTCCACTGAAATATAAACACTCGCACACTCAAAATATTCTAGCAACAACTTCTTCTATACCCACACATGACTATCCACTGTTGTAACTCACTCTAGAACTTTATGGCAGTTCTTTTCTCTCCTCTAGGTGTTTTTGGAGACACCCTTCACACATCACAATTTAACTATAGTTTGGTTTCTGTTTCCTGCAAACTCTTAGCTAAACAAGTCATAAAAGGAAATACTCAAGACTATCAAAATAATTTTTATATGTCTATATAGTTTTAGGGACATACTGTTGCTTGTTAAAAAAGGCTCTACTACGAGATCCAGAAAAAAATTTTGATCCTAATTTAAAATTAACATGGCTCCCATATAAATGCATAAGTGATATGATTTTCATACAGCTTAATGAAATATATCATAAAAAACACAAAAAACAACAAAAATGAAGTATAAAAGAGAATAACAAGACTGTGGATTAAATAATACTAAAATATAAATATTAAACTAATAATCCACATTTGAGTTTCTGGAAAGCAGAATTAATGACAAAAATATAGAATACTGTTAGGAATCTTGTCTAGAATGCAGATGTTAAGAATAAAGAAGTAAACATAAGAAATAATATTGAATATAATAATGAATATAGAAAAAGGAGGATCTACATCATTTTTGTTATTCTTGTTAAAATTGATATTTAGAACTATATAATTTTAAGATATGCATACTAACTTGATACATATTATCACCTCTGTAAAAATATTGAATGTATTGGCCATTGGAGTGATAATTAGCATCTTTATCATGTTATGTGATCACTTATTTTTAGTCTTAGCATGTTTGATAATGAAATTAAATATTATTATCTTTATTCAGTATAGCAATTAGATCTCTCAGGCTTATTTAATACCCATTTGAGATTGATTACTTGTTATTTTTAAAGGAGAATCCCAACAATTCAAGAGTATCATAAATAAATAATTAAATTTTCTTAGGTATAAATTTAATCTCCAACAGCAAAGTTCCACAAATTTCATAAACAGGGTCCCGTCAGTTTAAAAAATCTAGCATAGAAAAATCTTTATACCTATCCTCTTATAATAGCTCAGGTGCCAGTAACACACAGAACACATTTTTAAATATTAAATCCAAGTTATTTTTTAGCTTCCAACTGATTTTACACTTCTGGGTTCTCATTAAAATTCTTGATCAATTAAAGAAATAATTCTGTCACACATGAGAATATAAATCCTCAAAAAATAAATCTGATCACCACTATATCTTCAGACAACTTGGAAGTTTAGACAAAAATTTTAAAACAGTGAAATCAGTTTAATATTGATAAACATAAAATATCAATAGACAAAATCGATAGTGGGCTGATTGACACTCCAAATGTTAATTTTGTACATTTCTATACATTCTATATATTTCTATACACATTTCTCTTGTTTTTAAACTAAACGTTACAAATCTATCCTTGAGTTTTTAAAATTGTTAGTTAACTTTGAGATTTTTCCTGCTTTCCAAAGATTTATTCAGAATTATCTCTCAATTTCTATGCACTTGTATCTAAAGCGAAGGAAACAGGTCCTGGCAGGTTTTAGAAAGCCATAATTTGTATGGTCAGAGAGTTATCTGAAAGTATTTAGATGCTGTACCCAAAAGTTGCATTTTGGAGAGGTTGGGAAGCTGTGTATTGCTGATTTTATCTGATGATGTTTATAAAGACGAAGAAGGTAAAATCAGAGGGTCTAAATATAGCACAAGTTTGAAATGACTGCTTTTGACTTTTATATTTTGTGACCTATTTTTTTTTCCTTTCTGTCTTGCCAATTTTTTTCTGGCAGTGAATATAATTCAAATTAAAATATATGCCTAGAAAAAAATCTCAGTTCTAAATCAAGTCTGTTCCACAATCAAGAGCTCTAATCATTTTATAAATATTAAAGATGCAGCAAGTAAAAATGTCTTCCTTTGGCATTGCTGTAGTATTTCATCAACCAGGTCCGTGTACAGGGCAAAGCAGGGGCAGAAGCACCAGAGTTAAATTTCTACTTGGACTTTTTCCTTCTATGACATATTCTTGTCTTTCTTTTTTCCTTTTTGGGTCATACCTGGCGATGCACAGGGGTTACTGCTGGCTCATGCACTCGGGAATCACTCCTGGCGGTGCCCAGGGGACCATATGCAATGCTGGGAATCAACCTGGGTCGACCACGTGCAAGGCAAACACCCTACCCGCTGTGCTATCGCTCCAGCCCCCTATCCGTGTCTTTTTTACACTGCAGTTTATGGGGCGATTTCATAAAATATAACCCAATAATTTAAAAAATAATGTTACTTTTAAAGTAATTTTCAAACAAAGTAAAATTTAAAAGTGTCTGCATGGTAGATATTAACAATCAGATGAACGGAGGAAAATTAATACCTGTTTATCTTTATTTTTTGTTCAGGCATAATGATTTATAAAACTGCTAATAATGGTGTCTTAGGCAAAAAATGAACCATATCCTTTCATCACAAGTCAGTATTCCTCCACCAGTGTCTCCAGGTTTTCTTAAAGAATCCTCCCTTAAAGCATCTTTCTTTCTTTCTTTGGTTTGGGTTTGGGGCCACACCTGGTGTTACTCAGAGCTTATTTTTGGCTCTATGCTCAGGGCTCATTCATAGAGATTGTTGGTGACCAAATTTGGGCTGGTTGGGTCAGTTGCATGAAAGCAACTGCCCTAAGTCTTGTACTATCTCCAGATCCTTTAAAACATCTTTCTAATGGGTCTTGTACACTTTCAGACCCTCCCCATCCACCACAAATTTAAAGATCTTACAAATTTTCTTTCTTAAGAAAATACTTAATGCACATAATCTATCATAAATATGAATTTTAGAGTTTCCTAAATCTTTTCATTCAACTACTTCAGCTACTTTTTTTTAAATCTAGTTCTACCTCCAGATAGAATTTCCCATATTGGATTTCAAATATACTACCTATTATAGGTTTAAACCTTCTCCATCCCTGAAAATAATCTATGTGAAATAAGAAGTTTTAATGACAGGTATGTTGATACATCCTAAGCAAGAAGAGTATTTAGTGGCCCTTAGCAGATTTTAATATGTACTTTTAATTATACCGGCAATACATGTGCAAGTTCACATGACAGCAGATTCACATCATCTCCCCACTCTAGTTTTATCTCTTATTTTATTTGTAAAATTCTAATCTCACTTTGATTTCTATATTTTTGTTGTGGGCTATGTCTACTGGGGGTTGTGTCAAAGCTAACTGGTCAAGGAATGGACATGGAGCAGAGGTTCATGAGCACTTTGATAGTGGGTGTACAGTAAATTTATACAGTAACACAGAAATCTTAACACTACTATAATCCTATTACCTCAACTATCACTGTATCACTGTCATCCCAGTGTTCGTCGATTTACTCGAGCAGGCACCAGTAATGGCTCGATTCCTTCCAGCCCTGAGATTTTAGCAGCCTCTCCTAACTTGTCTTTCCCAATGGTTGGAGGCTCTTTCAATTCATAAATTTACATATGTATAAATCAAGTGTTAATATATATACGCACAAATACATACTTATGCACACTGTAGCACTGTAACACTGTAACACTGTTGTTCATCAATTTGCTTGAGCAGGCATCAGTAATGTCTCGATTGTGAGACTTGTGAGACGTGTTGTTACTATTTTTGGCATATCAAATACGTTCAACTATAATACTTTAAAAATAAATCATTTTGAAAAGAATTATCCAACAACCCCAAAGTCTAATAGATTTGGAGATGAAAAATCTGGTGTAAATTAACAAAATAATACAAAAGACTTTTTTGTTACTGATTGCTCCCAATGAGATATTATTTAATACATATTTTGATGTAAATATTTTGATGGATTACATTTCATTATATTTGAGCAAAGCAATGAAGCTTTTCCCCTCACAGTTCCAAACATATTTTGATCACTTTAAAGCAAACAAAGAGAACATATTCTATTAAAAGACAAGCCCAGAATTTCAAGTGTAACAGTTTTTTTTAAGGTTCTGTAGATGAAGTTCTTTTTTTGTCCACTTTTCACAGAACAAGTCCAGCTCCTGCTCTTCCAAGATGCAATCAATCCATCAATCCTCCTCTAAGAGGCTTCCATTTCTAGTGTAGCATTTATAATACTGATGTTCATAGTACCAAGGTAGAGAATTTTTTTAACTAAACTCAGATAAAAATCCAACAAATGTCCCAAACTTCAAATAAAGAGGACTATGAGGGTGATGTAGATAGGATTCAAGCTAAAGGATGAATTCTTTGATAGAGTACAAGCAAAAATGTATAAAAAAATGGTGGGAGAAGCTTGATAATATCAACTATATTAAAGGACAAGGTAGAGGAAAAAAGTGAAGGGTATAAGAAAAACAACAAATGCCAGATGATCTCACTCGTCTGTTGTATACAGAACAGCAAAACAAGGAAACAGTATCATGATGAGATACATTTGACCTTAGGTGATGAAAGTAAGATTACCAAGGTGTAGAGAGTGGGTTTAGGAAGACCAAGGGATGACTATATGAACATAAGGAGAGTAGCAGAGGTGCTGGAGAGATGGTACAGCCCATAGAGTGTTTGCCTTCACTGTGGCCAGTCTGGATTTGATACCCAGAACCCCATATAGTCCTCCAAGCCCCACCAGGGATGAATCATAACTGCAGAGCCAGTAGTAAGCCCTGAACACTGCTGGCTTTGATAAAAACAAAATAAAATAAAACAAAACAAAAAAAACCTAAAAAAATTAAAAGGAGAGTAGTAGAAACCCTGGACATTTTGGTGGTGCTGAACCACATCAAAACTATAAATAACACTATATGAATGTGTTGCCTAAATTATAATAAGAATTTAGTTTTAATAATAAATATTTTATTTAGTTTTAATAATAAATTTAGTGTTAATGATATTTATGAAAGGATATTTTCTTTATGCATTTAAAATTATACATTATTAGCTAATATATTGATGATACATTTAAGAAAGTAACAAACCACAAAGGAGATGAAATAGAAAATAAGGACAAGAATAAATATGAGAAAGGAAAAAAATGAAATATTTACTTACTAAAATAATTAAGAATCCTATTTAAAAGGTAAAATAAGGCAGGCATTTTTAGCAATGTGAAACTAATATGGCATTATAAAATAAAAAATTTAATAACACCTCACCTTTTTTCTAAAGGTTCATTCATGTCGTGTATTCACGACGTGAGTTCTTGCAGTGATTGACTGAAAAAAAAGTGTGATATTAGATACTGGTTTTCAAATGTGCTCAGATGTTGGTGCAGGCAGAAGGCACGCTGCTTTCTGCCAAGCACTCTGTCTCTAGAGAGTACTCACTCTATGCCAGGAACATTTGCAGAAATCATTTTATGTGATTTTCTTTAATTATCACAATAACCCTATGAGATAAATACTATTATTACACACATTGTACATCTGGGGAAAGTTTGACTGAGCTATGACACAATTCCCCCACTTCAGGAGCTTGGACAGCGATTCTTCAGTTTTATTTACCATTAGAAAAACCTGGAAGAGTCACTAAAAACACAGATTCTGGTTCCATCCTACACTGCCTGGTTCAGCTGCTCTGGAGTGGAGACTAAGAATGTGCATTTCTAATTTAACTAGGGTTTGGCCAATGGTAAGTCAATCCCACTGGTGTGGCTTCAGGCCTCCAATGGTAGCACTATTTGGGGAGTCATTGAAATATGAAGACATTATACATATATCAAAAGAGGTGATTACTTCTGTACTCACATCCACCAAAAGCCTATAATAAAAAAGTAAATTTTTTTCTTTTTGAAATTTACCTTCCCCTAATCCTGGTCAAATGGAACAAATATTTTAGGGGTGAAATTTTATTAAGAAAATATTAGATAAAAAGTCATGCACATTAATCTATTTCTTTAAATTCACAAAGACTATGTTAATTTAAGCTCAGCCACAGAACTTCTTGGTTGAGATTTGCTGCATAGAATTTGTTCACAGAAACACAATACAGGAATTACTTTTAATTTAAAAAGAATTATTTTTATGCCAAACAGTATACAAAGACTGGGAAATTTGCTTTCTAAGGTTTAGCTTTGGCATTAAATTTTCTAGTGGAAACAAAAGGAATGTCACTCTTTATATCTGTAATTATAAAACTGAAACTGAAACATGTTATTCCAGAAAGCAAAAATGCTGCTTAAAGCATTGAGAAAGATATAGTATAAAAAAAAATAAAACTTATGCATACAGCTGGAAAGATATTCCCACCAGCAGTGCTCCCTAAGCACAGAGACATGAGTAAACCCAGAACACTGCCGGTGTATGACTCAACACACCCCACAGGCACATACAAACAAAAACTCTCTCTCTCTCTATTTCTCTCTCTCTCCCTCCCTCTGTCTCTCTCTCTCTTTCTCCCTCTCTATCTCTGTCTCTCTCTATCTCTCTCTCACACACACACACACACACACACACACAAACATGCGCACGCCTTAATAAGGCTTGCGGTCAGAGAGGTAGTACAACAGATAGGGAACTTGAATGAAGTAGACCCAGGAGGAAAGATATCATATGGGGTCCTCTGAACAACCCTGGACACAGCCAGGAGTAAGCTATGACCTCCGCAGAATCCCCAAACCAAATTAATTATGCATATATGTGTATATGTATATGTAAATATATATATTTATGTGCATATACAGATGTGTTGTGTGTATTACTTTTTGTTCTTACCTCATAAACCACCACAGATATTAAAATGTATTCTCAAAAATAGATATCAAATACATGGTAATTGATTTTTAAACACTTCTAAGTATAACTGATTCTAAACTAAATCATTTGATCCAATTAAGAAGCATGAAATATACAAAATATCCATAGATTTTTCCATATGAAATGTACTCAAAGTCAGACAGTTTATAGTAAGGAATTGTCATATTTTCTATTCAATTAAAGGTTATTTTAACTATTTATAAAGCACTGCGCAGACATAATTACCAAAATTCCTTTGTACAGACTAGGTCATACAATTAATGTTTAGGGTTCAATGCTGTCTCTGTGCTAATGGGTTATTCCTGGCATTCCTCAAGGGACCATAAAGAGTGCCAGGATTGAAACAGGGTTAGCTGGGTGCATGGAAAATGACTTAACATCTGTACCATCTCTTTAGTCCCATAAAAATCCTTAGTACTAAAACCAAAGAAAATTTTTGAAAACATAATGCAGAGTTTCATAATTTCACATTTAAGTCAAATTGCATTGTCATCCGAAGTCTATCTGTCTGAGATTAGTTCAGATATATAATGTTAAAAAACAAATTCTTTTCATACCAAGATGTCATAATTAATTCATAACCTTCAGACTAGCAATTACTATAGTAATTATTATCATAGTAATTATTGGAAAAAGTAAATAAAGACGATTGTGCAAAAATGTCTTAACATCATGCATAGTTATACACACTCAAATTATTAATCAGAGTGTAGCATGGGTCATTACTGATAAAAAGATTAATAGATTTTCATTTAAAGGCAAATAAGGCACAGTTGTAGAAGATACTTCTAACATATGAATTTTCAGAGTATTCAAGGAAAAAGAACAAAATGTGAAATTGATCTAAAACTAATCTCTATCTAAAAAAATTATTGAAAGGGAGAGAAAAAAATGTACACAAGAAGGAGAATGATCTTCTCTAGGAGAGTAGAGTGCCCCATAAAGTAAAAAAATTACATAGTCCAACTTGGAAAGGCATTGATTCCAGAACGGCACATACTTGAGTTCAGTGTATTTCAAATTATCTAAAATCAAGATATAATCTATATGCCATATTGTCTTATTATCATCTGAAAATGCTAAAATGTAATTTGATTTAGACCCATTTTGCTCATCTAACCTATTATTAATGAATCTGTTTCATAAAATAGTACATCATTTCTCATGATTCTTGACATCCTACTACAAGAGGTACCACCGTATCACTGTATCACTGTCATTCCATTGATCATCGATTTGCTGAGCAGGCCCACTCATCCTAGCCCTGAGATTTTAGCAGCCTCTCTATACTCATCCTTCCCAATGGTGCCGCATTAAAGGCTCTTCAGGGTCAGGGGAATGAGACCCATCATTGTTACTCTATTTGGCATATTAATAAGCTACGGGGAGCTTGCCAGGTTCTCCCCCATGTGGGCAGTAAACTCTTGGTAGCTTGCCAAGTTCTCCAAGAGGGAGAAATAGACTATTAGATGTTCGGGCTAGCCTCACGCATGAAGGAACTGACAGAGGGACCCATGTGTGCGGGACCTGGGGCCAAGATCTCCAAGGCTGCTTGGATCAGTACTGGGCCTCTTTCACCTAGATTCCACACTTTCCAGTAGTAGGCTGTCACACCCAGAAACTGCCCTGGCACTGTGTAATCCCATCAACAGCCAACATCCAGAGACTATAAAACCAAGCTCCTGGAAGTGGTATACTACAAGAGGTAATTTGCTTAATAAAATTTCATTGAAGTTGAACAAAATTAATTTCTACTGACTACAATTGTGTGTCAGAGACATACATGTTCTTAATTAATTTCACATTAATAAAGAAGCACTTTCCTGTATAGCACTGGCATTCCCTAGGGAAAGTGTCTGAGCAAAGATTCAACAACTTCTGTAAGATAAATGAGATGTTACAGTGATTTCCTACCTGAAGAAAACACGAAGTTTGCATTTTTACATCCACATTTCTTGGTTTTGTTTGTTTGATTTTTTAAATTAAACTATTGTGAGATATATAGCAGAGAGTCTCTTGCCCACACGCCTGGCTGACTTCCCAGGGGCCCCTGGAAGGGGATGGGCTCCAGCTTCCCTCCCCACCCCGAGCAGAGCTCCCAGCGGCCAAAGACCACTGGAACCTAGCCACAGCCATGCTCAAGGCCCCTCTTCACATGTTCAGACAAGCCTCACGAATGAAGGTATCGAAAGAGGAACCCAGGTGTGTGTAATCCAATCAATGGCCAACATCCAGAGACTTAAAAGCAAGCTCCCAGAAGCTTATATATCTTATAACCTACTTCTCCCTTTGGGAGAAACTAGCAAGCTACTGAGAGTTTCCTGCCCACATGGGACAGCCTTGCAAGCTTCCCATGGTGTATTCATATGCTAAAGCCAGTAATAAACTGATCTCATTCCCCTGACCCTGAAAGAGCCTCCAATTCAGCATTTTTGGGAAGGCCAAGTGGAGAGAGGCTTCTAAAATTTCAGGGATAGGAGGAATGGAGAGGTTACTGAGTCTGCTCGAGCAATTTGACGATCAATGGGATTTCGTGATTCGTGATTCATGAGATATACAGTTACAAATTTCTCCATGATTGGGTTTCAGTCATGCAATGTTACAACACCCATCTCTCCACTAGTGTACAACATTTCCCACCACCAGTGTCTGTCTCTAATTTCCTTCCTTTTCCTTCCCTCTACCCTCAACATTATGGCAGACACTTCTCTCTCTCTCTCTCTCTCTCTCTCTCTCTCTCAATCTCTCTCTCTCTCTCAATCTCTCTCTCCCCCTCTTCCTTTTGCAATCTGGTTGGCAAATAAGGTTATCATGTATGTCACTTTACCTACTTTCAGCATTCAATTGTTATCCACACTGATCATTTCCAACTATTATTTATTAATGGTACAAGAAGAAACTTTGAAGTCATTAAAAAATGAAGGTCTTAGCCAAAAGTAAAATTAAAGGGGGCAAGAGCATGTAGTTCAGGGATCAAAGGTTCATGCCTGACACACATGAAGCCTAGAGTTTGATGCTGGCAACTGCAAGCCCCCTAAACACTGCTGTTGCTGCACTGTGGAGCCTCAGTACTATGAGGCTGACACTGCTGGATCTGAGCATGAACCTGTCTGCCATATTGGCCAAGTGTCACCAAGAGGGTCGCAGAGCTCCCTGAGTACTGCTTGGGATCTCCGCTCAAAAGCCAAAGTCCCCCTCGGGACTACATCAATAGCACAGCGGGTAGGGCATTTGCCTTGCATGCATGCGGCCAACCTGGGTTCGATTCCCAGCATCCCATATGGTCCCCTGAGCACCACCAGGGGTGATTCCTGAGTGCAGAGCCAGGAGTGACCCCTGTACATCGCATGGTGGGATCCAAAAAGCAAAAAAAAAAGGCAAAGTCCCTCAAAATAAATAAAACAAACACACAAAGGACATATAGTATTGGACAAAAGTCTGCTTTATTTTCACATTGGTGGCCTCACAGTGTGGAACAGACAGTGGACCAGCAGTATAGAAATCCACAGACATTGCTAAGGAAACACTGAGAGACACCACTGATCAAAGGCCACAACCACTTCTCCTTTTTGATAATAAAACTCCCTGGCTGCACTGGCAGTTCAGCCCATGCGTGACCCTGAGACCTGCAGATTCTCAGCACCCTGCTTAATTCCACACTGGCGAATCAGTAGGCTAGTGATATAACCAACCACCAAAACTAAGAAGGAAGTTTGCAGTGAACAATTCGCCATTTCCCCAAAAATAAGAAGTTGGGAGAAGAGTTGTCTCTTCCTCTTTGCTAAGTTCCTGGGCATGGTGCTCAGAAGAGTGCCACCATCTAGAAAATTGACAAGTCAGTCAAAAAGAAAGAAGAGTTAACAGATTCAAACAGACACATTGGGGAACGTGTAAATAATTTGGGTCCTGAGCAAATTCTTTAAGCTGTTAGATTTAAGCTGCTGAATTCATTGGCTCAGGAACCAGTTATCTTGGGGATCTTATTGGTTGAAGTGGGGGAAAGAATTCCTCTAAGAACATATCTTATTACAAAATCTATATGGAAATAAGTGAAACACTTATTTCCATACTAGGTGTGACAACAAAAGCTCAAGGCACTAGGTGTGTCAACAAAAGCTAAAAGCAGTTTTAAAGGCCACACACTCAACACAACAGGCACCATAGATTTATTTAACATTGCTTACTAGCTAGTCTGAAAAATGGTGTACCTCACCAGCCTTATATCACATTGCCAGCCACCAAGGAAAAACCCTCGTCTTTGCCAGATGATTTTTAGAAATCTCTGCTCTGCCTCATGACACTCTCTTGGCTGCTGTGAATGAGCATCCTGAACTCTTATTCAGCCACTAGTGAGAATACATTTTTCTTTCCAAGGATGTTTTCTACTCCCTGGAGCTGAATCTGGAATGCCCTTACAAAACAAAACATATAAAATGAAAGAAGATGACAAAGACTTTACCTCAAATGTCTCCATTATCACAAAATTTTCTACTTACCTACTAAGAAGGTTTCTGAAGTCTTTAAAGCATTGCTTCCCAAATTTTTGACCTTCATTTACAACTTTCAACTCTGTTTCCTTTCTTGTGATTATCTCTGTCCTGCTAGATGGCCCCTAGTTTCATGCCAAGAGGTGCCCTTTACATGAATGACTCCTTTGGAATATCCTAAGAATCCATAAAGAGGCCATATTAGTCCCTCTCAGGAAACAATGCTTTAAAGAACTCATTTAAAATGGCAAAAATAGGTACTTGGAGAGTTATGACAGAAGCTAAGGAGTCTTCTTGCATGCAAATGACCCGTATGGTTCTCCATGACAGCCAAGAGTGATCACCGAGTGCAGAGCCAGGAGTAAACTCTGAGCCCCACCTTATGTGGGGGGGAGGGAAAGATGGCAAAATATTAGGGTTTGGACATGTGGCTCAATGGTAAAGGGACACGTTCTTTATGTATAAAACCACGATATAATCCCCCCAATCAGCTAAATATACACATACATAAATGAGTAAAATCAGGTGGCTTGTTTAAAAAAAAGGAAAAAATTTAAAACCAAAACATTGAGCCAGCATTCTAAATGTAGCTATACTTGAGCAGAACTTCCTAAAATGTTCTAAAAGGTTGGTTAATGACATAAAATAAGTACTGGTTTGTCTTTCATAATATTCAAAATTCCAAGCAGACATAAAAATAATTCAAAGAACAGTCGATAGAATGCATAAGATTATATTTTAGAAGTTCTCATACTTTCAAGCCATCTACTTTCTAAAGGAAGCTATGAGACCACAAAGACCATCTGGATTTTAGGAATCCAATAAATATTAACATTTATCAAGTCCCATGTTTATGGCAGCTTTGTTAATTAGCTCAAAAGGTCATTTCTGGCACCCATACAATTCTGTAAGTACAAAATGATGATGGATCTGTCACACTACACCAAAGATGTGCAGACAGTTTCTACCTTGTACAAGTGAAAGTGCACGTGTTTATTTTCTTCCTGGAAGTTTCCGCACTATTACCAAGAAGCTATTTTTGAAGGTAATTATATAAAATGTATTTATTATTGCACAAAAATCATTATGTGCATAAATATGAATGTTCAATTTTAGGTAAGGTTCAAAATGTCTATTCATGTGTTTTGACAATACTTGCAACCTTAAACAGGTTGTCAATTTGATATTGTGTTGATTTGGGTCGTTTTCACCCCTTCCATTTAGCTTCCTCTTTGATTTTTGGTCTCATTGCCTAGCTTTTGGCACAGTGAGAAAGCAATTTTCTCCAGAGTCAAAATTAGTACTGCATCATGAATTATTCAGCTCGACACATTGCTTCTTGCAGCACCCTGTGCTCTGCCAGCTCCAAAGTTTGAAGTCTTCCCTCTCACACATTCCAATCTCCATTCAGCTCCCTGCCCTTCACTTCTCCCTCCTCCCAACATGGCAGTCCAGCAGGCTGGCACCCTGGCACCTGACTGAATTTGCTTTATATTTAAATTTCAAGTCACATAGCAGCCTTCTAGCTGGAGTGCTTCAGAGCGCAATCACATGAGGCAGGCTGTTTCCACATAAAACAACTTCAAATAATATCTGTGAGATGAAGCAAGCCTTTAATAACTTCACCTTAAAATAGACTCATTTAGAAGAATCTGACCGAGCACTACATGCCAAAATAAATGCAATATTAATTCTATCTTTGTTTTCTTATACATTTTTCTGTATAAAGGCTCTTGTGTTATGTTAGAGCCACACATCAATTTTCTCTGTTATTTCTTAGTTTCTTTATTTTACTCAGAAAAAAATTTATTTATGTATAAAATAATAACCAGACTGATGTATTCTCATATATCAATAAATAGCAGGGATAGAGTTAGACCTTACTACACACCTACCATGTATTATAATTTTAAATGAAAGACTCATTCATAGTATATTCACCAATTACAAGTATCTATCCTTTAATTTTCATTAGAGTATTTACAAAGTTATGAAATCATAATTTTATAATGATCAGAAGTTGACTTTATGTGGAACAGGCTCTGAATCTGAACTTTACTTAGATGTATGAATTGAAAGCATGTTTTAAAATAATGAGCAAACTAATATAGATGTGAATAGATAAAGGAGTACCTCCTTCAAAAGTGTTCCATATTGAAAAAGGCACTGCATGATTAGGCACACTATTAATCTATCTCTAAAAAAATACTTTGCATCGAGAGGGTCTGAAGTGACAGCACAGAGGGTTGGGTGTTTGTCTTGCACACAAAGGGTTCAATCCCTGGCACCCCATATAGAGCCCACAGGTTTCCAGGTGTGATCCATGCCATCAGAGCCAGGAATAAGCCTTGAGCACAGCCAGATGTGGCCTCAATACAGGACAAAACAAATTATTTAAAGAATACTATATCCTAGAACATAAGAACATCTCTTACGATTTTACTGCTCAAAATAAAAGTCAGATTTACCATTTGTTGTTAGTTATTCTAGATATAGATAAGGCTGAGGAAAGTAGGTCAAAGGGACAGGCAAATACAGAATGATCTCTCTCATATGTGGAAACTAAAGAACTACAGTTAGGGGATAACCGTTAGCCAATGAAAACAGACCTGTAAGAGTCAGCCTATACGGGAGCCCTCTAAACACCCTTCATTTGTGGTCCCTTCTTTATGTCCTTTCCCCTCAGCATGTGAGGCCGGCTTCCAGGGCCTGGAGCAAACCTCCCGGTACTTATCTCTACTATCCTTGGGTGTTAGTCTCCTATTCTGTTACTTTATATTCCACAAATGAGTGAGATCTTTCTATGTCTATCCCTCTTTTTTCTGACTCATTTCACTTAGCATGATACTTTCCATGTTGATCCACCTATATGCAAATTTCATGACTTCATCTTTTCTAACAGCTGCATAGTATTCCATTGTGTAGATGTACCAAAGTTTCTTTAACCAGCCCTCTGTTCTTGGACACTCAGGTTTTTTTCAAGATTTTGGCTACTGTAAACAGTGCAGCAATGAACATACATTTCTTCTAATATAAATAATTTTGTCATGAACATGTTTAAATACATAAATCATTTTAATAATATATTATAACATTTTTTAAAAGTCAGCCTATAGAACTCTGTCTGCCAAGTGGAGGGTGCCGAGTGGAAGGAGACTTTAAAAAAAATGTTGAGGGAACCATTCACTCTGGAATTAAGTGGAGGCTTGGAACACTGTATGTCTGGAACTCTATTTTTAACGGTATGTAAATCACAGTGCCTAAATAAAAACTAGAAAATAAAGATGAATTACTCCTTCTCAATGATTAATCCTGACCCCATCCACAACCCTATTCACTTTCCCCCATCACTGATTTGCTTTAACTATTAGGGCAACTCATAAAAATAATATAATAAGCATAAAATTATAAGTCACACCATGATGCAAAAGACAGTTCTGGTCATCTAATTCCAGGGAGCATAGATGATTATTAAATAAACATCATCCTTAAAGTATATAATTCCACTTATATGTAAATGATTGTGAGCAGATGTTGCTAATGTTACAGTTTTCTATTCAAAAAGATTTAATTGGGACAAGATAGGCCTCTTTAAATTAGAAAATATGTCATATTCCTTCGGAGAGAGATGGCTCAATATGTATGTAAACTTCAGAATTTTAAACATTGAAAATGTGTTGAAAGGAATCTTGATTTTGATAAATAGATGGCATTCTACTCATTTACACCGGCCAGTAGCATGCTACATGCAGCATTTTACTGCTGTTGCTGAAATGATTAATTTAGCTGTGTGCCAAGATTCAGAATTTATACTCTGAAATTTTCAATGCGGCAATGTTCTGCTTGTATTTTAACCGATTCCTTGAAGATGTTAACTTTGTGATTCTTGATTTATGTTTCTGAGTCCGATTTTACGGTTTGAGTAATCAATGTTTTCCCTTCCACCCGTTCCCCCCCTCCTACACACACACCATATCTTCTCTCGATCTCTCCTCTCAATGTCACATAGTTGGAAGTAGAGCGATTCTGGTGCAATCCCCTGGGGTTAGTTGATGAGTATGGACCATATGTTCCTGACTTTCTTCAGAGATTACTGTGTGTATTACATTGACAAACCAACTCCCCAAAACAATTCTGGATAACTTTATACTATACAAACAGCTTGCTAATGAGTCGTGGTGGCAGTTGCCATATTTTAGTAATATTTATTAAATCGTTATGAGGCATGAAACTGTACTGCTTTATTGCTGTGATGAATGACTTAAAACCTAGAAGGTTTTGTTTTTGAAAATAATGTTTGTTAGTTACGTTTATAGACCTTTTTTGCCCCTCATGTGAGTTTTACATATATTTTTTCTGTCCCTTATTTATATTTAATCAGGAAAGGACAAAGAACATATTTTACAACTGTTCTACTGACTTGACAAGGTGAAGAGCAAGGTAGTAACAATATGATTAAGAGTGTGGTACAGCCTGTGAATGCAGTCTCTGCTAGGAGGCTGATATGGCAGAATGATAGTAAAGGTGCCTCACAGTAAACAATGCTAGCACTGACGTTCATTGTCATTTTCCTGGTCATTTCAGTGGCTTACATGGGCATATAATTTTAAAGGGTTGATTGTAGTAGGAATGGAATGCAGAAATAATTTTAAAATAGCATCCCCAATTGTATTTTAAAAAAGTTTTCATTTTTTTGTGGTCTAAACTGGGTTAGGAAATCTTCTTAACAATTCAGACACAGTCCCTATTTTTTAATAAATCTGTTCAAGTCTCTCTTCTTTATAATTTAGACCTATGGAACTTAACTAAGTGAATTAACTTTCTTCAATCTGTGTCCTCATTTATTAAATGATAATTATACCTGCCCACTACACAAGATTTTCTTTAAAAGTGAGAAAATTCATATAAATTGCTGTGCAAACAATAGTGTCCACACACTGTAACATTTAGCTATGCATCAGTTCATAATGTCTATACCTAAAACTGCCAATTTCTGGCTAGAACGTTAGTAGAAAGGTTAAAGCATTTTAACATGTAGCCAATCTGGTTCCATCGTGTAAGTTCTACAAGCACCAATGGGCTTAGCCCAACACCAGAGGGCCTGTACAGCACCGCATGCTCCCAGCCCATGCGTTGAAGTACTAGCTAATTGGCTGAGAATTACAGGGAATGATTCCTGGACCACTGAGTTTTTCAAGGGAGCCCCCCTGAAAAATAACAATTTCTTTATATAGATTTTACATTTTAAGTAATTATACCAGTGGTGTTTAGTGAGAATTTACTATGTACTAGGCATCAGTGTAAGTACTTTACATGTGACCATTTGGATTCATTCCATATTTTGCAGGTACTAAGGCACAGAGAAGTGAAGTACCTTGCTCATGTTTATGCACTAATAAGTAGCCCATGCTCTTTATGATTGAAATATAAGCACAAATAAATATATGTTTTATTTTAAAGGTCTTAGGAGCTATTTTTAAGTAAAAAATAAAAAAATACATTTAAAATGGCTGAAAAAATTCACTCCCCTAGCTACTCTGATTCAACTAGGACAATTATATTGATTGCCTTAACACTACTGTACTATAATCAAGAGAAAACTTGATACATTCATATTGAAACAAACTTTAAAGGTCATTTTGTTCAGAAACTCATCTGAAAAGTCCATTGTTTCTCCAGCATGTTCTCCTTTCCTTTTATCAAAGCAATTACAAAAGCATAAACGTAGATCAAAGGACTCAGCATCTGAAAACAAAAAACTATAAAGCACAAAAGCCAGCTACTCAAGAGCCTGAGAATCCCCAGCACATATTTTCTTATTTGTAATATGGAAGTAATAATCTCAACATCAAAACTTTCGTGTGAAGCTTAAATTAGGTGAAGTATGTGAACGTAGTTTGCAAATATGCTACCTCATTAGCTTTTTAAAGGTGCTATTCTTTTATTGTGGGTATCAAGAGAAGGATAAATTTATAGATGAATACTATATGTGGAAAACATTAGAAATTGACCGTACTCTCTATGGTCAATGAGATAGCTACAAAATATAGCATGAATTCCAAGTCTGGAAAGCAAACAATTGGTTGCTATTTGAAAGCTTTGAGTTACATCAGCCAGCCTAATGCCTATAAGCAATGAATAATTCTCATTGGTGGTTCAGTCATAACATAAAAATTATTCTCACATTGCAGAGATTAGGAGAGATAGAAGAAATACACATCAAGAGGTTGAACTGTAACTACAATATGCTCAGTTCTAGGCCCATTATCAAGGATTAGCAAGACTTGCTGCTCAAGTTATGCAGGTGTATAATTCTACACTGTATTAGTGATCCCACCAGAGTTACTATGAAAAATAAAAACAAATAAACAGTTGCTAAACCAATGAGAGTGGTCATTTGTTTAGAAAACTGTCAGACTCTGGTTGGGAGGAGGCCAAATGCAGTATCAAAGGAGTCATAGAAATTTCAATTATTCTTTCTAAACATTATTAATTCCAGAGGCAAAGGAGAAAGCATAATGGAGAAACTTAGTATTTGTAACTCACCCGCATGACAGAGCCTGACAAGCTACCCATGGCATATTTGATATGCCAAAATCAGTAACAACAAGTCTCACAATGGAGACGTTACTGGTGCCTGCTTGAGCAAACTGAGCAAATTAAAATTTAGTTGCTCTTAGAGGTGAAAAAAACAAATAGTAACATATTCCAAGAGAGGGAATCAATCCATTTCTTTGTCAAGAATCAAAGAAATCTTAAAAGAAAAATATTGAATGTTGTGCAAGCAGTTTACACAATTTTAAAGAAGATGTGGAGTATGATATCTGCTATCAGATTAGAGAATCAGGAAGAATAAAAGTATTGTTTAATAACAGTTATGACACAACTCTGAATAAAAAGTAGATATGAAATATGTCCCAAATACAGAGCAGAGAAAATACTTGTTTATGAAGTTTAGAAAATTAAATATGATAAGTGTTTTTAGGGACAGTAATAAATTAAATGTTCAAGGCATTAAAGTAGATAAGGAAGTGAACAGAGGATGAGAGAGATGCATGCACTAAAACATCCTCTTACATCTCTGCAGCCTTCATCATTGGTCCCTCATTCTAGTAGAAGTGAAGATGTGATCACAAACATCCTAACTTCCATTCTACATATCCTTTCCTACTTTCCTCAATTTGTCATTGACACTATATTTTACTTCTTACAATCCATCCCTTGTGCGTTTATAAATGATAATGTGTTCATTCTTACAACTTCTTTATTGGGTCTTTTGGTGATGTCATGGCTTCTCTTCTTGCTTTGTGGACCTACTTGAAGATATTTCTTTGGCAGTCTTTTCTGTATAGAACATCTCTCCAACAGTTTTCATTAAGTTGTACAGTTTCTTCTAGCACCTTAAATCAGAATACTATTGGTTAAAAGCGATAGAACTGAGTAAGGTGCGAAAGAACTACAAAACTAAAACCACAAACTTGACCTAACATTGAAGAAACAGAGGAAGAGAAGAAATTCAGGGTGACATTCAGAATAGAGGCTGGGTGATTTGGAGAATGGTAATGCAATTGTCAGGAAACCTGGTTAAGAGGTCGGGGATAAAAAAGATAAGTTGAATTTGGCATAATATCAAGTATCCCTTAAGGTATATCTGATGTATGTCTTTAATATCATCCTTAAGAGTTAATATCCAATTTTCCATCTGCCTATTCTACATCTACAGTTGAAACACATTGAATTCTGTACTCATAGAACTCTATTATATCATACTATTTGGGTTCATAAAACATCTCCATTTATTATAAAGGGGCTACATGGTAGATTCTTGTCAATAGATGGAGCTGAGCAGGACAACTGCCTATACAGGAAAGATCACAAAAAATCTTTTCACACTCTGAATTTACTTTTGTAGCAATCACAGAGTTCAGTGCTTAAGATGCATCAGAAGACAGAATTGTCTGAATTTCCACAGCTCAGCTTTGACAGCATGTATCTGAGTTCAAAAGAATTGCACATTACACACTCAATGTGAGAAATTGAAAAGAGAGACAAAAATTAAGTTAGCATGTTTTATAGAGAACAACAACAAAGAATGATGCAGTTTCTCGTGGTTAACCCCAATAGAAAGAAATCTCCCATTCCCCTCCAAGGAATAAATAGATCAATAAATAAAAACAGATCCCAGAACCCAGGAGAGAGTTGGCTTGAGAATATTAATTACATTGGGAGAAGGTCTCTTGGAAAGCATGCTGTCAGCATAAATTAACTCTGCAAATCAATCTCTTCTACTTCACAACCATCTCCTTTTCTTAACCTCCACTGGTTAACCCAACTCAAAAATATTCAGCCCAAATAGCGCCAAGGTACACAAAGTGGAAGAGAGTAGAAAATGAACAGAATATCAAAGAGAAGGTACCTGTCACAAAGGAAAGCCACCAGAAAAAAGTACTCGCATCCAACTATATTATGAAGAAGGAACTTTTACTGTAGTAAGACAATGATATTTCATCAATGATTATAAACTAACAATAGTTATCTTGACTGATATGTAGCTTGCATATACTGTTAGTGCTCCAGATTCTATAGGATTCAGTATTATACATGAAGTGTACTAAAATTATGTATTGAAACACTTTATTAAAATTGTACAAACAATTTTGAAGAATCAAAGCAAATAAATGCAATGTTACTTTAAATTATTTAGTGAAAAATATTTCATTAAATGTTACTTTAATGAGTTGTAAAATGTTTATGATAACCTTACTGGTGAATTTTTATTTGTGCATATTAAATTATACAAATTAAATAATAAAGCCTAAAAGTTCAGAAGCAAAATTGGTATTACAATCAAACAAAACTGACAGAGCCATATGGACTGCATTTGAGCAATAGATTGTAAACTGTTCTAGTGACCTGTTAGAAGTTAGAGGCTCATTCTCACTCATCACAACCACATCTCCTGAGTGGAACTCAGGAGAGAAAGAATCACATGATTTGTCTACTGGAATAGAGACAGAAGGGAATATGTCATTTGTAACACTTTTTAAAAACTGGTTTGCATTCCAATGTCTCTTTTCCCGCTTTCACCATAACAGATATATGTGTGTGTATATATATACATATATATACATAGTTCTTTACACTAATTATAGAATTGATATAGCATGCATCAGACATATAGCAAATGCACAATTTATATATAGTTTATTTATGTAATCAACAAAGAACTTTATTGTTTTATTTTTTAGTTTTAGAATTTTACCTGAGGCACTGTGATTTACAATACAGTCAATGATAGGATTTCATACATACAATATTCCAACATTGCATGCTCCTACTACCAGTGTGTCTACTTCCCTCCAACATTATCTCAGTGTCTCGTTCTTCTCCTCCCCACAGTCCCTTGCTGTGGTCAGCTCAGCTTACAAACCAGTTA
This sequence comes from Sorex araneus, assembly GCF_027595985.1. Lineage (NCBI taxonomy): Eukaryota > Metazoa > Chordata > Mammalia > Eulipotyphla > Soricidae > Sorex > Sorex araneus. The sequence continues at coordinate 44,777,223 of NC_073312.1, forward strand.
TCATGTCCTCCCTAGTTTTAAACCATTGAGGTTCATTTATTTATTAGTGAAGTAAAGCAGTTTTATTAAGGAATATGAGAGAGAGAGAACAAAGTACTCCATAAAGTAAAAAACAGGAATCATATATCTCAAGTTAGGATCCAGGATATTTCTAAGTGAAATGCTTAAGCAATTTAAATTTTAGACTCTTGTTAAGTTATAGTTAGCAGCACCTAAAATGATTGAACAGAAAAACAGAGGCTTGAGGTATATATTTCAATTGTTTGTCATACTAGCCAAGTAATTGATATTGGCAGACAAATGCACCCAATGTAGTATTAAATATTTTATCCAGCCAACTCTTATTTTCCTGATTACTTGTATTTTCCTGATTATTTGTTCACCAAGTAATTCTGATTGTTACTCTGATAATGTGGTTTTGCACGGTGGCATACCTAATAGAAAATAGTGGATGAAACATATGTATAGGAACAAAATCATTGTTCACTTGTATTGTAATCTAAACTTCAACTGTAACTTACAATTCTTTCTTAATACTAGTTCACTTTTAAGGTGCATTACAGACAATGCCATATATAAGCTGCACTGCCACATATTATGTCTCTAGAAACAGTGAACAGTGAACTGACTTTTCACAGTAACCATGCTGAGTAAAAGACAGTATACCACTTTCATCTTTATTAACTACAGTCAAAACCTAAACAAGTTAAGTCTCTAATGTTTAAATGCATTATCTCAGTGTCTACCCTTCTCCACCCCTCAGTACCTTGCTGTGGTCAGCTCAGTTCAGTTCCACAAACCAGTTACCATGTCCTTCTTAATTCTCTACCTTTGTGGTTTCATTGATTTTTTTCACTGTCACTGTCACTGTCATCCCTTGCTCATTGATTTGCTCAAGCGGGCACCAGTAACATCTCCATTGTGAGACTTGTTACTGTTTTTAGCATATCAAATACGGCATGGGTAACTTGCCAGGCTCTACCTTGCAGGCAGGCTATTCTCAGTAGCTTGCCAGGCCCTCAGAGAGGGATGGAGGAATTGAACCAGGGTCACCCGCACACAAAGCAAATGCCCTACACACTGTGCCATTGTTCCTTTTCTCCATGGTATGCTTCTGGTCTACTTCTGTGAAAATTTAATCTCATTAGAACCCAATTTGAGTTTTCTTTACTGTTACTTGATCTTAATCTCTGCTAGCTTGGGATAATTTTAAGTAAAGTGAGTCAGAAAGAGAAAGATTAATCCAAGATCACTAAAATATGGAATCTAAAAATCAAAACTGGAGTGAAAAAACTTTGAGTGAAAATAGAACCTTAGATTCTTTAACAAAGAATTCTGATTGCCAAGAGGTAGGAAGAGGACTGGAAAGAGTATGCACTGTCGTAATGAAATGACATTTTATTGGTAGGTATGAGTTGGTAACACAATAGTTTGATACTTCTAAAACATATAAACATTATATTCTTACAATACTATCCCAATTTAAATTAATTTTACAATAATAAATGTTGGTTTTGATTCAACCAATATTACTTGTTGATTAAATCAGGGCATCCTGATCTGCAGAGAAATTTATCTCAATCTCTCTCTCTCTATATATATATATCTATATATATATGTGTGTGTGTGTGTGTGTGTGTGTGTGTGTGTAGGCAACAACAATTTTCAAGTAATACTGATATGATTTAAGCAATATGAACTCAGTAACTGGTCACTGATTAAAGGGAGATGAATAAGTGACAATCAATTATTCCCTAAATTATGACCAATAAATAGACCCATGTCAACTTTAGCATTTGAACTTTTTGCTTTTGGTTATCATATACTAGTCAGTTAGGGAGAATTGACAAAGTTCTACATATTCCAATATTCGAACCTTATCTCATCAAGGACTGGAGCTTTAGCAGCTGGTAGGGCATTTGCCTTGCATGCAGTTCGATTCCTTGAGAAGGGTTTGATTCCTCCATCCGTCTCGGAGAGCCCAGCAAGCTATCCCTCCCGAACGGCATAGTCTGGCAAGCTACCCATGGCGTATTTGATATGCCAGGAACAGTCATAATGTATCACAGTGGAGATGTTACTGGTGCCCACTTGAGCAGATCGATGGACAATGGGATGACAGTGCTACAGTATTATCTCAACAAGCAGTCCATCCACATTGCCCACATTCTAAACTTATATTTACCAACACCTCTGTCTCCGATGCTTCAATTCATCAACACATCAACTGTTGCCTCTTTCTCAAAGTCCTGACACCTTAATGCATAGCTCCAAATAACTGTCTACTGTAATAGCCAAAGGACTATGTAAAGTACGTAAGATTTTGCCTTGTACTCAGTAACTGAGTTCAATCTCTAGCACCATATAAATTCTCCTGAGTCACGAGAAATCATTGAGTGTAGAGCCAGGAATAAGCCCTATACACTGCCAGGTATATATCCCCCAAATAAACAAACAAATAAATAAATAAATAAATGTCTATGAGAAAGACAATGGATGAAGACTAGCTTTAGAATGAATTACAAGCTGAATTTGACTGTCTCTGAACTATATCTCTGTTAAGAACTTGGAAAAACTGTCTATTCCACCTAAACATTTTCCTCCTTTAAAAATAAAATCAAGTAGAATATGGAGATAACTAAAAGGCTGGATTGCATGCATTGCATACAGGAGAGCTGGATGCAATCTGTAGCATCACGTGGTCCTCCAAGTACCACACGGAGTGACCCTGAGCATCACTGGGAGGAGCCCTCAAGCACAACACCAGGAAAAGTTCCTGAGAACCACCAGCTGTGCCCTTCTAAATAAAACAAAATAAAATAAAGTAAAATAAAAACTACACATATTTGATAGGTTTTTTTACCTTTTATTGATGAGTATATGTTGTTATCTTCCTTTCTAAGGAAGCATGACATATGTCTTACTTTTCTCTAAGTTCTTAGCACAAATGATTATATTTCAACATGTACATATATATCAAATGATTAAGTAAATATAGAATTTATGTGAAATAAAATATATTTGTTCCTTTAAGATGATAATGCATATTACATAAATATATACTGAAAGACTTCTATATCTTTCCTCTCATAAGTTATCATGACTGATTATTTTATTATATATTTACATTATATTTATGTTCTTTCTAGAGTACCACCTTATAAAAATGCCCTGCTGAAAAATTCAAATTTTTTCCATCTAATTTATTTTTTCCTTGAAATAGGTATGAGCATCTTCAATCAAAATGGTCACAATTTAAAAAATATTATTAGGCTTTCTTAAATTCCTAAAGATTTTGCCCAGTCAATCTCAATATGGATAACCTTGAGAAAATTGAAAATTTATTACAGAAATAATTTCAGGTGATTCATAATTTAACTCCTTTTATAAAATAAAAATTTCTGAAGCATTATTAGAACACTGAAAACTTTAAAGTGCAATCTAAACTCTAAAATCAGTCAAGATTGTTTGATCGGAGTCTAGCTTTCTACAAACCTTTCTAGCTCCAAAGATGGCCATTTCATTTCTGTATAGATGCTCTCAAGATAAATCTCTAAACCACAGTCTTATACTTTAGATAATCTCTTCTCGCTTAATTGAAACTAAATATAGCTAAATTGGATATAACTGCAATATCCTTTTATCACCTACATTGGAAACAGGACATGGAAATTTCAAGCCCATTCCTTCAAGTCCTCAGCTGTAAACACCGTTAATCTTTCATCTGCCCCAAGGTTTTAGCTTTCCCTCAAAGAATAAGAAAAAGAATCAATTTGGAGACTAATACAATTAATTCTGCCCCTTAACTCATCAGTACTGTCCTTGGTGTGTAACTTTGTCCTATTTCTCCATAAGGTTACAGAAAATTTTGAATTATATCACAAAATTGATATGTGTCAATGTTAGACATCTACACCAACTTTTCTCCTACTTCCCTAATATTTCACTTGTACTTCCCAATCCTTTCATTTCCTGTGAAAATGACACAGATGGCAAAGTAATACCATCACTTGATCCTTATGCTCGTCCTCTTTCTGCCACCTTTATTCCACTTATTGACTAAAAATGAACATGAACAAATAAAATCAATGCTACTATTAAACAATTATGTGAAATAAGGGTTCTATATAAAATGCCTAGAACTACATTCATTTTACAATACTGATTTTAAGGGTTTCATCTAGACTTTTGCACAAACAAATTTGGGTATTAAAAATAATTTAACTTTTCACTTAAATTTTCATAGGATAAGAGTTTCCCATTCTTATACTTAGACCATGAAATGCATTTAGTGAATCAGCTCTCAGAATAAAGCTTAACAGGGAAAACTATAGACAAAATTCTAAAATTAAGATCCATAGAAATATGATTCCAGAGAACCCTCCAAATTTGCTTTGCATTTTTTACTAAGTTTTGAGAAATTTGGCTTTAGACATTATAGCAGGTCTCAGAATAAATTAATGGATGATTAAGTAGATTAGTATATTCCTTTATTATACCTTATTGGTTATTTTTAACACACTTTAATAAGAATGAAGATCCAATTAATATTCTAAAAATTCAAATTTGATGAAAGGATGAATGTATGACTTAGTGAATAAATCAATGAACCAACACTATTTTTAACTTCAGAGAAAAATCAGGCCTTTTCATAAATTAATTTAGAGTGGTAACTGGCTGTATTAAGAGTTTGGTATTTTATCTTTGCTTATCTGAGCATCTTACTGAAAATACATCCCACTCAAATATCTGGGGTACAATTGTTACCTACCTGTTAAGACTTTCTCTTCTTATTTTTCTAGTATGCCACTCAAGAAATACAAATGTTATTCTCTATGTCTAAAACATTTTTATTTTTTTGTTTTTGTTTTCCCCTAGTAACTATTGCAAAGATAAAAATTTGTCCTTTCTTTGATCTGCTACCCAAGGAAACAGCATTTACTTATCTTTTTCTTTCCTATTACATCTGAAAGTCAACAAAGTAGGCAGATAAGATATTTTCTTTAAGTGTGGTTTTCAGTGTTTCCTTTCCCATATTTTGAATAGACAGAAAATGATGTGTTGGTTTAGTGATAGCCACATGATTAGACTAGGGACTTTAATGGAACAACCATTAACGGTTTACTTTTTAGGAAGTGGGTACCAGCTTTTGTGTGTAAAATATTTGTTGATTTTCCACTTCAGATATCTATAAATTTATTAACACTGTTCCATATATGATCTGAATATATCAGCATACTAACACCTTAAGTTTCAACAACAATTTATAGAAATCAAACCTACCAATAAATGGTCCAGCTACTGATTCTGTTTTGTTTAAGATAATTATAATTTGAGGAATAAATAATTATAGATATCTCTAATTTACATCTTTCAAAAATGTTAAAATACAAATTGTCTAAAGACCTTAAGACTTTTTCATTTGTTCTATAAGAACTGTATAAATTCTAAAGTAGGCTTATTCCTTACATTATTGCATTAGATAAATATTGTAGGCTACTGCATGTACCTTTAGAGATTTCATGATATTTACTAAGATAATATATTCTTCTGATGATCGGCACAAGATTTGCTTTTTAGATAAATCATGTACCTAAAAAAATGGGTCAAAAACTAGAGCATATATTAATAATAAAATCACTCATCAAAATTTAGATAAACCTTCACATGTTAATCCAAGATAATTAAACAAAACACCTAATGCATTGCACCTGTGTGCTCTATGAACTATTCAATACACTTTACATATATGATTGAATTTCATATACTTTCCAATTTTTTGGCAAATAAAATACTTTCTTGTAGAGTGACTGCACATTTGATAATAATCTATCTAGAGCCGTAATAATCAGTAAATAATCAGTAACAGTATTACTAACAGCAATCCTTCGCATGCACAACACATTCATGGTGCACAGTGTATAAAAGAATGCATACTTCATTAGCATCTTTTAGTACAGATGGATAGGTCTATTTGTATGTATTTGACTGAAGCAGAAATTAAGTATCCAGGAACAAGGAATGAGTGGTGTAAGGTCACAGAGGAGATAACTGAAACCTAAAACTTAGGTCTTTGGTCTCTCAGACTAGGATACTTTCTAATACTCTATAAGGTTGTAAATGTTATCACAGTGGTTTCAGAGGAAAATCAGAGTTTATAAAAGCATTTCACGTGTCATCTTTATTTATATCTTATCACGGGTATATGGGCTTGTTACTGTTCTAGTCATCAAACTGAGGAGACAAGATTCTGAAAACCAGCACTTTCAAAGTGCTATAATATTCAATACTACCTTATTGGAAGGGGCACATTGGGATGCTCCACTTTTGGCATTTGACTTCTGAGCGTTTTCATCTTGTCACCAATTTTCACACTGTTACTATGGCTTGGATTTCAATGAAGCTACAGATGCACACATGGACAGAATAAAAACACTGTATATTACTTTTTTTTGTAATTGTTGCTATAACGGATCAGTATGAGCTTAGTAGTTTAAGATAATTCTAACGTTTTGTTTGTTTTGGCCACACTCAGCAGTTTTTAGGGATTATTTTTGATTCTGCACTCAGGAATCAGTCCTGAAGGGACGCTCACACTACATGGGGTGCCAGGAATTGAACCAGGGTCAGCCATATGTAAAGCAAACACCCACTGCACTATTGTTCCAGCTCCCACAAGTGAATTTTTTAAACTCACAATCTTACAGGCTTATGTCCAAGACAAGTTTCACTGAATTAACTAACAATAACGTGTCAATAGAATATTGGTCATTTAGAAAGCTTTAAGAATTTTTCTTTTTTAAAAAAACCTATTTTCTGATTCTTGAGATAGCCTACATTTCTTGGTTCTGACTTTCTTCTGTCTTCAAAGTTAGCAATGTCTGGCCAGATCTTTTCAAGCTATATCCCTTTGGCAGAAAATATCTTTTCTCCCTTTTTAATTATGAAGGATCTCTGATTACAGTAGATTCAGCAGGTTAGACACAATAATGGATGATTTCTCCATTTCAGTATCAGTGAGTGGATTAGCAAGCAAACACCATTGCATCAACAGCCTAAATTACTCTTTGCTATATAACACAACAGATTGACAGGTTCTGGGGATTAGGACAGGGACATCCAGTTGATGAGGGGATGGATGCTAAGGGGAAATTCTTATACTTCCATATTCAGATAGAACAAAAATCTATATCCAACTTAATTTTTTTAACATGTGAAGGGAAAATTTTTCTCCATTGCACACTCTATCATAGACCACACCCTCATAAGATATATTCTGAGTTATGGAAATGGTACTGATAATCTGTGACTATCACCAAGTATCCTACACTTGGAAAATAAGTGAAATTTCTAATCTAGGAATAAAAAGGTTCATTTGTGTGTTTTATTATGACTGCATTTTTGTTTCGTCACAAGTAAGAAAGACGTGATTTGATCTAAGTCAACTTCAAGGCTAAACTCTACTGCTCATGAAAACATAGAGCTCTATTCCCAAGAATCAAGACTGCCGTATTCTGATGACTTCCAATTCCATCCTCAAGACCTCTGTCCTATTTTAACCAATCTTGGGATGGCCGAACAACGGGAACTTTTCTTTTAATCATTCTGAATCAGGTCTTCCAAAACACCTCTCAAGTAATAGTCCTGACTCTGCCCCACCTGCATTTAGGAAGACAGGTAACCCAAAAGGCTAGGGGAACAAGATAGATTAGGAGGATTTTCAGAAAAAAGCAACAATTTAACTTACTCTTTCAAGGTACTTAAAACTATCCAAAGGAAGAGAGGAGTGGGAGTTTGAAATAAAAGAGACAGACATTAAAATTAGTACTGATTCCTATAATGGCCAGAGTGCTGAGGGAAGATTCAAATCCCCTTCCCTGGAATTCCAGGGAAGGGGATTTGAACCTTCCAGGGAAAGGGACAAGAGTTCATCCTGTATCTTTTGGGTCTACCTGATAAATAAATTTACCAGGGTATATTCTAAAAAGTAATGACAAAGGGGCTGGTGCGATATCACAGTGGGTATTGCGGGTATTGGCACGTGGTATTGCACGAGGGTATTGGTATTGCAGGCTGGTATTGCACAAGGCCAGCCTGGGTTCAATTCCTCTGTCTCTCCCGGAGAGCCTGGCAAGCTATCAAGAGTATCCCGCCCGCATGGCAGAGCCTGGCAAGCTCCGTGTGGCATATTCAATATGCCAAAAACAGTAACAAGAAGTCTCACAGTGGAGACGTTGCTGGTGCCCACTCAGGCAAATCGATGAACAACGGGGATGACACGACAGTGCTACAGTACAGTGCTAGTATTCTAAAAAAGAATATGCTCCCAAACTCTTAAATTTGTTGATGTATAAGTCAAACACCTGAAAAAATGCATGCATTATTAAAGGCCCAAGTCAGATGCCACCTCCTCTGTCAAACTTTGGGAGAAGATTCCTCCCCCGCAGCCGTCCCACAGCACGGGCTTCTCCTCTCAGGCCGTGTCTGACTCAGAGGGAGATGTGCATGAGGCGTCTCTTTCCTTCAGATCACGAACTACTGGGAGGCAGCCACAGTCCTCCCACTGCCACATGGACTGACCTCCCTGGATCTGCGCCCACGCTCCCTTTTTCTCTCTTCCTCAAGGCAAGTAAGACAAGCTTCTGTTCTTTCTTGAGGCCGTCCCTACATTAACCATCTGAATTCTCTGCCTCATCTTAAGGACTCTGTTCCGATCAAAATCTGCCTTACATCTTGCCATATCAATCCTCCCCTCCCCCAAAGTTTCGACAAACAAAAGGTTCTAACAGCCATTCATTGATCTCAGGTGCCCCTTCCACCTATAGTTGGCTTTCTGCTCTTTGTCACAGCATTCCTCAAAAGTCCTCTCTAAATACAGTCTGTATTTCCTCACATCATATTTATCTTTTTTATTCTTTTCTTTTGCTTTTTGGGTCACAACCTGTGATACAAAGGAGTCACTCCTGGCTCTGCCCTCAGGAATTACCCCTGGCAGTGCTCAGGGGACCATATGGGATGCTGGGAATGGAACCCAGGTGGGCCACATGCAAGGCAAATTCCCTACTGCTGTGCTATCACTTCAGCCCCTCATATTTATCTTGAACCCACACACAAACACTTGTATTCCAGTTACACCTCTAAAGCTATTCTGCTAAGTTCAGTAATACATCACTAACCCCCCACATAATGTCTCTATCATCATCTTGGTCTCTTATAACCATTGCAGATAGTTAAGCTCTCTTTTTTTTCACTTTTTTTATTGAATCACTGTGATATATCCTTGGATTTCAGTCATACAGTATTCCAATATCCATCCCTCCACTAGTGTACATTTCCCAGCATCAGTGTCTCCAGGTTCCCTCCCATCACCCCCTACCCCAGCCCCCAACCCACCTGCCTCTGTGATAGGTGCTTTTCTTTTCTCCCTCTCTCGTTTTGGGTATTGTGGTTTGCAATGCTGATACTAAAAAGTTATAAGCTCTCTTTTTGATAGTGAGTCTATCTGGATGGGGTAGCCTTCAGAGACTCTTAGATTTCCTTTCACCTCACTGGTAACTGTTTCTGAACTTTTATTTATTTATGTATTGCTGATTTTCCCCTGTGATATGACCTATAAAAGCTGAAGCTCAGTATCCTCTTTGTCTCCTGTCTCTGTTGTTCAACCTTTACTATACGGAATTTTATCTGAAATTGACTGCAGCACAGGGTGCATGTAGCTGAAATGCTAGAGCCCAAACCCTTCATGCGTGAGGCCATATGGAAAACTAGATGGGTCACATGCCTATCCCACACCCCCACCAACAACTGCTGGCTGTGCTCCCCAAATAACCAAAATTTAAATGAAACTTGCTAAATGTCAATCAAAGTGCAACTCACCACTATAGACATTTGTGTGACAGTAATGACTGTTACCTTCTGAGTATTTATCCCAGTGTACTTGGATGCTTAGATGGCATAGCATGTCAAATAAGTGACTTATTTTCTTATTCCAAATACTTTTTAAACCTTCTCAAATCTCAGTAAATTCTAATCCATAAGCTTAGAACCACTAGGGAATTTCAGATTTTGCCCCACCATTCACATCAAATATACATATTTTTTTAAATCACACCAATATTTTTCTAATTTCCACTGGCACTATGCCAGGTCAAGCAATTAGCAAATTCCACCTGGACATTTACCCTATTGAATTTTTTTCAATTCTTGCTTATCCACAACAGCTCTCTTCAAAATAGCTGCTACTTAATGAACATTTTGAAAATGTAAATCAAGTTATGTGCAGCAAGATTTCCAGTAATTTCTATCACACTTGAATAATTCTCAAACTCCTTACTATGACTAAAGGCTCTGGAACACCTAAGCATTTTCAATCCACCTATTTCCTGCACTTCCTATATTGTCTGTCACTCTCAGTCATTGTCTTTCTCTTTCCTTCTTCCTGCACTGCACTCCTTCTGACAGTATACTATGGACATCTTGGGGGATGGGGGAGTTGGGGGGTTGGATACACCCAGCAGTACTCAGGGTTTACTCTTGGTTCTGTGTTTGGGAATCACTCCTGGTAGTGCCAGGAACACCTGACGTGCCTTACCGGCTGCACTATCTCTCCAGCTCACAGACATGTTGATAAACTGTCTCTCCTTGAAGGTCTGGGCAACTCCCGCAACCACCCACATTGCTACAATGCAAAGTCAAATGTCTTAGAAAGGTACCTCTGACAACTGAAAGAAAGCATTTTATTTTATTCTTTTTAGGATTTATCATCATAATTTCATGACTATTTAATTTGATTGTTGTGTAGTCTATTTCTATCCACTAGATTTGAGGTTCTCGAACTACTTAGTCTAGCATACTTTTTAATTTTTTTTTAATTTTTTTAAAATTTTATTGAATCACTGTGAGATGGTTACAAGCTTTCATATTTGGTTTTTTTCAAACAAACAAACTAATAAAGAATCACCGACTACTTCTCTGAAAATATACTTTCTGTAAACAAACAAGCAAAGCGTGTCCTCTACCTGGCCCCCTGGACTGTTCAAGTGGCCCCACCCCAGCCAGATGGGCAGTCCAGCCCACTTTGGGAAACTGCACTTGATTATAGTTCCTTGCATTTCTTGTTCTCTAAATATTTCCTTTAGACAGAATAATACCTCATACATGATCAGACCTCAATAAATACTTATTAAGTGAAGGAACAAATACAGTCATCATATCCAGCAAAGAACAGGTACAACACAGGAGTTAGAAGTCGATAAAAAACGTTGTAAATGTTGTATGTCCCAGAAACGGCAAGGCATCCTTGATTCAGAGTTTAGAGCAAAAGCATCCACAGGTCAGCTTGATTTGGCATTTCTCAGTGGGTTGTCTGGTGTCCTCAGGAAATCCCAACAGAGAATGATTCACAGGGCCCCCTCTCAATAGCCATACCCTGTGCTCACTCCTGCCAATTACTCAGCTTTAGCTCTGAACATAGCACTGTAATTACACCTGTTACTAATTAAAGGACAAAATAAATGTGAAGTGCCAGTGAAATACAGCACAGGGGTAAAGCAGCAATTATATTTATTGTATAATTTCCATTTGGCAATTATATTGATTGTACAATTGAACATACTGCATAATGGTGATAATTACGATTGTTAACATTTTCTGCTGGGAAGAATCCAAATGGGTAAACAGGTTGCTTTGAGTTACTGACAACCAGAACAGGGAGTCTGGAGTTCCTCTTTATTTCTTACACTTATTGATCAGAGATATTTCCTTAGGAAATACTGAAGTTTGAAAAACAGACCTTTCATGTTTACAGAAGGAAAATCAATGTGAACCTTTCAGTATATTACATTGATGGAGGCAGATAAATGCAAAGGGAAATCAAACCCAAAGAAGGAAATAAAGGGGAGAAAGTGTTCCCATGGTAGGACCGAATGGGTCACAACTGGACCAAAGGCATTGGGGAAAGAAATTCCAGGGCACAAGAAAATGGCACTTGCTGACGCTTGAGAACAAGTCAATATCTTAGTGGTTCACATTTGCATCACCAGTGGGCAATGTGAAAAGGGTTTGGTTAAGAGAAAAGGCAAACTATAGGACTTTGAGTTCTACTTGTTGATATTCAGAAAGGACGCCATGGTGCTCCTGCACCAAAGAGTGAACTTTCCTTTTGTGAAGTAACCTTGGAATGATGAAATTGAATGGTTTATATACTCAAGATTGTATTTTCCCTGCATTATTCACAGCTCCTGCCAGCCTGTGAAGGAAGAAAAGGGATTCACAGTCACGGAGTGTGTGACTTTCCCTTTTGCAAGGATAGGGGAGCTGACTATTTTGTAGAGATAAGTACTGTCACCAATGGAGAGCTAGGACATTGAGTAACTGATGAACTCCACACCCTAGCTGAAAAGTGGAGAGGCAGTTGAAGAGAGCAGAACTGAGGTTAAATATAACTGTCTAAGCACTCTGGGCTCATCATAAAAGCACTGGTGTTGACTTTAGAGCCAGGGGTCTACTTCTAAGTTGATTCACTGACATGATTTAATTTGCTCTGAAAGAAAAATTTGTGACCTCTTAGATATAATAAGGATATTCTGTCTCAAAGGATAAAGAAATTAAAGCCAGTATATAACATGCATTGTTTTCAGGTCTCTCAAGTCATAAACAAAATTTGATCCAGCTATCTAACGTTCAGACTCCCCCACTGCTTCCAGTTCAGAAGTGAATCCAATTCATCTAACTACTCAGGGGAGCTTACTCTGCTTTAACCAGTAAGAACAATTTCATTACTCTTAGCAGGGACAGTGTGGGGTGCTACACAGCCCAATTATGGCTGACATCATGCCAAAACAATCTTAGAGCTAAGGAGTTGCGAGGAGGAGTCGCTCCATTTTATGAAGCATACAACAGAAAAGACATCTCCATTCTCTCCCCAGAGTAGTTTTGTTACGTGGGTAATGCCTAGTCTGTAGAGCAAACATGCGTGCATGAGGGAGCAAAGATGAGAATAAAACTGAGATACTGAGGATGGCAGGACAGATGGTCTGGAGGAAGCTATATCTTAGATATCATCATTGAGACACTCGGTTAACAAATGTCAGAACTTCTCTGTCTCTGATCTGATATTGTTGGTAGCAGTTCCAGGTGTCTTTTCTTTATGTGGCAACTGAAACCTCCTCATTGGCAGAGGTGTAGGGAACTAAACAGATATGTTCACAATCACAGAAAAGGTAGATAAAACGTGTCCATTACTAAAAGATAGCTTGCCGAGTTCAGTCAGAAGGAAAGGGGTAGACACAGAATGATCTCTGTCATATGTGGAAAAGAAAGACACAGAGCAAGGTGGTAACAAAGGGCCAAAGGTGACACAATGAAAGAATTGATTCACAACTGAGTCTGGTTGTGTGTATATGTGTATGTGTGTCAGGGGAAAGGGAGGGGGCATGTTTCTAAAGAGACTTTGGAGAGGGAGATGAGAACACAAAAGATGTATGTGATACTAGAATTATGCACACAGGAAGCCATCATCAGTCATAATCATTTACGTCACAAAACCTCAATTTACAAAACAAAAAAGCTTGTACATTTTGTACATTAACAGAGAAACCAGATTAGACTTCTAACATTTATTTGGTTTCTAGTCAAAATGAGAAAATGTTTCTTGAATACATATAGAAACCAGAAACATATTTTTTAAACTATATTTTAATGTTATTTTGTTACTTTCAGTAATTAAATAAGAAAATATCAACCTATCCTTTGTTTATGGGAAGAAATCATAGACTGTACAAAATGGTTTTAAAAATAGTATAAATAGGGAGAGGCACTGGGGTCCATGGGAAGGAAAGCGGGTACACTGCTGATAGGTGTGGTGCTAGAATTATGTTCAGGAGAAACCATAATTATCAATACAGTGAATCACAAAATATCAATCAAAAATTAATAAAAGAATTTAAATAATCTATTTTAATTTAAAGCTAGTGACTGAAAGCTTACTTTCCTTAAAACCATGAAAATATCCCATGTTTTCCTTTTCTTCTACTTGATAAATAAATTTACTAATGATAATACAAAGGTACCAATTTATATCATTTTGTGGCAATGTGCTAAAAAGCTCTTTAGACATTTTCTAATGAGACCTGAGACTATCATAGCAACATTTTGAGAGAGGCATAATTATCTCACTATTATTAACATGTTATTGGATAAAGGGGATTTCTCCAAGGACCCCCTCCTGAAGTGACCAACACCTGTATCTCAAAAACCCTTCTCTGAGCTGCATGCTCTATTTTGTCCCCATTTGGAATTGTCCATAATAGTTAAAAAAATAATAATACCTTTATTTATCCTATAAAGATACTTATTGAGGAAATTATAAAACATACAAAAATTTTAAAGGTCATAAGTTGTTTCAACTCCACTGACATTTTAGAATAATTTCTCAACTATTTTCCTATCAGCAAGAACATTCAAAACTATTACAATTATATAAAGTCATTTTCAAATTTTATCATTTCATTAAGGAAATATCTAGTTTACCGAGTTAGTGAACTGCCTCTGGAAACTAAACATAATATTCCAGAACAGTTATGTTTAAAAATGATGCTAAGTTCTCAATATCTCATTTCTGAAAATGTCCATTTATAAATGTCATCTAAGTAAAAGATAGTAATTGACAGACTATAGTCCTCTTGAAAAACTCCAATAGATGCCTGAGTTTATAAAAACCTTTACAGACACTTTCTTTGGCTGGAGTAAGGATGCAGAGTAAGGCCTTGCATTCAGCTAACCCAAATTTAGTCCCTGGCACCCCATATGGTGCCCTGAGTCCACCAGGAGTAAGCCCTGGGCATCCTAAGGTGTGCCCCAAGAAACAAACAAACTCTTTAAGAAAGCAATAAGGCACTTCCTTATATGTCTGGTCAGCCTCCTTCAATATTGATATCCTCAAATATATGAAAAACCATTATAGAAAGAGATGTGCCTCTAGACCATAGAAAATTTAGCAACATATTCTGATGTGAAATTGATGGCAAAGTATATTGAGTTTTATCTACATCTTAATTATTTAAAGTCACATTTCAATATTTTATGCATTAATGTTTATTTCCCCCCCTCTATTTTTCCAAAACCAAGATTAGAATGTGAAAATAAAATGTTACAATAACCCTCTATTCAAAAGTCTTGTATAAGTACTAAAGGAAGTCTAACTGGGGCTTTATGATTCTCAAGAGCCTGTGTTGTGAGTCATAGCCTACGTAAACCTGTGTTGACAAAACAAAACCATTTCCCTCATGGGTCCTAATAAAAGGCAACACTCTTGTTATATATGAGTCTCTGGCAGTCTCAACAGGCCAGATATCTAGTATCATAAAACCTTAATTTTAATTGATTAATTAATCCCTCATTTTAGTAAACCAACTGATATATTATAGCACATCTGGATTTTCTCTCTTTTGGGGGGAGGTTTTTTGGGGGACACACCCTGTGGTGCTCAGGGGTTATTCCTGGTTCTGAACTCAAAAGTTCCTCCTGGCAATGCTCAAGGGGACCATAATATGGGTGCCAGGTATAGAAACCAGGTCATCCACATCAAGCAAGGCAAGTGATAGTACCCACTCCAGTCCCAGGATTTTCACTCTTTACCTACATTTCAGTGACATTATATAATGATTCTGTGCACACCTACCTGTCCTGTGGAGTCTTAGAGTTCAATTATGATTCTGAAAGGCTGACGGAAGTGAAAACAAATGGGTTCATAGTCTATCTGGCTAGCACTGGGGATTGAATCGAGGAAGTTCATAGCTGATTTGTTTCTGTGGGTGGGACTTTTTGAGATGATTCCATTAGTTTCTATGATGGAAGGAAAGGTTAACAATCACTTCAAGGAGAAGAGCTGAGAGAGATGCTTCCCCTGTGATTCCCGCTATATCCTCTTTATTGGTGAGCAATTAAGTAGGAAGATGGGAAGATGCAGGAATGTGAAAAGAGACATTGTTCTTCAACAATTCTATGTGAGTTGCCATCTCTTGGGGTTGTTCATGCTTGGTTACATTAACTGCTTGCTTTTAAGCAAGGAACTGTGGAGTCAGTTATCACTTAAGGTAATTTCTAACACTGTCATGCCTGCACATGCATTTATACATAAAGTGATGAGATTTTGGCTACTAATGGCAGGGAACTAAGATATGCAAAATAGTTGATATATCTGTGAGGAAACTCACTTTTTCTTTTTTTTTTTTGCTTTTTGGGTCACACCTAGCGATGCTCAGGGGTTACTCCTGGCTTTGTACTCAGGAATTACTCCTGGCGGTGCTTGGGGGACCATATGGGATGCCGGGGATCGAACCTGGGTCGGCCGCGTGCAAGGCAAACGCCCTACCGCTGTGCTATCGCTCCGGCCCCTGAAACTCACTTTTTCAAGGAATATTACAGATAAACTCAAGATGCCAGTTAGTGATGGGCTGTTTTCCTGGGTGATGTCATAACATTGATATGGTAATAAATCTGCAGTTGACCTTATTTCAATTATTTGTCTTAAAAGAAAACATTATAAATTGCAAAGAGGTGCTAATGTGGCCTTTCAACAATTTTTAAAATTATTTTGAAGGTCATTGAGCCAACACTAATATTTAGTAGTTAGACTGCCACTTTGTTTGCCTTTCAGGTTTTTGTTTCTGCAGAAATTGATGAAAATGATACAGTGATATCTTCTTCAACAGAAGCAAGTAAAATGATAAGTGTATCACAGATGCGCTATGTGTGTGGAAAAATGTTCATTCCCACATTGTGTCTTTACAGTTCTATAGTCTGGAGTATGCATATAGTAAAATTAAGAATTTTGAAAGATTTCAGTTTCAAGTTATTTACACTGTGAACATAAAGTACACTTTGCAAAAATGGACAAATATTGCAAATCTGTCGGTTGGAGGAGATCTGAGGGGGCATAGATAAGAAAGAGAAACTGAGCTAGACTAAAAGGTAAAGCTAATTACTTAACTCTCAACAGCACTATTCCTCAAAACAATTGGGCAGATGCTTTATTGTCATATATTTATTTTGTGATTCCCTACCACATGATACGGCATATGACAAATGTCCTGTGACTTTTTTTTTTTCCATTTCATAACATTCCTCTCAAGAAAGGCCCTAATGAGAAAGCTGAAGGACACTGAGCTAGAGGGGGTCCTTAGTCTAGATCTCCCCAGGGCTCTACTCCTATTTTCATTTTGTAGCAAACTCTGTTTCCAGCCTCTTAAATAGTTATTTACTGATCTCTCCCAAAGGGTCACAGGTAATAGGCTCAAGATGCTGCTGCCTTTTACTCACACTGTGTAAAGCACTCAAAGATGCCCTGTCAATTAATTAGCAGCTTAATTGGAATGAAATTATGTAATTAAGCATCTCATTTCAAATTAGCTATAAATGTTTACCAGCTCATAGGAATGAGACTTTCAAGGGGCCATCATCCAAACCTTCATTTTAACAGTAGGTTAATATCCTCCCTTCTTTTTGCTAGTAAGAAATGAAGTATTTTATGAAAATGTAAGTTGCATAAATCAGTTGGATATGATTTTATTTACATTTTGCAGGTGCTGATGACACCTCCAACGAATTAATTTTCTTTTGGACAAGTCTATTTCTTTCCAAGAAGTTAATTTGCCCCCAGAAGGCAGCTATATTTTATAAACTTAGTGGTAAAAAAACCCCAGAAAATTACAAATATTATAAATTGATATTTCATATATAGACATGTATGTAACACATTAATATATGTATATATGTAAATACATATATACACACATAGGAATTTTAAGTTCTACTAAGATTTAGTTCCTTTGACTGCTATAGAATGATTGCAAATGATTGCATTTCTTTATGGTAGATATTGCTAATTTCTCATTCTCTTCTTCTGTCTTTTAAATAGCTCTCCTTTCTAGGCTGCCGAGATGACTCAATGAGTTGTAGTGCATGATTTGCATGTGAGAGCTCCTGATCCAATTTCCCCACTGCATGGTCCTCTGAGCACTGCTGGGAGTGGCTCCCTTCCACTCTCCCCCCAAAATCCTCAGGAGGAAATAGGAAATAAACAGGATCCCTACCTCTGAGACAAAGACAGCATGGCCATGAGGTCTTATCCTTGCAATTATGATGCAAGTAGCTAGAAAGATATATGCAATTTTCACATCATTTCCTTACATGACAATTGCTGTCTCAAATTGTTATCTGCACTCATAGCAGAAAATGAATGATGTTTCAGTGAGCCAGGTCTTAATTGGTAGGTAAGGGAAAATCCTAGGGTAAAAATAGGACAACCAGATGTAAGGAAGCTGAGTCCTTAAACAATGTGTCAAACATACAATCATCTTACTGGCCTGCTTTCCTATCATTAAACCAGAGTTTCTGATTCTTGGTAACATTTTTATACGTGTTGAACAAACATTTGTTATTGTATGTTGTAAAATGTTTAGTAGTAATTCTGAATACCAGTAGTATCTCTGGATCCCTACTCAGGTTGTGGTAAACTAAAATAACTATCTCTAGAAGTTTCAAAGTAAAATTGAGACAAATTTGCATCTTAATAAAAATAAATGCTCTAAAATTCTTAACATATATTTTATTTATATTTATTTATATTTTATTTATATTGTTTTATTTATATTTTATTAAGATACTGTGATACAGTCACCACAGTATCTTTTCCAGGTAAGCTGTAAGATTAAAATACTGCAGCTAAGAGATGTTATGGCATTAAGGGCTTGCCAAGCATGGGACTGCACCATGACTCAAATATTAGTAAAATCTGGACCCGTGAGTAATGCTAGATGTACACCCTATGTACAGAAACAGTAGTGGCCCCTAAGCATCCCCAGATATAGTCATAAAGCAAACAAACAAAATGATTGAAATATATATTTTATAACACTAAAATGCAATTTTTCCTTTCAATGTCTTGATATTTACATTGTCACTGTCACTGGCATCCCATTGCTCATCGATTTGCTCGAGCAGGCACCAGTAACGTCTCCATTTTGAGGCTTATTGTTACTGTTTTTGGCATATTGAATATGCCATGGACAGCTTGCCAGGATCATGGTGTGGGCAAGATACTCTCAGTAGCTTGCCAGGTTCTCCAAGAGGGGTGGAAGAATCGAACCTAGGTCAGCTGCATGCAAGGCAAATGCCCTGCCGCTGTGCTATCACTCCAGCCCTTACATTAAATACTTACATTAAAACTTACATTAATAAAAACTTACACTAAAACTGTAAAAGTCATGTCTAAAAATGTGTGCTATATAGTGAAAATCAAGGCAGAAGCCTCCACTTATACTGATAGTAATCATATTTTTCACACATCTTGTACAAAAGGTCATTTCCATTTAATATTGTTCCTGATGTATTAATGATGTAGGCAGGCAGGCAGATAGGGAAGTTCCCCTCCCCAGGCGATGGCAGTAAATTTCCTAGGAAGTGATAGCTCTGAAGTTTCAAAGGCCAACCTTGCAGAAAACAGGAACTAAAACCTGATAAGACCCTCACATGGTGAAGAGGAGGGCAGGTTAAGAGTCAAGAACTGAAGGGCAGGTTAAGGGTTAACCGCTGAAGTTGCCCTTTGTAACTACTTGACTGCTTTGAAAGATGTCTTCAGGACCTACCTCTGGGCAGGACTCTGTCACCAAATGGGCCAACAAACTGCCCCTAGGAACTGTAAACAAACATCTGCTCAGAACGGTCAACAAATGTTGAAATTAGCATATTAAGTGAAATAGGTGTGGTTTTCCCTTTTGTATGGTTTTCCTATTGATCCAATACCTGTGATTTTCTTTGATATGTATGATTCTCCTTTGATTCAATACATGTAATTTTCCCCCAATATGTGAGATTTTCATTTGTCAACAAATGTTTAGATATGCAAATTAAGTGACCTATGTGATTCCCTTTGATATGTGAGATTTTCATTTCTCCCCCCAAAAGGGTATAAAAACAGCTAGCTTTTTGAGTTCGGGGCCTTCAGTTATGCCACGCTATTGAGGCACAATTGAAGGTCCCAATATAGCTATATTGGCTTAAATAAACCCCATGCATTTGCAGAAAGAGTTGTCTTGGTTTTGTTCTTTTGTCTCTCCGAGCCTCCCCCAGGCAGAGATCTGCCACCCCTAACAATGGTACCAGCAATGGACCCTGAGGAGGCTGGAACCGCCCCCCAACCCAACTGTGATAAAAGCTCCAGCAGGAACAAAAGGCCAGGAAAGAAATTTCAAAGAACTTTATATTCCACAGAGGAGTGCAATCTTCCTATGTCTGTCTCTCTCTTTTTGACACTTAGCATGATACTTTCCATGTTGATCCACTTATAAGCAAAGGTCATACTTCATCTTTTCTAACAGCTGCATAGTATTTCATTGTGTAGATGTACCAAAGTTCCTTTAACCAGTCATCTGTTCTCGGGCACTTGGTTTTTCTTTTTTTTTCCAGATTCTGGCTATTGTAAACAGTGCTGCAATGAACATTTGAATGCAGATATCATTTTGACTATACTGTTTTGAATATAAAGTAGCAGAATGGGAGACTAGCACCCAAGAATAGTAGAGATAAGTACCAGGAGGTTGGCTCCACAGCCTGGAAGCTGGCTTCACATGCTGGAGGAAAAGGTAGCTCAGATAGAGAAGGGAACACCAGGTAAAGTGTGGTTCAAGGACCTGCTGGGGATGGGAGATGCACGCTGAAAGTAAACTGTAGATCAAACAGGATGGCCACTCAATACCTCTATTGCAAACCACAACATTCAAAAGGAGAGAGAGAGGAGAAAAGAGAATGCTCTGCCACATAGGTGGGGTGGGGTGGGGCGAATGAGGAGAAAGTGGGGGGTAGGAGGGATACTGGGATCATTGATGATGGAGAATGGGAACTGTTGGAGGGATGGGTACTCGAGCATTGTATGACTAAAACACAAGCATGAAAAGTTGTAAGTCTGTAACTGTACCTCACAGTGATTCACTAATAAAAATTTTTAGTAAAAAAAAAATAAAGAAATTTCAAAGAAGACCATCACATTCCCAACCCTACCCCCATAGGCAACCTCCTTAGCAGTAGACTTTGACCTAGATAGAAGTCCTACGTGGGGGCAGGTTAGAAGAACCCTATAAAGGCCACCTTGAACAAAGAATGGGCGCTCTTATGCTACCCAAGCCATGTGCTGTTTGTGCGAGCACAAGTGTTGCCCACATCACCCCTCTTGAGATGTGTACTTTCATGCTTTCATGTCTCATGCTGGAATGTGTGTAAGGACTCTCTCCACCCTTATGGAAGCCCAGGTACTCTCCTGAGAACCTTACTCTCCACTCTCCCACTTTCCCTCCCCACTTCCCTTCAAAATCTCCAAATAAAATCTCTTTTACTTCACTGCTTGTCTACTCCTGAAATTATTTTCTGTGAGGAGAGACAAGAACCCAGTAACCCTGTGTCTGGGTGACAGAGGCGAATCAGGAGAAAGTGACCATCTTTCTACTCCCCACTTCACACGAGCAACCCATGGAGCCCACTGACATCAGTAGCAAAACTTATTTGATTGGATCTCAGTTATTTTTCTCAAAATTAAAACATTTAAAATATGTTTTTTTTTAGTTTTGGGGTCACAACCAGTGATGCTCAGGGGTTTTCCTGGCTCTGCACTCAGGAATCACTACTGGTGGTGCTCAGGAAACCATATGGATGCTGGGATCAAACTGGGTTGGCGGCTGCAAGTAAAAATGCCTTGCCCACTGTACTACCTCTCCAGCGCCTTATAACACTTTTGCATTTTAACTTTTTGATAGCACAGCGGGAAGGGCATTTGCCTTGCACGCAGCCGACCCAGGTTCGATTCCTCTGCCCCGCTCAGAGAGCCCGGCAAGCTCCCGAAAATATCCCGCCCACATGGCAGAGCCTGGCAAGCTACCCATGGCTTATTCAATATGCCAAAAACAGTAACAAGTCTCACAATGGAGCAGTTACTGGTGCCCACTTGAGATAATTGATAAACAATAGGAGGACAGGGCTACATTGCAGATGAGAGTAACCTGAATTTTATAAACCAGAGAATATGTTAAAATCAGATTACAAGAACTAAAAGAAGGAAATACATACCAACTGAGTTAAGTACTAGAGTCTTTAATTGTCTGCTTAAGTACTTGAGATGATTTCTATTTTCCTATTTGTTTTCCTATTTGAACCTTTACAGATGAAGCAGTGTAATAAATACACTCTAAACATGCCTTACCTTCTGAACCCTTCATTGGAAAGCTCTCTTTCAAATTGAAAATGTAAAAGTATATTGCATATTTTGAAATAAATAGCGATTTCCTCCGAACATATTTCAGACAAATGTGATTATCAGAGGAGATAGTACCTCACAGAGAACTTTCCATTATGCTCTAGAAATGCCCAAAGAAGGAAGTAAATCTAAGTTCTTGAGGATGCATTTTTGCAGTGCTATGTAATGAAATAAGAAGTGCACACAAAATAACTTTGATTCACTGAGAAGCTTGCCGGAAATGCAAGCTGATCTGTTGTTATTTTTGTTGTATTTTTGTTGTTGTTGTTACTTTTAGCTTACAGAGCAGTTAATGAATAGTATATGCTTTTGCAAACAAGAATAATTTTCAGATATTTTCTCAAAAGGAATGAAGTGAACCTGTCATTTCAGGGGAAACAAATGACAGTGTGGTGAGCACCAGTTGTTACTGATGACAAAATTCAAGCAATCAAGTGAAAATTCAAATTTGGAAAGCTTGTATTCAACACTATGAGTTTGGCAGAATAAGACATTTTGATGTGAGTGACTTGTGACATCAATAAAACAAAACCCTTTTCTGGGTTACTATAGTCATGAGTCAACATCTGGAGTCAACATCTGCATTACTCACTGAAACATATTTTTTAAATGACCAATACATAATGTTGTAAAAAAAAAAACACTCATTTGAAGTGGAATAACAGTCAATGAATTTTAACATCACAGGGAACAAAAAGTCTGGGTAATGTCAGATTTTACACTAAGCAGTTATCTTTAACAACTATTAACTATGGGGAGAGGGTGTAGAATATAAAATTAAAATCAAAATGATCTGATTTGGCTTATAAAAACAAACTTTACTGAAATTATTTGAATTGACTTACAGAAAGCACCCTTCTCAAACCTTTGCTATAAGTTCCCTTAATTTTGATAGTGGGTTTTCTTTAATTTTTGTGAGGGTTTTTTATTTGAGTCACCACAGCAGTGCTCAGGACTTAGTCCTGGCTCTGTGCTCAGAATCCTGATAGATTCTGGGACCCGTATGGGTTAGTGAGACCCTAACCCCTAACCCAGATTGGCAAGGCAAATACTGTTCTATATCTTAGGCCAAAGATCATTTTTTCTTTATATGATTCCAATATATAATTGTAAGGCAAGCGACTGAAGATACATGTTTAAGGAATTAGTGGTCTTATACTGAGGCAGATATTAAACATACTTAAACTATAATACTATGCACATCTATAAGATGAGCAGAAAAGTAAGTCTCGACAAATGATTCAAAAACCAATTCAAAGACTAATTTCCTTGGTGAGAAATCTATAAAAGTTAAGAAGCCTGGGGCTGGAGTGATAGCACAGTGGATAGGGCATTTGCCTTTCATGCAGCTGACCTAGGTTCGATTCCCAGCATCCCATATGGTTCCCTGAGCATGCCAGGAGTAATTCCTGAGTGCAAAACCAGGAGTAATCCCTGTGCATTGCTGGGTGTGACACAAATAGCAAAAAAAAAAAAAAAAGTTAAGAAGCCAAAGTGGCATAAACAGACTGAATGTAGCCAAAATGAGGAATGGAGCCCTTTCACCACGGTCCTCTCCATGGCCTAAGCTCCAAGTGATTTGGAGGGAATGCCCAGCTCTGGCCTCCTGACCCTTAAGAAGGACAGATAAGGCTTAATTGCTCAATATTCTGGCTTTTTACAGGAATTTGCCTGCCTGCAGGGCTGGTTTCTTTCTTATCACTCCAAGAACAGGGGAGCCCCAGGACATCCCAGAGACCTGGGGGACTATGGGGAATTTACAATTGTTTGCAAAGCCAGGTTTCAACTCTGAGCCAGACCTAAGCCAGGCCACACTCAGGAGTGGCCCCAAAACAAAATCAAGCAAGCAAACAATGCTCAGTTTTTCCTGCTGACCCAGAGGACCTGGGCAAGGGACAACAGATACACTATACACAAGATAGCAGTGAAAAAGGAAAGATCAGTTCCTTCTAACTAGGTTTCATGCAAAGTCCAGCAAAGATGTACCTGCAGAAAAGACTTGAAAAATACCAGGTATCTTTATCAAAGCTGATTGTTAAGGATTTCCCTATTTAAAAGAAAAAAATACACTAGTCTAAGAAATAATGATAAGTGCATTTTGAAATGTGCAGATACCAGTACAAAGTAACAAGAAGACAAAGAAGCATGACAAAGTACTTTGTTCCCTATCAAAGGATAAAACAAATCTATAGAAACGGTCAAGTCATGTAGGCATATGAAGTACCAGAAAAAGTATTCTAAATCCAAATCACAAAGATGCTAGAAGAGTTCAGAAAATATGTGACAAACAAAATGAGAATTTTCAGAAGTAGAATAAATATATGTATATGTATTTTTAAATTTAATTCAGGGGCATAATTAGAGGTCAGGGGGCACATGTGCTGCATGTACAAGGATTCAATTTTGATTCCTAGCATTGCATGGGCAGCAAACTCCGCTGGGTATAGTCCTGGCAGTTCCCAAGCATTAGTTCTCGAGCATACATATACACAAAATATATACATGCTGAAAGGATGGGTAAGGAAACATTTCTTGAAAATGTGGTCAAAAGAAAGCATGAAACTATAAACTGGAAATCTGGGGCTGTTAAGAGAGCACAGAGGTTTAGGTGTCTTCCTTGCAAATGGCCAACCCCAGTTCAGTTCATGTCAGCTCTCTAGGAGTGCACCCTTAGCACAGAACCTTAAGGACCACCAGGTTTGGGCCAAGAACGAAAAAAAATAAAAAGAAAAAGAAAGAGGAGGTTGAGACAAGGAGTTAAGGTACATACCTCACATGTTATTGATTTTGCCCCTTTAATCTCTGCACTTATTGTTACTGCATATAGTCCCCTGAGCATCATCAGAAGTAATCTCTCACCATAAAGTCAGTAGTAAGCCCTATATACCACTGGATGTGAACAAAAACTCCCAAAGAGGGGCGTGGGAGAGAGAAAGGAAGAGAAACAGAGACTGAGAGAGAGAGAGCCAAAGAAAAGTTTGTCTTAAGTAGGAAATAACAACAATAAAAAAAATCCCCAAAATTAACATAATACTAAAGTTCGTATAATGGCTAAAGTCTCAATTAACCACTGACAGAACCGAAGGTAAAATTAGATAGCAACACAAAAATGGTAGGACATTTCATTCAAGTCTATATTAGTTTATAATAGTCTATATATCATAAACATTTATATAAATATATATTTATATATCGATAATAGTTATGTAATATAATATAATTGTGTACTATATTATTATCATTATGTGGTATATAATATAATGATCATACCATTTATATAAACATTATATATTTATCAAATTTATAATTCTATATTACTATTTAATAATATAGAATATCTGGAATATAACTCAATAAACATGATGTAATGAATATTATAGACCAAAGATACCTAAGAGATTTATGTTGAACAGTAATAGATTACAGAGTCTTCTCTTTTTTTTTTTTCTTTTTGGGTCACACCCAGCAATACTCAGGGGTTATTCCTGGCTTTGCACTCAGGAATTACTCCTGATGGTGCTTGGGGACCATATGGGATGCCGGGGATAGAACCCGGGTCGGCCGTGTGCAAGGCAAACGCCCTACATGCTGTGCTATCGCTCCGGCCGCTACAGATTCTTCTTAAGAACACACAAAACATACTCCAAAATATATCCTACATAAGGCTAAAAGCATACCTTTGTTTTATATTTATATTTTATTATAGTTCAGCAGGCCAGAGACATAATATAAGGGTTAAGACATTTATCTGGCATGCAGCCAACTCTTGTTGGATTCCCCAGCACTGCATATGGTTCTCCAAGCATCTTCAGGAGTAATCCTTGAGCACAGAGCCAAGATTAAGCCCTAAACACAACTGAGTGAGGGGTTCAAAATAAATAAACAAACAAAAAATCAATATCATAAATATTGGCATGCCTCAGTGAGGACTACTCAAGATGTCTTTAGTAATTTCTATTATTGTAAAGAGTTACTAAAACCAGAAGCTTGAGATCCACTTAAGGAGAAACAATAAGGGACAGACCACATCGTATGAAAAAAATAAAGCAGGGGGGCTGGATAAGCAAACCACCAGTTATTTCCTCAAGGGAGATCAAGTGGGTGAGTCTGATGTGACACACGCATCAGACAGCAGACACGACTCAGAAGCAGGGATGTGAGGTCACAGTGTGAAAGGCACAGTGATGCCAATTGGGAGTTTCCAGTCAGCTGTTCACACACCTCGAAATGTATTGGGAACAGAGCATATGCAAACTGCTGGGTGTGTAACCCATCAGGTAGCAGAAATAGCTAAGAGGCAAGTTTATGGAACACATACATCCAGGACACTGCATAGAAAGGGAAGAGGAAAAGAAATGAGAGGAGGAGGAGAGGAGTACCGTGACTGTGACTGCTGTCCCAGACAAAGAGGTTGCTGATACCGCTACTGCTGAAGATGGGCCAGCAAAGGTGTGTGTGTGTGTGTGTGTGTGTGTGTGTGTGTGTGTGTGTGTGTGTGATGCACTGCAGCACTGCAGACATCAGGTGTGCTAATTCATAGGCTATCCAAAGAACCCACGGCAGACACACTGTAATAGGTCATACTATCAGCAATATACACCCCTCCCCTATTAAACTTTTATTCCAAATTATATTGGTATTAATTACTTATCATGTGAAAGTTGAAGCTCGGGTGCTAATAGATTTATCTAAAACTCAGTTGCTTTTCCAATAGAGAGTCTTTTAAAAATATTGTAGAAAAAATTAAATATTGCCTATACAGGGTCAGAGTGATGGTACAGTGGATAGGGCACTTGACTTGTATGGGGCCAACATATTGTCATTTCCTGGCATATGAACAGCACCATTAACAGCACCAGAAGTGAACTGTGAGCACCAAGAGTAAGCCATGAGCACCACTGTGGTATAGCCAAAAACCACCACCACCAAAAACAAAATCAACAAATCAAAAAAATACTGCATATAACATGTACTCTATGCTTATGATTAATTTCACCAGATAATCATGAGAAAATTTTTGAGAAAAGGATCAATATATTGTTCTTTTAGTGTCTTCCTAGATTAAAAAAATCTATCAAGTCTTGAGAGTTTCTGAAAAAGCAAAAAATAATGCAATATGTAAAACAATAAAAGACAAACTTGAAAAATACTTGTAATATAAGCATAGCATCATTAAATGACTGTTACTATCTCCCAGGATTATTATTTAATCCTCTCAAGAGCCCTGCTGGGAAGATCATATTGTCATCCAGCAGATAAGGAAAGGTGAGACCATGGTGTTTAGTAATTCATCCAATTTAGCAAACTAGGATTAGGAATTTTGGTACTAGGACAGGAACTGAGGCCTGAGGTCTGCCTATCTTTAAGGTAAACTTTTCTGAAAACATTCTCCCTACCCCCACAATTCCCCCTCTCACTCTCTTTCTCCTCTTTTTCTCTCCTCTCCCTCTCCCTCTCCTGCCCTCTTCTCTCTCATGTAAAAGGATGGAGTCTAGTCTAGTCAAATGAATGCATCTTCCAGGTTGCTCTGTCATTTGAGCTAAAGAGAGCAAATCCAGGTCAGCAGCAATGCCACCAGCTGTGAAACAGGTCAAGAGAAACAGGAATCACTGAGCCTGGGAAATTACCAGGGGGATCAGGGGATGCCATATCGCTGCTCTCAGCTGGAGACAAAAATAAATAAACTTGTCTTGTAAAGTGAGGCAGGTGCAAGCAACTCTAGCACTCACCTCACACCAAACAGCAGAGAAGCGGGCAGCAGAGCTTTTGACAGTGAAGATAGAATCCAAAGGACTCAAATCAAGTATTTTCTAATCCAGGTTTTATGCACAGGGTAGCCTGTGTACCTGGCTGTGCAAAGATAAGGCGTATCATACACAAACCTGTATTTCTCTCCTCTATGTCAGCGGAAGACAAGAGAACAGAATACGTAGTGAGACCTGAAATTCTGGCAATTTATACATGCCAATGCTCTTTCCTGATACCAGTTTAAAAGAACAAATCGTTTGGTAGGGAATGCATATGTTCTTAATAAAGAGTTGAGGACTGAGAAGAGAGCATAGCAGCCCAAGTGCCACTCTATTCAAACAGGTGCTTCAGTCTATGCAGTGTTTTCTTTGCCTGATAGAGAAGTAATAAACTGAGAAATTCAACAGCTACCTTCGTGGTGTACCTGACACTGTATTTGGGAGACAATAATGGGTGAAATGTTCTTTGAGAACTTGCAGTCCAATTAAGGAGAAATACATGTGAATAGCTAACAGCTAATCACATGTTGAATGCACTCCAAGAGGTTTGTATAAAGTGTTATGGAAATTTTTTAATGTTCCCCTGGCAAGTCACAGAAGGCATCAGAATTGAGTCTTAAAGGATATATGATAGTTTCTCAGGCAAAGCAGTAACATTAAGCATTTTAGGAAAGAGAAAATTGCTAACTGATGCCCAGAGATGTGATGCATTCATCATTCGGAGGAATATAGAGTCCTCTGGAAAGAAATAAAGAAGAGACTGTTCAACTGAGAAGATTAGCACAAGCAATACTGTAAAGAAGCCTGTCTGTTTAAAGCCTGTCTGTTTGGACTCGACTTCACTGCCCACTTGGGGCATACAATCTCTTTGGTAAGAAAGACTAATGAGATAGGTCAAAGGGTGGAGGGTAGTTGGCATGCTCAAGACCTGGATTTTGCGCCTCGGTTCTATATGTTCCCTGAGCATTTCCAGGAATAGCCCAAGTGGCCCCCGGACCATCTGGGTAAGAGCAGCACCACCCTGACAGTTGGGTATCGGCAGCAGTAGTCACAAGTATCACTGAGGGAAAAACAAATTCTAATACGAATGACAATTCCCATTATTTGTTTAGGAATGACGATTCAGATATCAAAAGGGAGTTCAATTATTGCAACTAGAAATCATTTCTAGTTATCTGATTCCACATTAGTGAGCACATAAAACAAAGAAGGACACAAAAAAGAAGTGATGATAGAATAAGATGAAAAGGTTATAGAAAAGTATTTCTCCATGCTTTATATGCTGAGAAAAAAAAGTAGATAGATTAAAGACTGTGACATCCTCACTTGAGTGAGTGGATGCAGAGAAGAAAATAAACCACAATCAGGAAAACAATAAAGGAGAGGGGTAGTTTTAGGGAATTTTTTTCTGTTTTGGAGTCATGCCTGGCAAGAGGAATTATTTCCGGTGGTGTTCAGGGAACTGGGATACCAGGGATTGAACCCAGGTTGACCACACTAAAGGCAAGTGACTTAGACTCTGTAATATCACTCTAGTCTCAGTTTTCACTAACTCATAATAGGAGCAAAGTGGTATGTTAAAAATCTGCAAGTTGAAATTAATGACCCATAGGATTTAAAGTGACTTTAAGCATTATAACATTATAAACTGAGACCTGTAATTTGGAAACCAAGAAGGGATAAAGCTCTAGTAAATAAAGTGCTAAACTGAAGAGACCATTGTTGGGAGCAGGAGCGATAGCACAGCAGGTAAGGCGTTTGCCTTTCACGAGGCCGACCTGGGTTCGATTCCCAGTATCCCATATGGTTTCCCGAGCACCACCAGGAGTAATTCTTGAGTACATAACCAGGAGTAAGCCCTGTGCATCGCCAGGTGTGACCCAAAAAGCAATAAAATAAAATAAAATAAAATAAAATAAATAAGAGACCCTTGACCCAGAAGGGGGTCCAGGTTCAGACTGTTCTAAAATATACCAGAGTAAGCTGGAATCATCATCGAGGCAAGGATGTGTGTGTGTGTGTGTGTGTGTGTGTGTGTGTGTGTGTGTGTGTGTGGTAGGGTGGGGAGGGGAAGTGGAGCTTCTTCCTTTATGAGAATTATAATTCAGTCAGAGGAAATGAATATGCTGAATTAAAGAATTAAGCACTAAACCCTATGCTATTTACTATAACTACACGTATATACAGAATAGAAATTAAGCCTTTACATGAAAACAGTGAGATCTACAAATTAGGCGGGGCTTTTGGTTGTGTTTTTGGTTTATTTTGAAGACACACCAGGCTGTTCTCAGGCTATTCCTAGCTGTGAACTGGGGGCCACTCCCGGCTGGACTTTGGGACCATATGTAGTGCCAGGGATTGAACCCAATCTAGATTTATGCAAGGCAAGTACTCAATCTGCTACAGTATCTCTCTAGTCTTTAGGTGCAATTTTACAGTGGTTGCAGGGTTGGTATTGGGGCCACACATGGTAATTCTCAAAGCTTACTCAGAGGTCAATCTGAGAGCAGGAATTAGGCCTGGAAATGCACAGGGAACCATATGGGTTGCCAGGGATAGAACCCAGGTCAGTTGCTTGCAAGGCAAGAACCTTACCCACTGTACTATTGCTCCAGCCGCTTTTAGGACTGATTTTTGCAATAAAGGGAAATAGATGAAATAGAAATTCATTGTGAAGAGCAAAGATACAGCCAGACATTTGCATTACATTATTAAAGGAAGTTAGAATAAAGAAAGATGAGGGTAATGATGGGAAAAATTATAGAGATAGAAAAATAGATGTACATAAAGAGGAAACAGGGTAAAGTTAAATGCCTGGAAAGATATAAGGATAAAGGGAGAATAGTGAAATTACTCAAGTTTGAAAAGAGCAGTTTGGATTGATGCAGTTGCAATAATGTGACTACAGAAATTACTACACTTAAAATAAAGGAGGGGCTCAATAAATGTTATGTTTTTTTTTTGGTTTCAGAAGCAATTCATGTATTTAGTCGCTATTGCCACAAAGGATATTTTTTAATAACCTGGAGTGGACATAAAGGTAAGACACCTGGTGAAACATGAAAACTGAGTTGAGGTCATTAGACCTAAAACTAAAAAACTTGAAACTGAACTCCGAAGGAAAACAGAAACAACTCTATAACAGGCACACAGTTGGGTATTATTAACCAGCGGTGAAGAGGCAGTATAGTCATAGCTGCGGAACTTTACATTAACATCAAGCTACACACACTGGAGTTTGTCTCTGTCAGATATGCCTATCAGCCTTTTTCTCTGAATCTCTGTATGATTTGTCTCTCTGCGAATGTGTGCAATGTAGTGTGTAGACCTGTACCTCTGCTTTATGTAACTGCCTCTAGGTCTCTGGACTCCTACAGGCATGAGTCTTCATTTTTCTTCTGTGTGATTCTACAGTCGTCACTCCTGACTGAATTATTATACCACTGGATCAATGCTATATCTCTGTGTGTTTATCTCTCTGCTATGTGACTATGTTAATATGATTAATTAAGTGTATATGTGACATTTTAATATGTCTGTACTCATATCTAAATGTATTAATCTACATATATGCATATAGATCTCTACATGTATATTTACATGTGTTTCATTTGTGCATAATTTCAAAAGCTTTCCTGTGACATACCAGTTGATGCCTTCCACAACCAATGAAAAATTGTCAGAGTACTGGATGACAAATGGGAAAAGCCCTGCTGTATCTAGTTACATTAGCCTTTTTGCTTATAATAGAAAATTGATCTTATATTTACAGCCTATTTCACTGCATCTCAATGCGCAGATGCGAATCTTTTCATGCCACAAAGCCTGTATCAATTTTAAGTAATCAGTGAATCTGAAATTCTTTAATTTGTTTCAAAAAGGTGGAAAAATCCAAGCCAAGCATTTCTTGAGCCATAAAATTTAATTTACTTCAAAATTTTCCTCAGCTTATGGATTTCCCTTCATAGAGTCTTTCATGTCTTGGGTCTATGTAAAGACTTTGCTCTTTGTAGTAAATTATAGAAGCATCAGGTAGAAAAGTAATTTCAAGAATTTTATCTAACTATTAGGAAAATAACTGAGATGATTCACTTTTATTGGGGTAGGTACTGTGTTACTGGGACTAAGAAAGGAGACTAGAGTTCAGATCAAACCCAGTATTAAAGTGGTCATCAGATCATACTGATAATAGGTTAAGTGACAAAGACAGATATTTGCATTCAAATGTGACAGGAAGTTATAATAAGAAGGACATTAAATTTCCATAGTGGCACGAACCAAGCATGAGTACAGGGAAGGATATAGCATGGGTCTTATCAATGATAAGATTGATAGAAATCTCTCTTTTCAGATAAATCAAGCTGAATCTCAATGTAGCAGTCCCAGGATCACTATGTAAAATACTGAAGTACTAGAACCAGGAATCATATTCAGATTTCTTAATTATATTCTCTAGTTTATGAAGCCAAAGGAGTGGATCCCAGAGGATATCAGCTATTACATTTTCACTCAACCATCTTTTTGTGTGAAGGTCTCTTATTAAGTTAAAAATAAATCAAACATGTAAAATAACACACTTTGGAGCTGGAGCTATACAGTGGATAGGGCATCTGCTTTGCATGAAGCCGACCCAGGTTCGATTCCCAGTATCCCATATGGTTCCCCAAGCACCATCAGGAGTAATTCCTGAGTGCATAAGCCAGGAGTAACCCCTGTGCATCACCAGGTGTGACACAAAAATCAAAATAAATAAATAAATAAATAAAAATTTAAAAAATAAGATAAAATAACACACTTTGAGTATACTAATTAACCTTAAAGTCACAGCTGCTCTAAGGTCCTCTCAAAATGCCTTTTTGGCCACAAGATTAGCACATAAATAATCTTGGATCTCAAGCTCATTACGCTATATTGTTTCCCCATTTCACATCAAAATGTTGCCTACTATAAACAATATACTATTCACCATAAAAATCATGGAGGTCCATTAACTAATAACAATCCAGTAGGAGGGATTCAGGAAACAACATACTGGGTTATATGTATGTTGATAATTTCTCCACACAAAAGCTATGTGTCATGTGCTTAGAGCATACCTGGCCACATTTCTATCTCTGACTTTCAACTCCTGTGAGAGAGAGTACTTTAACCATAACCATTGTGAATATGTGCACAGAGCATGTTACACTATTTCCCCATTAATTTCATAAAAATGAACACTTACATGTTAGTTGTATCCTTGCTATGTAATAAGTCTGATTTATCATCCTTCTTTGCTACAAGTTCTTACAATAAGATGCAAGAAGACGTTTTATAATGATATTTCTTGGGGTTCTCTGTAAAGAAAGGATACCACTTGTTTTTCCTTTTTTATTCTCTCTCCTTTAAAAAAAATACAGATGCAATGGCTAAAGCATTAGTGACCAGTTTGAACAAGAAGAACTTTTGATATTGTAAGCAAAGAAGATGGAAAACAATGTCTCCATTTCTGAGTCCCTAAATCTATGGAGCAACTAAAAGTCCTGAAATGCCTGCTTCTAAATTATTCTTATCAGGAAGAAATCTATATTTATGTTTTGCCTAAGTCATTAAATGTTAAGTTTTATTACTCACTGCTGAGATTGATGTGTTCCAGAAAGGCAAATAACCTGCTCCGAGGCTCTCTGTAACTGCAATATTACTGCTCCTATTCCAGCAATATCTTATATGTCTTTATAGAGAGCAAGCATCAGTCAATCAGCCAAGACATCTGATCAGACTTCTTTAGTATGGGCAAAGTAGAGATGGCACCTTTGCAACTTGGAAGATGTAGCTAGATACAAGGTAAGGCTATGGGGCCAATAGAAGAAAAGACTAGAAAGTGAAGAATATATTATCCTCTAGGATATGAGAGGATCTGACATTTGGGTTGTGTGTGTGAGCGGGGGTCAGGGAAATAATTTTGATTAGTCAATTTTCTCCCTAAATTAGGAATTATTTTCATTCACCCAAATAATGAGAATTTTTAAAGTTTCAATTTTTTATTTTCAATTTATAGATTAAATTACACAGGAAAAATAGGTCAAAATGAAAAGAAAATGTGAGGGGATAACAACTTAATAAAGAAGAAAATAATGACACTTACAAATCAGAGGTATCTGTTTATCACAGTTAATATCATGTTTTCAATTCCTTCACCTCAAGAAAAATATTCTTAGGGGACTGGAGCGATAGGACAGCAGGTAGGGAGTTTGCCTTGCACTCAGTCAACCCGGGTTCGATTCCCAGTATCCCAGATGGTCCCGTGAGCACCGCCAGGGGTAATTCCTGAGTGCAGAGCCAGGAGTAACCCCTGTGCATTGCCGGGCGTGACCCAAAAAGCAAAATATATATATATACATATACATTCTTAGACTGCAAAAATACATATAATATACATAATACACATATGTAAAATTAATATACATTAAAATTTTAAGATTCATAGATTGAAATTAAAATTCAATTCATAGATTGAAATTTATTAGACTACAATATGAAACTTAGCTGAGAGAATTTATTGAAGCTTAAAAAATATGAAAACATATAATAGCCTAAAATGAGGACTGGGTCCTGAGAGACAGAACAGTGATTAAGGCACTTGCCTTCAAGTAAATGACCCTGGTTTTATCCCCAGTATCAGAGATGATCCCCTGAGAACTATCAGGATTGATTCCTGAGCACAATGCCAGGAGCAATATCCCCCTCCCCCCCAAAAAAATGAAGGCTGAAAATATGAGAACAATTTAGAGAATAGGAGAACAATGCTTGGGAAGAAAAAATAAGTCTATTATTTGTAGTCAGTAGTTTAGCAGGAAAAATTTGCCGAACGTGTAGCTTAAAATATGATTTGAGGAATTTGTTTAAACACAAAGTGGAAGAGGATGCTATTAAAAACCAAGTAATTAAAGTGAAAATAAAGGAGAGAGGTGTGGAAAGACTGCAAATTATTGGAGAGTGGGAGCAATTAGAAGGAAGTAGGGAGAAAAGAAAGAGCGGGAGAGAACAAGATAAAAACAAAACAACTCAGAAGAAACACATTAATTAATTATGAAAAAATTTATGCTTTATAAAGATAGAAGAGAAGTATTTGAGAAGTTCAAATTTAAAATCCAGGGTTTAAAATTATGAGGTAAAGGAGACTGGAAAAACTACAAATCTTGAGATTAAAATTTATATTAGAAACATTGGGCTGGAGAGATAGCACAGCAGGTAGGGCGTTTGCCTTGCGTCTGACCCAGGTTTGATTCCTCTGTCCCTCTCAGAGAGCCCGGCAAGCTACCGAGAGTATCTCACCTGCAGGGCAGAGCCTGGCATATCCAATATGCCAAAATTAGTAACAAGTCTCACGATGGAGATGTTACTGGTGCCCATTTGAGTAAATAGATGAAGAAGGGGATGACAGTGATACAGTGATACAGTGATGAGAAGCATTATAAGACAGAGTGAAGTCTACAGAAATATAAATCAGCAATTATTAGAAAGTTTTTGAGATGCTTTTAAGATTCAAAGCAGGCCCTGAAGAGATAGTACAGAGGGTAGGGCACTTGCCTTGCATAAATCAACCTGGGTTCAATCCCCAGCATTTCATTTGCATGACTGGGAGCAATACCTGAGTAAAGAGCCAGGAGTAGTCACGGAGTATCACTGGCTGTGTTCTTCCATGCCGGCGCACACATACACACAAAGACTTCAAAGCAGAAAAACAAACAGAAAAGGGGGCTGCAATTGTAAAGAGATGTCAACATGTAAAAATAGATGAGTGTGTACCCCTGAATTACAAATAAATTGTTGTTGCCGAACAAAAGATTGAATTTTTTAAGTTAGCAAAACAAGATATGCTAAAAAAGAAAATCTTTGCTAAGCAAAAGAATCTTTAACATTCCTTACAAATGCAAATAGCTTCAAACCTAAGTACCACATTTCAGAATTACAAAAATTATAGAACTCAACAGGTAATGTATGAAGATATAAACATAAACCTGACAAAATTTATACCCTGCCTCACTACTTTCTTGATGTGAATGCTATAGAAAGACGTGCAGATTTGCAATTATTATTGCAAACAGATTATTGAGCTCTGCTTCAGCACAAATCTTAAAAAAAGAGAAAGTTGCCTCCAGTAAATTAAATTTAAAAACACACAGGGAATGGAAATAAGCAGAAGTAATAAAATTTAGAGGATAGAAGACTGAGGGAATACAGCTGAGTCAGCTGGCAAGCAAAAATGATTAATCGAGAAAATAAAAAAATAAGAAACTAAATTTACATTCAAAAAATATTTTGTGTGTTTTTTAAGAAAGAGGATTCCTTGAAAATCTGATTGAGAAATCTAGAATTCTCTCTTATTTTAGGGCATTCCACAGGGTTGAATCGCTCTCCTTCCATCATTATGAAAAGAGATTTCAGTTTGGTTTCACAGAACAGTAAAATAATACAGTCGTGAGGGCCTGTCATTGACAGTATCATAAAATTGTAAATATGTGACTAAATTAAAAAACAAAGTCTCAAAACTTTATGAAGAACAACTAACAGGATGAAACTCGTCAACCTGTGCTCATTATTCTGAATATTCTGACTGGGTTTGACTCAGTGTAGAACGGTGAAAATAAAATGCTAAAACATAGACAATGTTAAAATGCTAAAACTAGAGAATTAAATTAAGGTTTTTTTAAACACATCCTCTCATAATTCTTCCCTCACTAGTATCTCCGTACATTTTAAATAAATATATTTCACTTGTAAGGAGAACAGATTAACTTGTTACTGAAGAATTCATCTTAAAGTAGACAAGTAAAAGTTTCCACTGTAATGACAAATTTTGAAAATTCCTACCCAATCATACATAATAGTTTGGAGCTCATTTTTCTAAAATATGCATAGATATCCTACTATTTAAATCTTTTTACAATCCATTTTACACAAAAAAAGAACAAATTGGACTATAAAAAGAGAATGTATTTTTAATTAATAGATAGGAATAGCCACTGAAAAAATGTTCAAACAATACTAAGCCGATAAGACCTTACTTAAGAATTAAGTCCAGGGGCTGGAACAATAGGACAGTGGGTAGGGCATTTGCCTTGCATGCGGCTAACCTGGGTTCGATTCCCAGCATCCCATATGGTCCCCTGAGCACCACCAGGAGTAATTCCTGAGTGCAGAGCCAAAAGTAACCCCTGAGCAATGCCGGGTGTGACATAAAGGTGAAAAAAAAAAAAGAATTAAGTCCAATTTTAGAACTTCAAGTCCAAATCTAGAACTGAGACCACATGTGTTAGAGGGTATCAATACCTTTAGATATTTTCTCAATTAACTTCCACATAAAATACAAAATAGTATAAGTAATAAAACTATTCTAATTTGAAAGTCCCACATGTTTTATTAAAGTTTGACAGTAAACAGCTATTATTACATTCTCTAAACTGTTCACCACACTGTTCTGTTCTTTATTTTTTAAAAGAGGGGGTAGACAGAGAGGGTGGTTGGTCCATATCCAGTGGTGCTAGGGGTTATGCCTGGCACTGTCTCAGGGACCACTCCTGGAAGTATTCAGGGGTCCAATTTGGTGCCGGGGATCAAACCTGTATGCAAGGTCTGTTGCATACAAAACAAATGCTTTAATCCCGGTACTATCTCTCCAGCTCATCCTGCTCTTTAAATGTCACTGTCACTAAGAAAGATGTAGCAGTAAATTCATAGCCGTTTATTTATGCTTTGGGAACCTTTTTTCAGCAGTGGGGAATATTTAGACTTACACAGATCACTGCTCCAATTGAACCTAAAGTTCAAAACTATTTTAAAAGAACTAAAGGTATCAAGCACTTTCCCAAAAATTTGATATATACCAAAATGAAAACAATATTCATAGATATCAAAAACTATTCAACACCTAAAAGGTAAAATCCACACTGTCTGGTATTGATAACCACCCCCCCCACCAAAAAAATAAAAAGACAAAACAAAAGACAGACAAAACAAGGACAAAAACAAACTTCCCAGTGTGAAAACAGCAGGAAACAATGATGCAGGAAAAAGAAATAACAGTTATTAAATCATTAGATATATATTTAAGTAGTGTAATATCTGAAAATCTTTCTAACTTGAAAAATTTATACACACAAATTTTAATAGTTAAAGGAAACACAGTGCATAAATAAATAATACCGACATTATGGTCAATTCTTTTTTAATAAATGTTGAAAATAAAACCTTTAAAGCAGTCTGTGGGGGAAAAAAAAAACAATGCATACATGGGGATAAAAGCAATAAAGACAGCAAATGTCTAATTAGAAACAATGCAAGCAAGATGATGGTCTAAAAACATGTAAATCACTGTAGAGGGAAAAGTGGGTGTGTAATTTACTAGCAAAAATATTGTTCAACAATGAAAGATAAAACTGACTTTCAAGCAAACAATTCTGAAGAGAATTATCAGCAACAACCCACATAAATTCAATCAAGTCCGACATACAGACACAAAGTAATGCCAAGTAAAATTATGGATCTAAACAAGAAAATGAAAAGATCCAGAAAAGTCACTACATAAGTAAATGCTAATATTTAGCTTTAAATATATGCCAATGTTTAAATTAAAAAATTAATAATGCAGTATAAAATTCATAGTGTAGGGGGCTGGAGCAATAGCACAGCAGGTAGGGCATTTGCCTTGCACTCGGCCGACCCGGGCTTGATTCCAGCATCCCATATGGTCCCCTGAGCACCACCAGGGGTAGTTCCTGAGTGCAGAGCCAGGATTAAACCCTGTGCATTGCCGGGTGTGACCCAAAAAGCAAATAAAAGATAAATAAATAAAATAAGATTCATTTTGTATTCAAAGTAAAATACATATAAATTATTACACATGACAAGGTGATATATTCTGATATGTTGAATAGATGTGCTTAATCTTGCCTAGTTATTTATTTGCATTTTTTGATTGTTGAGATATCTTTTAATTTGAAAGAATAATCTTAACTTTTTAAAAAATTATATTCCTTTACTACATCTTAGAACAATTTTTTAGCAACATACAATGCTAAAGTATACTTGGCTCACTCCACCCACACCCATATTAAGAAGAAAAAAATCATAAATGCAATTACGATGCAAATAAAAAATTAGAGAG
Source organism: Sorex araneus (assembly GCF_027595985.1). Lineage (NCBI taxonomy): Eukaryota > Metazoa > Chordata > Mammalia > Eulipotyphla > Soricidae > Sorex > Sorex araneus. Next base: position 44,816,419 of record NC_073312.1, read on the forward strand.
AAAAAAATAACATTTACAATAAATAACAGTAGAAACATGTCAACCTCCTTCAGCTCTAAAAAGTTTAATTAAGTGAAAAAACCAAAAGTGATCCACAATAGAAAAATTTAAGTAAGCAAAATGAGTTTATTTTTACCAAAATATCTTAAAGTTTTAAAACTCTGATGTTTCCTAATCAAATAGAAATTAAAGTAAGCTATTCTGCCTCACAAATTGTCATTAGTTGACCAAAAAAATGGAATACATTGCTTTCACATCATCTAGAGAGCCCATAATCAGTATGCAAATAAATAATTACTGACTTCTGATATTATGTATTGGACATGAAGTACACATTGTTCTTTGGATCAGATCCATAAAATGTATTCCCTTTTCTCTATACTTGTCCTGAATTAAATAAGTCCCTCCCACAAACAATAGGTGACTAATTATGCGTTGTTTGTTTGGGGACTACACTTGGCAACATTCATGGCTTATTCCTTGCTCTGTGCTCAGGGATCTCTCCTGGCAACATTCCGAGGATCATATGTGGTTTCAGTGATTAAATCTGGGAGTGCTGTGTTCAAGGCAAGTAATGCACCCACTGTACTATCTCTCAAGTCCCACTAGGTGAAAATTTGGATTTAAGTTGATAAAATATAACTAAAACCAGTTGCAGAGATTTGGATAGCAAGCTCTGATAATGACTCACTGCACTGCACTGTAGCACTATCATCCCATTGTTCATCGATTTGCTCGAGTGGGCACCAGTAATGTCTCCATTGTGAGACTTGTTACTGTTTTTGGCATATTGAATATGCCACGGGTAGCTTGCCAGGCTCTTCCATAAGTACAGGATACTCTCAGTAGCTTGCCAGGTTCTCCGAGAGGGATGAAGATGAAGGAATCGAACCCAGGTTGGCTGCATGCAAGGCAAACGCCCTATCCCCTGTGCTATCACACCAGTCCAATATTGACTCAATGAAATATAAAATTAATATATAGAAAATGTTTTACAAATCCTTCTTTCTTTTCCTCCTCCTTCTCTTTTCAATCTATCTCTTTCTTTTTCTATCGGAGGGAAGTTTTTATGGGAGGAGGAATCACCCTAGTGCTGCTCAGGGCTTACTTACAGTTCTGTGATCAGGGAACACTCTAGGTGGATCTCAGGGGGAGCATATGTGATACCAGGCTACCTGGGACAGGAACGTGCAAGCCAAACACCTTACCTGGACTATCTCTCCACTCCCACGTTTCAAATTCTTCTACATTCTGTTGTTAAAAATTACAAATAATAAAGTAATGTAGGAGTGGAGCGATAGCACATCGGTAGTGCATTTGCCTTGCACACAGCCGAGTTCAATTCCTCCACCCCTCTCGGAGAGTCTGGCAAGCTACCGAGAGTATCTCGCCCGCACAGCAGAGCCTGGCAAGCTACCCATAATGCATTTGATAGGCCAAAAACAGTAACAACAAGTCTCAGTGGAGACGTTACTGGTGCCCACTCGAGCAAATCCATGAGCAACGGGATCACAGTGACAGTGACAAAGTAATGTAAAATATAAAACTAAACCCTATTGAAGAGCATCAACATGATAAATAAGGACCTCCAATCTACAAGCCCATACTAATTACATATATGGTTAGAATTTAGCATGATAGGCAAATAATGAGTAACAAAAAACAATTTATGGGGCTGGCAAGATAGCACAGTGGCCAGGGTGCTTGCCTTACAAACAGACCACTTGATCCCTGGTACCACATATGGTCCCCTGAGTGCAAAGCAAACAGCTTAGCTGTGAACACCTCTGGATGTGGCACCCTATCCCTCAAACTCCAAGTATCTATTATCTACCTATCTATATCCATACATTTGCATTTAAATTTTAAATAAATATGTACGGAGTATAAACAGCTAGTTGAATTTTAAGCTTTAAAAACAAAATCAAAAGTAAAATAGATTAGAAAAGTACTTTACCAAAAATATCATCTAATATATACAATACAAAGTATTGTATTACTGATAGTTCTATTACGACTATTAAAAGAATTATAATATATAATATTGAATTTCTTTTAATATTATTAATTTATATCCTAAATCCTAATTTCTCTCCTAAAATTCAGATTACTATATCCAAATACAAAGTTAATAATTCCAAAAATTGTTATTTCCATTCTTTGTTCCCTTCCAAAATTTTTTTCTTTCCTAGTTTTCCCATTATAAACACATATTTTTCTCTTAACTCACTTTTATTTGCCTCAGTACTGATCTTAAACAAACTACCATCATTACTACCTAAAAATTCTATTCCTACTAATGACCCTTTATATTCCTGTCACTACTTCCACTCATGCTTTATAAAATACAACTGCTACATATCATTTATTTTTGAAAACCATAAATACAATTATAAATTCTTTGCTTAAATTCAAAAATGGCTTCCAACCACACTTAAAATAAATTTCAATCTCCTTACCATAGGTCAAAGGCTTCAATTAATCTGTCCATACTTTTATTACTAACCCAAGATCTACTTCTGCCTACTGACCAGTTAACCTAAAGACCCATCATCTTAGTTAGTTCAATATTATCTTACCTAAAACATTGGATTTTGGGGTATGGTGCTGCCAACAGGTCAACCTGTACCTGCAGGATGAGTGCATCAGAGGCCTGACGGTGCCTTCAGGCTTCCTGATACCCCAAAATTGCCGCTGTGCCTTTGGCCAAACCCAACAACTTGGGGTCAAGCTTGCTAAGAAATTAAATGGCCAAAAGTTAGCATATGGGAGCCACACCCACAAACCATCTCTGGCTCAGCTATACTAACACATTCATTGCCTTTATTTCAGAGACCCGTAAATCTTGAAAGATATCAAAAGCTGAAATTAATCTTGAACCCATGCAAGGCTGAAAAGACAGAGGCAAATTGGAGGGGGGAAGTTTGGCCTGGTGCCCACCCAAGCAGAGCCCCCTGGAAGCTACTTGCTTCCACAATTCAAAATCGCTGCCATACGCCCAGCCTGCTCCACTGTCTCATGACGGAACACCAAGATATAATCTGCTGAAAATCTGGGTATGCTGGTTTTGTGACTGAAATCTCCAGGCTTTCTCAGGGTCTGAAGATGGGATGGGTACCTCCCCCCACCTCCCTATACTTCTGGAGCCCTCAGCAGTCACATCCATACCCCAAAGCGGCTACCCAATTGAAAAGCTACACCAGCCTTCTCATCCCAGTAAAAATACTGAATGTCCTGAACAAACACCATGATCTCTTAGTACCAGTATTGCAAATCATAATGCACAAAAGGAAAAGGAGAGAGAGAGCAAGAATGAAAGTGTCTCCTAAAGGAAGGCTGGGGTCGGGGGATGGGGGGGCCCGGAGTGTTGGGGGATGGTGGTAGGGAAACAGGGGACATCGGTGGTGCAAAATGTACACTGGTGGAGGGATGACTAAAACCCAATTATGAACAGCTTTGTGATGGTCTATCTCATGGATATTCAATTACTTTTTTTAAAAAAAGTAATGTGGCATTCATGCCTAATTCAATCAGCTTGATCAATGGCTGAATAAATAGCAGTACTCCTACATTTAAAAAAAAAAGAGACTTTATTTTGCTCTCCCTAAAATGCTTCTTGTCAATATTTGGGTCTCTATTTAGAAAAAGACTTTCTCTGATTACTTCTAAATGATCATTCTTTATCTGTCAACATATCCTCTGAACACTATTATGTCAAGGATTTACCGTCATTTATGACTCTAATTTAAACCATATTTCTCATTTTCCCATGAATTTACTGAGTAAAAATGATGTCTGATTTAAAAATAAAAGTCTTTAGCAACTATAATGTTGCTAAATATTAATGTTACGGCAGTTAAATAGGATGGGTTTTATTTTTTTCTTCTCTAGTCTACTTACCTAAATTTGACAAAATTGGCAAATATAAGTGTATAAAAAGTAAAGAACTTATATGAATAACTTAAAAGGAAATCCTGAAGAAAGGAAAGAGGAGAGGCATTTTCCTAATGCAGTTCAACAGTTTTTGCTGACAGAGGGCCTCCCAAGAGGTGTCCAGGGTTCTGGGTTACTCCTGGCAATACTCAATCAGTATGGGCCCAGAGGTCCAGGGCTCAGGTCAATGATGTGGTTCTGCTTAGACCCAGTGTTAACTAAGCCACCAACCAGCAGTTCTGGGGGTGCCATGCCATGCTAGAGGTTGAATTTGGGAGTGAATTGAATTTCTGAGATAATCGTCAAGTTAAAGGTCAAAAGAGAAGTCTATTTTACAAGAAGAATCATATAAAGGAGCCACTGGAAAACTGCAAAGAAACATTTTGGATTAATTGGAACTCCTGAAAAACAGACAAGAAAAACGGGAAAAGAACAGTTGTTTGCTCTTTTATTAGCGTGACTGATTTTCATACATTTTTGGAACAAGGGGGAGGAAGCCAAAATCACAGCTGGATATTAACTAAGATTCAAATATATAACACAGTCTTCACCCTACACTGCCCTGAAGATAGTTACCACTGCATCAATCACATTTTTTTTTCTTTTTGGGTCACACCTGGTGGTATTCAGAGGTTACTCCTGGTTTTGCACTCAGGAATTACTCCTGGTGGTGCTCAGGGGACCATATGGGATGCTGGGAATTGAACCTGGGTCAGCCATGTGCAAGGCAAACGCCCTACCTGCTGTGCTATCTCTCCAGTCCCACACATTTTAATACAGTAGCTGGTAATCAGAGGTGGGACTTCACAGGGTCCAAGGAACTTATAGGTAAGATAACAGGGAGTTGTTTGGAGCTTTAGAATTGGAAATATTAAGCAATGAGGATAGACTTTGAGTGTATATAAGAGGATTACATTTGTCAAAATGCTGTAGAGAGCACCTGATTTTCTAAATATCTGTAAAGAAATGTGAAAATATCACATGGTTAAAATACACCTTACTGTATTGGTTCTACTTAGTATTATCACCGCCAGAAACAAGAACCAAAGACTTAGAAAATGGAAATTTGCTCAGCATTACTCCGTGAATATGTTTAGGTTTAAAGATATAAACTCGCCAATAACTTGATGCCTTCCCTTTGCTGATGTTTTAAATTCTATTCCATTAAAGGTTCTCCTAAGTTTTATGAAGTTTGTATAAGAATTTGGAACCGTACTTGTGGGAAAGATTCAGAGAGATAAGCCATTGGGTCTTATAAAGAAAAAAATATACATTTATGTAAGAATCAATACATTAAAGCATATGGATCTAAGAAGTAATGGAAAGGACCATTTTTGCCTCGGCTAATGTGTCCCTGACTGAGTTTAATTGCTTCACTTAAACCGGGATTTCCATCCATCAAATAGGACTAATTGCAGTTGATACCTTACTTTCCTAGAGGGATGTTTGTGATCATTATTCAGATTGCTTGGGTCAAGAAGCTAAAGATTTAGTAAGGATGGGCCTCTTATTGAAAAGTAGTGAAAGATAGTGGAAAAGAGAACAGACTTTCAATGAGACAAAACAGAAATTCACACGCAGCAACTCCAACTTAACCTCACAGAGCTCCAACTTCCTTATCAGGAAAACTGGGAAAATGACCTGCATCTGGCAAATCCATAAGAAGATTAGGGCCAATGTCTGTCAAGTACTGACCCACTGAAGATACAAAACAACCGCAGCAATTATTATAAGCTTTTATGGATCAGTTATTCTGTAGCAGTACTTCTACACTGAAGCCATTTTTAAATGATGTTACATGCTCCTTTGAAGCTAGGGTCAATTACTTTTATCATATCATCCACAAAATTAGAAAAACAGTGCTATAAACATGACAGAATGTAAGTCCATCATCAGAAATTGAGCTAGAGGCCCTAGAACTCATGTAACATCATGTAACATTGTTGACTCCTAATTCTTCTTGTTCTAATTCCTGTCTGAAATTCTAGATGCACATATTCAATGGCTGCTTAACATCTCATCTGAATTCCTGCTATATTTTAATATGTTCTAAATGGAATTCCTATTTTTTTAATTCTTTCCTATAATCTGCCCTTTATCAATCTTCCTTGTTGGCAAACAAAATCTATCTATCCCTAAACACAGGCTTCTTGATTGTTTAATCTTACTAATATGTATTATAATGTCAATTTCCCACATCTCTCATAATTCCAGAGTATACATATTTAATAATTTTACCAAAGTTATATTAGTCCAAATTTATATTCTATGACAAAGCAGGTTTCATTTTTAGCTGATTATATATGTCTTTAAGTTTATTTAAGTGCCATAACCTAGGGGAGCCACTTATACTCTTTAACAGTCTACATGTTCCAAAACTTCTGCATTCAGGGCCAAATATTTTGCTCCCAGAGTTACTTTCCCCCTTACAGTATCATTTCTTATTACTTTGGTTAAGGGTATATGACAGAAAACAGCTTTTTCAATCTCTCTCATTGTTAACATTTATGGTACATTCTGTATTATGTTTACAGACACTTTCAGATTTCTGAATCCCTAAGTATTATTATTCATCATCCACTCACTTTTCCCAGAGAACTTTAACATTTCAAATCTGTTATTGCTTATGCTTTCTTTTGATTGATTTTGATTTTCCCCTTTTTCATGGTCTCCATAGTGAGTTTACATCCTTTTCTACAGCAGAGATTGGAGGGAAGTGGCCGCCCTATATGATTATTAAGTAGTGGGCATAGAACTCAAGGATGGCGAGGATGAGGATGGTGAGGATGAGAATGAGATATCAGGGGGCCTTGAAGCCACAACCCTCAGTCTCACTTCCAGTTCTCTATTCACATTCCACTGTTTTCCTCCACCCTACAAACAAATTGATACTTCAAGTGAAAACATGTATATTAGCAGTCAAAGTTAAAACATTGCTAGAGACAGCATCAAAGCGTACTTTGTCATCTTTCAAAGAATCCCTCCGCATAAGATACTCATGATTTTGTGGTATTTATATAGGATTTTATTTTTATTATTTTTGAAAAGGTTAATTAAATTCACACTTGTCAATGTAGGTGGAAATACAGTTAAATTCTTGCAGACTCTCTGAGTTCACCAAATGTCCACTCAAAAAATAAATAATAAACAACTCCTTTTAAAAAAAGTAAGCTCAGTATAAATGTTTTGGCCATTTTTAAAAAATGAGGCATTTTGTCACCTCTCAAATATATAAAAATTGGCTATCTCCTTCCATTAAATATCTAGACCCTTGTTGAACATGATCTTCTGATACCATATAGACAAGTTTTTTATTTGTTAATCACGTAACTTTTCCCTATTTAGTTTATAAAATATCTTATCTTAACTTGAAATTCTTATCCATGTTGCAAAAAGCCTGAAACAAAGATCTTAAGTATTAAATCATGTTAACTTATTTGTTCTACATACCATCTTGAAAATTATATTCAATCAAAATTTAAAGTGCACCTACTATGTGTCAGATATGGTAAGAGACTCTATGAAGCTAAAAACATATCTAAGACATTGATTCTTGGGTTAGAGCAATGGTACAGAAGATAGGGCATTTTCCTTGCACGCAGCTGACCTGAGTTTTATCCTGGCACCTCATATGGCTTCCAAAATTCCAGGAGTGTTCCTTTAGCACAAAGCCAGGAGTATGCCTTGAGTACCACTAGGTGCGATCCAAATACAAACAAAAAGTATTTTATTTTGATTTCTGAGTCCTCAGTTGAATTAAGGGCAAGGGAAAGCACCAGGAGAAAGTTCAAGTGGTGAAGCAAATTCCAGAATTTGCAAGGTCTTGAATTTGACCCCTTGTACCACACTGAACACTGTGAGGATATCCAGGTGATCCCAGTTCAGCAGTGGGTACTGAGTACTGCTAATTGTTAGGTCTTTGCTTTGTAGGAGTAACTTCTATTTAATAATAAAAAAGAAAGTCATATAAAATAAAATGTAGTTAAAATACTGTTTACAAAGACCCATAATTGAACTAAAGCCAGAATTCTTTGGGAAAAGCATTTAGTTATCTAAGAATTTGCGGAATTATAAAACAGTACTGTGCAGTCAGAGAGATAGTAGAGTGAATAATACACATGCTTTACAGGAAACTAATCCTAGTTTGATATCTGGCACCCAGATAGTGAGTGAGTCTTAAAGATGAGTCCAACCTAGGGGGAACATAAGGGATATGGCAAAAAGAGAAGCTAGTTACTATTACTACAGAGAAGCAGTACTATATTCTTGGAATTGTAAGAAATTAGAGGCAATAGTATCATTAAAAAGTGTGAATAAATATGAAATTGGAGGAAGAGACAGGAGTTGAGCTAGGAAATGTTTTTAATATCAATAATTTTCCTGAGTATCTTGGAGGACTATTGCATATGTAACATCTTAAACTATGAAATTAACAATGGCACTGCCAATGACACCTTATCCCATAACTTGCAGCCTTCATACAAATCTTTTCTTTTTAAAAATTACAACAAATCATGATTTCCATAGTTGACCTTCCTTTTCGTCTGTATTTTGTTGTTTTCCTTGCTCCAGATTCTCATAGGAAATAAAATCTGAATATGGAACAAAGGATGTCTTCAGCCAAAGACTCATTTTTTCTAGTTACTCACTTTTTATGCAGCACTTGAACATGTGAATACAAATCTTGTCATGCATTTTTCATACTTTCACCTGATTGAAAAGCTTGAGTAAGTAAAGTCATCTCACTACGAAATTTCATTTCCAGTGTGAAAAACATCAGATTGGAGAAAAATAAATAAAAGTCCCTTATTTTATCTGAGTAAAAGTAGTTTCAAAAAGTGAGAATCATTCAATTCCTATACAAATGATTTGCTCTCAGGATTTCAAGATCAAGTACTTCAATCTTTAAATGAGTATTAAAAGTATATAAATCTAGAGAAAGTATTTCAAAATGTAATGTAAAAGCAAACCTGATTTGACAATAAAATTTTAGTCTACAATCACAACAGACATTATTTGTAGCCTCATTAAATACAAATGTTGGAACATTTGAAGAATATACATTCTGTTCATCTACACAGATGTACTTCTTAAAAAGACTTGAAATTTTAACACCATAAATGTCTCTCTGAAGGCAACCTATTTTTTTCATTCTTTTAAATACAATTCATACACATGCACAAATATGCATGTACAATATGGTTTCATAAAACATTACCTATAAAATCATGTTCAGAAACATGACAGTCTTTAAACACAAGATCTTTTTTGGTTCAATGTACACATAATACATTGAGTCACTTCCTTTATAAAAATACTTGAGAATAAAAATTTGGTATTAAAAAAATGGGCTCTTTTATATTTCTAACTTTTATTTCCTTCAGGAAAATATTTATCCAATACCTATTGATGTTAATAATAATACACTTTACTAGATATAATGTAAGTATGAACAGGAGATGGTACCGAAATTAATTAAGAGAAAATGAAGTCACCGAGCACCAGCTATTGTTAGGCATAGGCTCACAGGAAAAATTATATTTCAAGTGACTAGGAAAACAACAGAATGCACAGAGGAATTGTTGCTCTTTTTTTTTCTTCTTTCTGGTTTTGGGGACATACCCGGTGGTGTTCAGAACTTACTTCTCACACTACACTCAGGGATCAATCCTGGTGGTGTCAGAATTAAGGATTGAATGTATGTTAGCCACGTGAAAGGCAAGCACTTAACCAATGCTATTCTACTATTCTTCTGTCCTAGATTTATCCCCTAGATAGAAAGAAATAAAGCAGTTATTTGAAGCAAGTTGTATTTGATTTTAAAGACAGAGGGGCACACAATAAATACTTGCATAATACAATAAATACAAAAGGAATAACAAAAAATGCAATTAGTCCATGAAGTGTAATAAATTAATATTGGCTTTTTTTTTTTTGCTTTTTGGGTCACACCCGGTAATGCACAGGGGTTACTCCTGACTCTGCACTCAGGAATTACTCCTGGCGGTGCTCAGGGGACCATATGGGATGCTGGCAATCGAACCCGGATCGGCCGAGTGCAAGGCAAATGCCCTACCCGCTGTGCTATCACTCCAGCTCCAATATTGGCTTCTTTCTTAATTAAAGAAATAACTTTTGTTTTAAAACACTTCATGTCCAAAATAATGAGTAAGAACTAGAGCAATAGTATGGTGGGGAAGACATTCGTTTTCCATGTGGTCAACCTGGTTCAATCCCGGCATCTCAGGAGTAACCCCTGAGCATCACCGGCTGTGACTCTGCCCCCCAAAAAAACACACTCGAAATAATAAGTAAGGCACTTTCCTTGCACACAGCCAACCAGGACTGATCCTTATCACTGCAGATCCCTGACAGAAGTTATCCCTGAGCAAAGCAAGATGTGTTGCAAAATTTTAAAAAATCAAATTAAAATAATAAATACAACTTGATAACATGCACTTAATCCCAATCCCAGTCCTCTTCAGTTTCACAAAATTATAACTAACCAACTTTTATGAAGAAGGGTGGCCAGACCGATAGAACAGTGGGTAAAGTGATTGCCTTGTATGCGATCTACTGAGGTTCAACCTCCAGCTTCCCATATGGTCACCTGAGCAATGCCATGAGTGACATCTGAGCACAGAGATAGGAGTAATATCTAGCCACTGCTTGGTCTGGTCCAAAACTCACCCTACACAAAATCTTATGAAAAAGAAAAAATTTCTTCAACACTGAGCATACTCCCATATATTTCCAGTTTCAAATAATACCTTCTGTTGAGCAACTATGATTATAACAAAATAATGCTCTATAGGTAAAGATATGTTTAAACTGAAAACACCTCTAATTCTCCACCTGCTCTAGAATTTTTATTATTTTAGATAATGGAGTATATATCACTGTATCACTGTATCACTGCCATCCCGTTGTTTATCAATTTGCTCGAGCGGGCATAGTAACGTCTCCATTTGTCCTAGCCCTGAGATTTTAGCAGCATCTCTTTACTCGTCCTTCCCAACAGTGCCGCACTGGAGACTCTTTCAGGGTCAGGGGAATGAGACATATTATTCTTACTGTTTTTGGCATACGAATATGCCACTGGAGCATGTCAGGCTCTGCCGTGTGGGCAGGATACTCTTGGTAGCTTGCAGGTTTCTCCAAGAGGGAGAACTAGACAGTAAGAGGTGGTGGCAGTGCGCTTCCGGGAGCTTTGTTTTATAGTCTCTGGATCTTAGCCTTTGATGAGATTATATGACACCACAGGCAGTTTGTGGGTGCAACTGCCAAGCTACTGGAAAACTGGGGATTTGGGTAGAGGAGGCCCAGTCTCGATCCGAGCAGGCTTGGAGATCTCAGCCCTGGATCCCACATACCTGGGTTTTTCTGCTGGTTTCTTCATGCTTGAGCCTCGTCTGAACGTGTGGAGAGTGGCCTTGAGCATGGCTGTGGCTGGGTTCCAGAGGACTTCAGCTGCCAGGGCTCTGTTCGAGGCAGGGAGGGAAACTCAATCCCCCTCCCCCAAGGAGCCCCGGTGAAGACAGGCAGGCATGGGGGCAAAAGTGCACATAAATAAAGTATACATAAATGTTGGGAATGAAATATATATGTCTTTTATATATTAAATATGGCTACATCACCTTAGATAACAAGTCTACGTTGGTTTAATTAAAGAAATAACCTGAAAATAAATTCACAATCCTCAGTAAACAAAATATAGAATTTTTTTTCTTTTTTGGGTCATACCTGGCTATGCATAAGGGTTACTCCTGGCTCATGCACTAAGGAATTACTCCTGGTGGCCGTTGGGGGACCATATGGGATGCTGGGAATTAAACCTTGGCTGCGTCAAGGGAAACACCCTACCCACTGTACTATCACACCAGCCCCAAAATATAGAATATTATTCAATTGAACAGCCACTACTTGCCACTGCCTTTGACTATACTCATCATTGTGCTATCGTAAATAAGATATCAAATTAGCAGTTACCTATTAGCATTAAGCCACTGTCTCTATTACAATATGTTCATAATTAGCTTTCATATAACTGCCATATGAGAGCTGGTGAAGCCTGAGGCCCAAGGAGAATGTTATGACAGTTCCTTAAGCCTCTTTCATAATTACAGGAATAGACAAGAAAGAAATGATAGCTCATCAAACAACAACTACCTTCCCAAACAGAAGTTTCAAGTTTTTCTGTAATATTCTACACCTATTCTTAAAAGGACAATGATGGTGGCATCAGCAAGACATTCCTTACTGCATTCCCCTTCAACCGCAATAATTTGGCATTTACTGAAATTGAAATTATTTTTGTGGGAGCTGTGGGATCCAGAAGCTTATGCTAAGGATGAGTATTACCCAGTTACTCATCCTTAGGCATAATGTGAACCAGGCAGTGGTCTATGAGCCCTGACATATTCCCTCCAGGCATGGATCAGGGTTTGGAGAACCAGCTTTAAGAAATCAACCCTAACATGAAAATCCAGTAATCCAAAAGTTAAGTTTCCTAGGAGGAAAAACATTTGGACACGCTGGAGAGGAAAAGAACCGTTTAGTTTTACCGAAATCACTACTCCTTTAGGTCAGCAAAGTTCAGTGACTAGAGAAAATGTCTTTGCCCTGCAGCTTCTCCTGTTGTAGAATAGAAGAACCTGTCAGTGAGCACCTGTTCCACCAATTATGCATTATAGTCAGGATGTGGGTGAGGGGTAGTGATCCATATCTCCCTCATCTTATTCAGAACACCAAGACATGGATTTGCAAAAGTGGGGCTTGGGAGAGTGAGATAATTGCCATTCGCATAAGCACAGTAAGGGCCCTGGCTCCTAGTAACTACATTTCAGAAGCCATCAAGAAATATGGCTACCTGGGGGCTGGAGCAATAGCACAGAGTTTGCCTTGCACGCGGCTGACCTGGGTTCAATTCCCAGCATCCCATATGGTTCCCCGAGCACCATCAGGAGTGATTCCAGAGTGCAAAGCCAGGAGTAACCCCTGAGCATCGCTGGGTGTGACCCAAAAAGCAAAAAAAAAAAAAAAAAAAAAGAAAGAAAGAAATCTGGCCACCTGGGGGCTGGAGCAATAGCACAGCGGGTACGGCATTTGCCTTGCATACAGCAGACCTGGGTTTGATTCCCAGCACCCCATATTGTCCTCTGAGCACCACCAGGAGTAATTCCAGAGTGCATAAGTCAGGAGTAAATCCTGAGCATCACCTGGTGTGAGAAAGAAAGAAAGAAAGAAAGAAAGAAAGAAAGAAAGAAAGAAAGAAAGAAAGAAAGAAAGAAAGAAAGAAAGAAAGAAAGAAAGAAAGAAAGAAAGAAAGAAAGAAAGAAAGAAAGAAATCTGGACACCAGCCAATAAGGAAATTCCATGGATGCATTACTGGCTCATGAGCACTGCCGCTGGATTTTGTGGGGCTCTCCCATCTGTCTCCCCATCATGTGGCCAACTTCATAGGCATGTTTAAGGCTACAATGGAAAGAGCTTCGGCAGCTGCCTAGGAAACATTCCAGACAGACAGTTGGCTCAAACCTGCAGCTGGGGGTGCTTGAGATTTAGCACTAACCTTGGAAAGAGCAAAAGGGAGACTCGCAGGACCTGGCCTCCTGCATTGTTGCCTTAGAGAAAGCATACACTCTTAAGAATTCTGCCAGGAGTTTATGAAGTTCCGCCACAAGAGGGAGCAGGAAGTGTGGAACAAGTAAATTCACTGAAGGTGCCAGAGAATCACAGAATCCCTCCCAGGGTGAAGGTATTTCTTTCCTACAGACCGTTATTAAAGACTGGAGAAAGTGACACTACTTTTAAGATGAAAACAGAAATGCAACATGACAAGAAATATATAAAATCAAGAGAAACTGGCAAAAAGAATGAAAATAATATTCTAGTAACTGACCCCCAAAACACAAAGTATCGTAATTAATGCAGTTATCAGATATTTTAAAAGTTGCTCTTAAACTACATCAGCAAAAACATATTAAACAACTACAAAGGATGTGGTACATTAAAATGAACTAAATTGAAATTTAGGGGCCGAGAAGTACAATGAATGAAATGTAAAATTTAAAAATCAATGTAGGACCATCTATTATGAGACTATAATTATAAGATATGATCTTTAAGATTATCTGATCAGAAGAAACTAAAGAAAATGAAACATATGAAGAAAATCAATGTATTCTATAGAAAACCGTTAAAAGATACAAACTGTGATTTATTGTAGTCTTTGAGAAAATGAGAAGTGGAAAGATGATTTAAGAAATAATAGTCAAGAACTTTCCAAATCTTGGGAGATATTAGAAATTAAAACTGATGAAACCTATAGTCCCCCCATGAAAATTATAAAAATTATAAAATAGATTTTAATCATGTAAGCCTGGCAAGCTACCCATGGCGTATTCAATATGCCAAAAACAATAACAAGTCTCACAATGGAGATATTACTGGTGCCCGCTCAAGCAAACTGATGAGCAAAGGGATAAAAGTGATACAGTTATATATATATACACATATATTATATATATCAAACATCAATGACAAAGAAAAAACCTTAAAAGATCTAAATGAACAGAATCTTGTTAACTTATAATGAAACATCAGTATATCTATTAACAATTTTCTCAGTTAAAACTTAATAGACTAAGAAGAGTGGAATGGAAAATTCAGAGTGGTAACAAAAAAAAAACTGTTAACTGAAAACACCCTATACTGCAAATGTATACTAAATTCTGAAACAAATGAGGTGAAAACCTGACAAATAAACAAAAGCTGAGAGAATTAATCACCACTATCTCTGCCTTGTGAGAAATATTGAAAGAACTACTTTAAGCTGAAATGAAAATAAATTAATAAAGTTAATGAAAATATATAATATACCGGTAAAGATAAAAATCTAGTTAAATTTAGAATATCAAATAAATAAATGTCTAGAATATTAATCACTTAAAGAGATTAAAATTATTAAGAATTCAATAATTTAGTAATTTTTTAAAGCATAGTATGAAAAGGTAAATTGTGGCATAAAACAGAAAAGGTAGGGAAAAGCTCACAATTTTATATGATCAAGTAACTTTTAGTATAAAGTAAACTTTAATGCCTATGAAATATGACTTTTATCTTTATACATATTATTATGACCACAGAGCAAAAATATAGTTATATTAAAAAGACAAAGAAAAGGACATCAAAATATACCACTACAGAAAAGAATCAATTTACAAAGTTCTACAGCAAAAGAGGAAGCCAAGAATATAGCAACCACAAAGTAGTAAGTAACTGATAATCTGACACTAGTAAATAAGCCATTATTCTAAATGTAATTGGATTGTGTACCCAATCAAAAGACATACAGAGATATGATTGATAATTTTTGTAAAGACCCAATTAATTATATGCTGCTTATAAGAGACTGACTTCAACTCTAGAAGCACTAAGGGATGCAAAGTGTAGAGAGAGAAAAAGATATTCTAGTCAAGTAAAAAATCAAAGAGAATAAAAATGTCTGTACTATTATCAAATAAAAGGACTCTAAGTCTAAACTGTGCCAAGTTGTCAATTTATCAAGAAGACATAACAATTGTAAATATTTATGCATCTGACATCAAAGGACCTAAATATATTAAGAGAATACTATATATGAAAGAAGAAATGGATACAATGCAATAATAATGGAGGATTTCAATACATCAACTTCTAAACACAGATTGTGCAGACAGAAAATCAATATGGAGAAATTGCATCTGAATCTTCTTTAGAATAAATGCGCTTAATATATAAGCACAAAACATGTCATTCAATACTAGATGAGTACACGTTCTTCTCAAAAACATATAGAATATCCTTCAAGACCTTGCATATGATAGGTCACAAAAATGGGGGGAAAGTCCTTTAAAGTGTCTACATTCACAGAAGAGCTCAAATGTATGAAATATTTCTGAGAAAGAACCAAAGATGAAGCATCACACTTGATGATTTCAAACTCCATTATAAAGCTACACTAATAAAAACCACATACTAACTTAAATTTCAGAAATAAACCCTAGCATGTAGTTATCAATCAGTATTGAAAAATAAAACAAAGAATACTCAGTAAAGAAAGAATAGTTGGTGATGCTGGAAAAACTAGATCTCCACAAACAAAATAATGAAACTAGACTTTATCTTATACCAAAAATTTACTCAAAATGGTTTTGAAGCTTAAATGACCTGAACCATACATGGGTAAAATATCCTAGACACTTGTTTTAACAACTGTGTATCGAATACAAGAACAAAAGTACAAGCAAAAAATGCCAACGGAATTGCATCAAGAAAATGTTCTTACATACAGACAAAAAGACAACTATGTTAGGTGGTGAATCTGCTAATTCATGGGACGGAATCCTTTTAGTATCCATCAATACAATATATAGTTTTTATTACAATTTTATGTAGCAAGCATGTCAAATAACACTGATATATTAAAACTAAAATCAAGAAAATGTGAAACTAAAGAATATATTTGCAAGCCATCCATGTAATAAATCAGTAGTATCCAACACATACATCTATGTAGCAAATAATAACTGAATTATAAAACTGAATCAAAAACTGAATTATAATAACTGAATTATAAAATGGGTAGACAATACATTAATAGCATTTCCCTAAAGATGTCATGTAAATAGCTAAGAAGTACATGTTCAGTGTCACTAACCATCTGGGAAATGCAGTTTTAAAGTCTATGCCAAAATGAAAAGAGACAACAAGTGCTGGGGCCCCGTAATTTCCATACCCCCAAAAGGATAATTTTCTTCTCTTCATGACTAATTGAAAATACCTCTACCAAATGACCCTACTGTACTCAATTTATCCCACATATTTAATCCTTGCAATAAAATCACAAAACAGGTATTACTATAATTCCTCTTATACAGAAGTCAACAAAGAAGCACAGATTTTCTCAAACATTTTTTAGGCAGTAAGCTAGGATTTGAATCCAGATCTTGTGAGCAGAGCCTCTTTACAGAAGCAATAATATTTTCACAAAGACAATACTTTCTCACAGGACAGTGATGATTACAAGTGAACAAATAATAAAATAATTAACTGAGCAAATTTGAAGAAAGGGAAAAAAAAGAATAAGGCTCAATTTACCATAACCCCATGTTTCAAAGAGAAAGTTAAAAACTCTTAATCCAGGACCAGAGAGATAGTACAATAGATGAGTACCTGGCACAAGGCTGACCAGCGTTCTATGCCAAATAGCTCTTATGACCTCCCAAGTCCTGTCAGGAGTAGTTTGTGAGCACAGAGCCAGGAATAACACCTAAGCACTGTCAGGTCTAGAGACTCCTCAAAATTTTTATTTTAGTCCAGGGCCAAAGACACAGTACAAATTACATAAAATGCTTGCCTAGCTTGCTGATGCAGCTGTGACCCTGGCTTGAACCCCAGTACCACCGATGGTCCCCCAATACTGCCAAGTGTGACTCTTGAGGACAGAGACAAACCCTTTGCTGAGTTTGCCCACCACCCGAAAAAACAAAATGAAGAAAGAATCCCTATTCATCTTTTAAAAATTAGCCCCTAAACGGGAGTGAGATCTTCGAAGAATGAACTCTAAGTACTCTCTCCCACCCAATCTGACTCATTCCTGTGAGCAACGCTTAGGCTTCTCTCTGAGTAATATTCCAATGAGGAGAGATTGAGCACTCTTTCATTCCATTATTCAAATTAACCTAGTGAAATAATAGTAAAACAATGGCTCTAATCATTGTACCTGGAGACATGCTCAAACAGATTTCTGGGCACAGGTTACTTCAGCTCAAAGGCAGTGACTTCTGTGTGCCAGGCCTAGAGGCTGATACTACAGAATCCCCGTGGCAAGGCAGAGCAAGAACGAGACTGCAAGATACTAGCTTCTTGACCCTCTTGCCTCAGCACTTCTTCCCTTCCAAGACTCTCCAGCTTGGCCCCTTGGCTCAGCAGGCTTGCACATTTATTTTCTGAGCTCCACACACATAGGATCTTTGGCATGCAGTTTTACAGTTCTTTGCAAGGATATTGCAAAGCACAGATAGCCTGGCTGCTGGCTGCTGTAAATTCTTACTTTGTCGTTTTCCTTTTATTCCCTACAAGGCTCAGGTTTTGTCAAAATTTCTCTCTTCTGAAATACAATGACTTCAGGACATAAGTAGTTTTTCCTTTTTAGCTTTTTCCTCTGAATCATTATTTTGATATAAACAACATTGAAAAGATACAAAGAGATCCTAGGTTTAGAAAAAAAATCCTATTGTGCAAAGTTTAGTAAGTAGCTCTTAAAGACTTAGAACCACGGCATGGAAAGCCCTGGTCAGCAGGAGACACAGCATGAGAAAAGACACACATTTTACTGTTCACGAATGATCTGAGTATGCCGTGCCGTCTGCTCTAGAGTGTACAGAATAGCAATTCTTGTAGCTTCCAGGATTCAAACTCTAGCAGTGCAGCAGTGTTCTTCCTTTTTACACCTGTTTCAGCTGCAGAGTTTTGCTTTAATGAGCCAGTCTGTCAAAATCTGGAGGTATCAACACAAAAACAACAGTCGACATTCTTCGGGTCTCCTGTGAGATGGGAGAGTGGTCCTTAGCCCCAGTGTGGCTCTCAGAGGAGTGAACAGAACACAGCAATCCCTGCTCTGCATGACAGCAGTCAACACACTCAAGTTCTGCAGCATCTACATCACCTTTAGCTTCTCTGATTCTTCATCTCCAGCAAAAATGTAATCCAAAGTATTGAAGAAGCTACAGTGGCTTGCCGCACTACCTCAGAATAGAGCTCACTAGAAAAGTGTCCTGGAGTGGCTTTAGCTGCTGGGATTATGGTCATGCAGGGGTCCTGAAAGGAGGGGTGAGGTTGGTGGAAGCAGCAAAGAGCCAAGGTCAAGATGGTCCCTTCTGCTTCATGGTCAGCCCCTCCTATGCCTCAGCACATCCCAGGGTGCCAGGACTCTTGATACAACTGGCCCTGTCTTTTGCCTGGCTGAAGGGCTGTAATTAATACCCATTCAATTCTCTACCCACTCTCGGGCCACAGAAAACAACCTAGAGACAAGTTAGAGTTAGGATAAGGATCAGAAATAGAGTGTTGGACAAGGATTTTCCTATATATGCACCAAAGCTTCAAAAAACATTATTTTAAAAAAAGAACTGTGTAAGAACATTGTCCATTCACTACATTAACATGACAAAAGAAAGCTTTAGAAAAGGAAATCAGTTTTTCTAAACTTCCAACCTATACTACAAGGTTTTCAAATCTTATTTTAAAAGCTTTAGGTGAGAATCCACACTATACATTCCTATGTGTAAACTTTCAAAGAAAACAAAAAGGAAAATATGATTTATTTTCAAATATATTTGCTTTATTTTAATTGATTTTCTACATCTGATAAATATTAAAAAGTTTATATCATAAATTGAAAAAGCTCATGGGCAATAAAGTTCACACAGAAATGGCCAAAATTGACATCTGGAAATGTTATAGAGAAATTAAATTTTAAATAATAACAAAAAACATGTTAGAGGCACCCAGTTAATCAATTATATCCTGTCTTAAACTCTCTTGTTTATCTCATGGATTTATCGAGATAATCAAAGTTATTGGGTAGCTCCTTAATTAGAGTATTACATCTAATGTATTGAATTTTAAATATTGGTTTCATGTAAGAGAAAAGTAAACAACTGTGGTTAGTAACTTGATAAACTGACTTACACACTGTTTTCTAGTCTAAGCTGCATTTTAATTACTTTGCCCTGAGGTCCCAAACAATTTTTCCTTGGGGTGAAATTCAACATGGAAGAAAATTTTATTAAGTATGTTTGGTGATTCAATAAAAATAAAATATTATGCTTTGGCTGAGCCTATATTGCTTAGTTGTATCTGAGGTAACCTGTTCTTAATCTTAACTATATGAACCAATTAGAACCATCTTTGACCATGAGACTTATTTTATTGTCTGGCCCATGAAATTCAGTGAGCAATGTAGACAAACAGAACAGAAAAAGTGACATAAATGGAGTTAAAAAAAAAAACAAATAAGAGGAACTGGAGCAATAGCACAGTGGGTAGGGCATTTGCCTTGCACTCGGACAACCCGGGTTTGATTCTCAGCATCCAATATGGTCCCCCAGCACCACCAGGAGTAATTCTTAAGTGCATGATTCAGGAATAACCCCTGTGCATTGCCGGGTGTGACCCAAAAAGTAAAAAAAAAAAAAAAGAATGAATTTGAGGGTTGAACAAGAAGATATAATATCTTCTTTAGATTTTGATGGTTTGTGGGAAGAGAGATAGAAAATATTCTAAAAATTGTGAGAAATTAACAAATGTAAAGAAACATGAATAAGGTCTCAGTACGTATGTGGCTGCACATCCAGTATTAGACCATCCAACTGAAGTTGCCATTGATTTTCTATTTCCCAGCTGACTGGGTAAAACCAGTCTCTTCCAGTTTCTTACGTCCACCTCTGAGATCTCACCTTATACCAAAAAAGTCTCCATTCTCTAAGTTAAACCACAACCTTTTTTCTATTTCAGTCTGCCAATTGTCTTTGCTGTTCATCACAATCCAGAATTTTTTGAAGTGAGCAGTAGAGATTGTCGACCAGCAATTCAGGTGCTGTCCATTAATCAGATTATAACCATCATAGGTCAAGTATGTTAAGGGTCACTATTCCAGCCCCTTCTCTATTTTCTACTTCTTACCTGATATAAACCAAGTCACAGGATTCAATTAACTACTATATGTTTGCTTGCAAGCATCGGTAAATTATGTGCTCAATTTTATATTTGGACTTCAACTATTATACAATAAAGTACCTTAAAGAACTGAGATAAATTAAGCATATTCTGTCTCCCCCATAAAGCATGAAAATACACAATATTCAGAAACTTCTAATGGCAACTTTAAGCAGGTAACATGTCTTTACAGTTTATCACCAAATTGGCACATAGTGTCAAATTTGACAAGTTCATACTTGGATGGCTGAGTCCTGTGAATATTCTGTGTGATGCTGACTTATTAGCTCAAAAGCAGGGCCTAAGAAGAATAACACAGAAAAATCACATGAAATGTATTTCCAGGACAAAATTTTAGATTTGTTAAATGACATCTAAATTCAGACAAATACTCAGATATGAAAATAAGATATTCCATTTTTTAAAAAACCCAGCCTTTAGCTGGAGTGAGGTGCTTGCTTTGCATGTAACCAACTTGGATTGGTCCATGGCACCCCATACGGCCCATGGAGCCCCAGTAGGAGTGATCCCTGAGCACAGAGACAGGAATAATCCCTAAGCATCACCGAATCAATTTTTTTTTATTTTTTATTTATTTATTTATTTATTTTTTTTTTGCTTTTTGGGTCACACCTGGCATTGCTTAGGGGTTACTCCTGGCTCTGCACTCAGGAATTACCCCTGGCCCTGCTCAGGGGACCATATGGGATGCTGGGATTTGAACCCGGGTCGGCCGCGTGCAAGGCAAACGCCCTACCCGCTGTGCTATCTCTCCAGCCCCCAATTTTTTTTTAAATCCCAACATTTTATTTGGATTTCACTAGATCTGGAAGTACAAAGATTCTATAATCCTGTTTATAATATTTCTTTGCACTCCTTTTACCAGAAATATAATGAAATATAAAGATATAGTATATGATAGTATATGTGCACAGATACACTTTTTTGAGTATTTTCATGAATTAGATGCTATCATAATTTGATTCATTTCTTATGTCAATACTTGAGTTAAACTCAGTCATACACTATTTCCTGTTTTCCCACTAAGCAAATGTAACTAGAACATGCTGTCCACCAGAATGACGAGGCACTAGCTAACCATGTACACAGTTGACCTTCAATGTTACTTAATTTGATCTTGATCTTTGTTCTCACTTACCTGTTTTGAGAGAGGTGATCATGGATAATTACAAAAGCAGGAGCCTTGTGGTGTGTACTCAGGAAACATATTCTGGGATTTTTCCAAGGTTGCTTTAGACATTTCCATTTTATCCACGGAGGACTTACTATGCCAGCCAAACAGGACTGCATGTGCCAAATTACTTCAGTATAGTTGGCTCTAGTACCAGAGCAGTACTAACAAAGTGATTAGCATAACTGTACATACTCAGTATACATCAAATGAATAATAGCTCTTTTCAAGATAAAAGTAAAGTGAAAGTCAAAGACAAAAATCCCTATGTAATAAAAGATTAACAAATCAATACTAAAGCCAAGAAAACATGAATGGCTCCTACTCCTCTTGTACCTTACCTACTTGTTTCAACCAACATTCTTAAGGAATAGCATCGAGATTATCTCTTTATAATCCACTCTTCTGAGGGGGCTGGAGCGATAGCACAGCAGTAGGATGTTCGCCTTTCACACGGCTGACCCGTGTTCATTCCTCTGCCCCTCTTGGAGAGCCTGGCAAGCTACCGAGAATATCTAGCCCACATGGCAGAGCCTGGTAAGCTACCCGTGGCCAAAAACAGTAACAGTGAGTCTCACAATGAGAGACGTTACTGGTGCCCTCTCGAACAAATTGATGAGCAACGGGATGACAGTGACAGTGACTCTTCTGAGAGCCCTGAGGCCTAAATAAAAAGGCAAATATACTTTAAAAAATGTATGCTGAAATTTACTTCTTTTGATATTTACCACTTTGGGGGTGATCAGGATAATCATTGATATTTTCACTCATTTATGAAAGCAAATGAGTTTTTTTTTCCCATTTGGAGTTAGCAAGTATGGCATTTCACTTTACCAGTTCCTTATGAACTAAACACTCTATCTAGTTCAAAGCACTTATGGAGCCTGAAAAACCAGGAGGAATGACTTGGCTTCAGAAAGTGAATTTTACACCAAGTCCAGTACAGACAGGGGATGCAAAGCAAGGTATTTAGCTGTTGTTCTTGAAGCAGTATCATAGGCTAGAGAGTGGCAAGATAAGATCAAAATCTCATTGCTGTAAAAGAATAGTTCTCAAAAGACATCACAAAGAATGAGTCTGACATTTTTTGAACACCGGCTTTGTCTTAGGTGTATCACAATTATCACTGAATTCCGTCTTTCTAATGAAACAACTAGAAGCATTTTATATCACCTTTCCACCCACCAGGAAATAGGAGAACATAAGTAACTGTTTGCTTAATGTCACAGAGATCTTCAGTGGATAGATTCAAGAGTCAATTAATTTGGTCTGCGTCAGTTTCTTCTCTATTTCTGCATCTCTTCCAAAAAAAGACATGAGCATTTCTCAACTAGATTTGGCTTTCTAAAAATGACTAACATAAGATTGTACTTGTTTCTTCTGGAGTTGTAACCCATTTTCTTTTTTACAAATTACCTGGTTTAAGTGATCTTTATTTCACTAAATATTTTCCCAGAACAGTTTCAAATAATCACAAACACAAAAGAGGACCTCCCTCACCAAAGAGGAGGCTGAGGAATGAGAGGAAATAGACATCCGTGTGGAAAGCTACATTATAAATTACAGGTCACAGATACTAGGACACATAAACACAGGAAGCATCTAAAGCAGGTGCTTTCCTGTCCTAAGGGAGCAATTCCCATTAGAGCTGCTTCAAAGATCACTTAATATAAGATAGATGTGGCCTAGGATAGAAACACAATGTAGAATAGATAAATGCTTGTTTTACATACCTTATATCAACCACATAGTAGCTGACAAGATAATTAAATAAAAGTTCCAATTGAATAAGAGCACAGAAGAAATCTTAAGGGTTAAATACTGTGAAAGCAGAGAATGCTGAAATATAAAAGAGAAAATAATATTTACTGAATACCCAGAATGTTTTTTCAAGTCTGAGGCATTAACTCTTCATTTAACCCTTAGGAGGAATAACTAGCCCATTCACACAAAAAATGGAGTAAGGTATGGAAAAATAAAGGACACAGGAATACCTTAATTCAGAATACAAGTCTTTCCTCTAAGTCATAAGAACTGCTAAAAAGTTGTACAAACTGCCTAGAACAAATACAGGAGACAACTTGAGAACAACTACTGGAAGAACCTAAGTCAGAAACTTTCAATATATAATCATTCTCTTGCTTAAATACCAAACACTGAAATGAACTGCGCATTATGTAACGGCTATGACCCACAGAAAAGAGCAAAATTAATCAGGCTCATAAAAGTTAATAGCTATAGTCTACCTTCAGACATCTAAATTCACCTATACACTCCATTTCAAATCATTTATGTGACAAATGACACAATGAGTACTCAAGTTGCTCTTATTTTCCTTTATTCACAAATATTCAACTTCCTTATTCTGCCCCTAAATTCCTTATTCTATACTTTGATCCCTAAACTGGCTATTGTTTTTTTTTCTTTGTCTTTTACTTTGTAACCTTTAAGTATTGTTCTGCAGTTTGAACTAGTGCATGTCTCGACTTATCATTCATTGTTTATCCATGAACTTAACTGAACAGATAAAAATAGATACCCATTATTACATATCTGTACATCTCACTACCATTCTGCATGAATATAGAATCTCATGTGCTAGGGATATATATATATATGTATATATATATATATACATGTGTTATATATATATAGGTTTTGTATACATTTAATACACAGCCAACAAAGTTCTATCCTGGGTATAATATGACCCCTGAGCATAGCCAGGTGCAGCCATCTAAGCCCCCAAAAATCATTGGTATGGTTCTGGGGTCTTTGAATTGCAGGGCCTAAGCCAAACCATGAAGTCAATCCAGGGTCCTCTGAGCACTGTTTGGGAGCTTATATATAAATATACATATATATATATGTACACATACACACAAGACACACACAAATAAACTCACAAAGGAGGTAGCAGACAGAAACATGTAACATGTATTTTCTATGTTCCTAATACAAATCTATACCTCTTCCTGTCTCTAGTTCCATACATTTTCCAAACTCCATGATTTCTCAGGACACCTCTGCTTCCCTGCTGAGGAACTGAGCACCGACTACCTGTTACTTCAACCATTCTCCTCTACATTTGAAAGGATCAAAAAATATACTAATCATTAGTAATTGCAACAGTTTAGCTCCACGAATATTAAGCATGGAGATAATAGGTTAATTTCACAGCCATTTTTTCACAGTGGGATGAATTAGTTAAGAAGTGCCAGTGAAGCTTGCTTAGCTTCAGATTTTTGGCCTCATGCTGTGACAACTAGTTCTAAGAGAATACACTCATGGAGTCTGACAGTATGCTTTTAAAATATGTTCCGTGAGTGGCCAGATGAGTAGTAGAGCAAGTAGAGCATTTGCCTTGCACACATCCCACCCAGTTTCATTCCCTGGCACCCCAAAGAGTCACCTGCGCACTACCAGGAGGGATTCCTGAGTGCAGAGCCAGAAGTAGGTGCTGAGCACCTCCAGGTGTGGCCCCTATATCAATGTATACAAAACCAATATATGTATAGATTCTGTGGGTTTAGCAATGTAATATCTGATCACCCCTGCTTTGGTGAATACATACTAAAAAGAGACGGCAAATGGAAAATCTCATGAAAAAAATAATCTGCATCTTTAGGAAGAGTAAAAGGACAGGTGAAACAGACCAGTGTAGGATCTGAAGTTAGGATGCACGTTGGCTAGAGGGATTTTATTAGGAGCTATATATTTATTGGAAAAAAATCTGTTTCTCACCTAATTCTGATTTTATTTTAATAATTATTATAATGAAAATGACAATGAATATTAATGTACATAATGATTGGTCAAAAATTATCCTTCTTCAGCGAGTAGGGCATTTGCCTTGCAGGCGGCCAACCCAGGTTCGAATCCCAGCATCCCATCAGGTCCCCTGACCACTGCCAGGAGTAACCCCTGTGCATCGCCAGGTGTGACCCAAAAAGAAAAAAAATATGCTTATTATAAAACCAAGAATCACTACATGTGTATTTAATGCCAATATATACATTTGGGGTCAATACCATAAAGCTGCCTCAAGGATTCAACTGATGCAAAAAGACATGCAAATCTTTGATCTTTGACAACACTGGACAAAAAACAAGACCTACACTATGAGTTTCCAAGGGTAGTAATGTCATCAACAGGGTGTACACTAAGCTATGATTGCCTTTAATCATTTTTTCCTTTGGACTTTTTGTAATTTGTGTAAAACTCAACTTGATAGGTAACAGGTATAAAAGAAGAAGGGGGAAATGAATCAGCATCAGATAGTAGGAAACATCGAGAGAAAATTGACCTACTGACGGACATTCCATCTTCAGATGGCAGGAATAACATTGGTTTTGCAGTCTAACATGGACGGATGACCCAAATGACTGGAAACTGTTTAGTTTCTATGTAACATATTAAATGCATATTTATAATTAGAGAAATTTTCAGAATTTAGTCTATGGAATCAGTTAAGTGAAATATTACCTATGGAATACAGTATATGGTTACACACATAAACTGGATTATGTACAGCACATAATCCAATAAAACAGAATAAGCATATAGACTGGAGACATAGCTCAAAGGACTGAGCATATCTTGCTATGTGAAAGGTACAGATTCCATCCCTGGGATCACCTGCTCTCCAAGCACCATCAGGAAAAACATCTTAGCACAAAAGTAGGAAGAGCCCCTACACATAACCAGGTGTGATCTCAAAAAATCAAATTAAATAAAATGGTGTCTAACTATATGAAAATAAGGATTATTTTTATTTGTAAGTCATCAGCTTCATAAATGCCACTTTTTGGGTGGATGGTTTTCTTCTTATATCTTGGAAAAACAAAACTGTTTTTTTAATTGGTTTCTCAAATTTAACTTAGCCATACTTACTGATAAATTATATGTATGCTTGCTTTGATTACATACAGCATTAAAATATTCCCAGATATAGACATTAAGTAAAAAAAAGTTGAATCAATCTATATCCATCCAATTCATACACACAAAAATGTAATCTAGGCAAAGCCAACATTAAGTGTTATTAACTTAAGTTCTTTATAAAACTATTTAAATGGTGCTATAATTAGTACAAAATTGTGCCCCATTTGATGAAAGTGTGAAATTTTATTTCTTTAAGACTGGAAGTCATAAATAATTCTTGAAATGTTACTTTTGTGGTATTACTTAAAAATTAATAAATAAATGTCACTGTAAAATAAAATTACTCAGCAAACATAAAAACAATCTACACCATTTCAATACATTGCCAGTTTAATGGAGTACACTACATGTGCTTTGCTTTCTGCATGTAATTATTGATCAAGAAGCCACACTTAAGAAAATGGACCCTCTATCCTGGAATATCTACAGAGTTCTCTTCTAACAAAGAAAAATATAAAAATCATTTTAAAGCCAGAAAAGAATGATAATTTCTAGACATATAAACTGAGTTGCCAATCAATAAAGTAATGAGCTATCTGAAGAGTGTAGTTAACTAGGAGCTTTGAATCTGAATAGAAATAATATAGTCAACAATTAAAACTCAGAACATAACAGCGTTTCTTCCAAGACTGGGTTTTCTCTTATAATTCGTATCCCTCTCTCTTTCTCTCTGCTTTTCCCACTGTGATGAAGCCTGTGTTTTCTCATGAGTACATATTCATTTTTCTCTCCCTTCACAACTCTCTCTAAATGTCCTTGGATAACCTCATCTTTTTAAATGAGTTTTAAAACTTTATTTTTTTCTTTGTTTTTAAAGCAACTTCTAAAATACACTAGAAATCTCATTTTTAAAACTATCATAAATATTGCTAATCTTTTCACTTAATAGATATATTTCTTGGGGATGGAGCAATAGCACAATGGATAAGGCATTTGCCTTGCACGTAGCCAATCCGGGTTTGATTCCCAGCATCCCATATGGTCCCTTGAGCACTGCCAGGAGTAATTCCTGAATGCAAAGCCAGGAGTAACCCCTGTGCATCACCAGGTATGACCCAAAAAAGCAATATATATATATATATATATGTGTGTGTGTGTGTGTGTATATATATATATATATATCTTATTAGTTCATCTGAAAGTGTTAAGCTACTCCCCAGGAATTCGGCAGAAATTTTTTAATTCAGGTACTGTATCATATTTGGACAACTGAAAGTGTTAAGACAGAAATATAGTTGCTATCAGTGAATATGGAAAACATTCAGCAATTAAGTCATAAGTCCTATGATTCATCCAAGCATAAATATTAAAAAAAATTCTGAGAGTTTATACAGCCTCAGTGTTTACTTAACCTTTTAATATGAACGAGTTTAAAATAAAGATGATCAAAGTTGTGACTTGTTTGGGTATTTTGAGTTCAGTTCTTTCTCTATCTTCCAAAAAAATGGAATCTTCAGAAGGGAAATTATAGATCATTTTGTGCTGCATTACTCACTTCATCTTAAAGTCAGTCTCTTTCAGAATATTACTTCAGAATATTATTAGCATATTTATTCTCTTCTTAAAGACTTCAACAGCACTGTAACTGTCATAATATTAAGAAAGCTTAAGGTTTCTAAAAGAAAAAAATAATAATAGCATATGATTTACAGCCAGGACAATGAGGGTATACCAGTAGGCTTTATTAATAAGCTACTTGTGTCTAGTTAATTCAATACAATTAAAGCAACAAATACAACAACAGTCCTAGCATTTTAATGTTACCAGTTACACCAAGTACAAGGAAATTAGAATCTTTCATGTGATATAATGTCATTAAGCACAAATATATTGAAGCGTGATGTTGTCATTTATAAATTTAACTACTCTATATTTTCCATGTTGGTTCAGTAAATTAATGACATTGACATATCTCAAATGCAAATTAATAACCAGAAACAAAGAGGTACTGCTGAAACTGCAATTTTGCATGCAATGGCCATTTTTGCTCAATGAGAAACCATATTTCAGGAGGTTACTAATTATAAGTAATGTCTACTGTACAGGACCATTGCTTTCTAAGCAGAAAACACCCAGAATTATCAGAAAATAAATGTCCATTTTACATTGAATTTTCTCTGTATACTGTTTAGTTTTATTTAGAACTATATGTCAGATACATAATAAGGTATGCCATTACTTTTATTTTAAGCATGTCATTACTTTAACATCATTTTGGGAGCAGTTGTAAGTCAAGGCTAAGGAGATAATAGTCAGTGATCTTTGCTGTTTTGATATAAACCTATATTTCTTTATAAATGAGTCAATGTAATAAGATAACTTAGAAATTGGAGGGTTCAGTTTATAATTATTCCTTTCACAATTAATATATTATGCTTTGGAGAGAAATTCTGAACTGGGTGGTCAGTAATATAAAGATAGTACATGAAGAGTGAGTGAAAAATTACAAAAAAAACATACTCACATGGATAATTGTGCTTATTTTAGAATAGTCAAATAAAGAGAAAGTCCTTATAATTGATTTTGCTTGTAAGATAATCTAGAAACTTATATAAAGGCTATTGAAAATTGAATTTTAAGGGGCATAAAGCAGAAATCACCATCATTTTGCCTCTTTTTAATTTTTAACTGATAGGAAATACCAAAAATTCAAATTTGAAATGCATTTGAGTGAAGACTAAAGAGCATTCTGATTTAACTAGAGTAAGCTAAATTCATGAATGAATGTTGGTATTTAGCTGACAAACATAAACTCAATAGATTTTAGAATTTATTTTTTGTTGTTGCTTTCTAGGCAACATGGGTATGATGGTGTTATCTTCACCATCATCAAATTGTCAAAGCCCTTCATTACTGTTCTTGCATCACTTCTATTCCACCTCTTCCTTTCCACTCCCAAGCACTATTGCTTGTTAAGTTATTTTGTAGTCAATGTCTAAGGGTTGACCATAATTGAATACTTTGTTTTGCTTCTCAATATACTATAAGGGAGTGAGGTTCATCTGGAATTTATTCTTCTCTCTCTGGATTATTTCACTTAACATGATAACTGCTAGTGCCCCATCTAAATTACAACAAACTGCAAGCTTTCACTTCTTCTTAGGGCTGCTTAGTGTCCCACTGTGTATATGTACCATGACTTCTTTATCCAGTCATCTGTCATTGGACATCCTGATCACTTCCGTTTCTTGGCTATTGTACTTAGCAACACAATAAATATGAGAGCACATAATTCAGTTTAATATCATTGTGTTCCCCAGTTTAAAGTTAAGAAGTGAAAGAGAACTGGGTCATACAGAAACCATTTTACATATTTTTGAAAGTTCCCATACCTAAACCTAGTAGATTTTGGAGCATCAGAAATTTATTTGTAATCTATGACTCAATGTCTCTCGGTCTACAGTGTTGACCACAGCCCCAGGTACTGAGTAGGGTAAATAACAAATGCTTTCTGAACCAACATTTTGGATCCTATGACTTAAGCTGTTATTTACACACAAAGAATTCTGAGGCAGAACACAAGTTCTGCTACTTCAATCTCACTAATGGCTATTTTCTCAGATCAATTAGCTCTAAGGGGTAATAATCTGAATTCTTTATTAATGGGCTTAAAT
This sequence comes from Sorex araneus, assembly GCF_027595985.1. Taxonomy (NCBI): domain Eukaryota; kingdom Metazoa; phylum Chordata; class Mammalia; order Eulipotyphla; family Soricidae; genus Sorex; species Sorex araneus. The sequence goes on from NC_073312.1 coordinate 44,846,863, forward strand.
AATTGATCCGCAGGCCACCAAATAGCTATTTCTGCCTCCAAAGTAGTGTAGAATATCATCTATTCCTGCACAACCCAATTTGTTCTTCATTATATTTGCTCAAGTGTAAGAAATATGCCTGCTAAGATCACATTTGTGTTTACGCTTAACATCAGTAAAAATAAACCCAAGTGGCAGGTAGTTATGTTCAGTGCATTTGATTAATACTCTGGTACTCCTTTCTAAATGCAAATTCAAATATCATAGTTTTAATCTTCTTACAACAAAAGGCTCAGAACATGTGAAGCTCTAAAAACACTGAGGTTCTTATTTCTTTTCTACAATTGCTTTTCTTAGAAACATTTCACCTACTAATATGTAATCAATTGACAAGGTTAGAAATCTAAATTCTATAGCCCTGATAATATTCAGAAGAAGGGAGTTCAAAGACTAACCTTGGATTTATCATACATAAAAAATATCAGACATATCACTGAGCACTGAAGGTTAAAACCTCTCTGCAGTGTAGTTTCTGAACTTTGCAAGTATATCAAGCAAAGATACATAGAATCTTGGGTACTTAAACCTCAATCAAATAATGACAGCATACACACGATATAATTTTATCCTAAACATGCTTGGTTTGGGCTGAATTATTTTAATCCCAATTTGTAAACTCAAAGTGGAAAATGTAACCTATTTATTCAAAACTCTTGTAGGAAAGTCATGAAGGTACTGGAAATTTAAAAAAACTGCTAAAACTGTTTCTGAATATGTTCTGCACTGTCAAAGTCCCATGAGATAGGCTTAATTCGTTAGATCAAAGGTTATCAAATAATATGAAAGGATATTTATTTTTTCTTATTTATTTAATGTAGAATTGAATATGTAAGTTTTTTACTCCCTTACAACAATTTCTGAATGATTTTCCTTAGCATAATCTAAGCCAGAAATGGTTTTCTATGGTGTAGGATAAGCACTGACTGGAAAGGAGCAAAAATAGTGAGAGGTTTAATGTAAGGAATTCACAAGTCACTTTCTAGCAACTATCATGAATAATCTCCATATTTACACCACAAACTGAGCTTGTGAAAACACAATTTTTTGTTTTTTGCTTTTTGGGTCACACCCAGCGATGCTCAGGGGTTACTCCTGGTTTTTCACTCAGGAATTGCTCCTGGCAGTGCTTGGGGGACCATATGGGATGCCGGGGATCGAACCCAGGTCGGCCGCATGCAAGGCAAACGCCCTCCCCGCTGTGCTATCGCTCCGGCCCCGTGAAAACACAATTTTAAACACAATTTTAAGGTGATCTCTCAGAAGTAGGCATAACCATAAGAAAAAAATGAAATGGCATAATGATAAAATGATAAAGACAATAAATGCAATGCCACTCTGTATATATCCCAAAATGATAGTGATTATATGATTATTAGCAAGAATGATTGTATGCAACTGAATAGATCCAAGTAGTTACGTTCTGGTGCACAGGTGCACATGCACATGGACACATGAACACACACACATGAACACACACACATGAACACAGTGGCTTCCCTCTACACTATGTATATGTAGAAGGAGGCCACTGGTGTAATCTTGACCAAGGCATTTTCCATATGTGGCCTTAAATTTCATCATTCATAAATTCCTAGTGTTTGAGTTGATTGTTGATGATTATTCTGGCCAATTCATCCTATGATTTCGGAAAGAAGCACTTTAATTTTCTCTGCCAAATAGACCATGTGCGAGCTTTATCTTGTTTTTGGAATGGAGTGACCAACAACGAAGGGAACAGTATAGAAGAAATAAGTACAAAGAGGGGATGTCTGTCTGTGTCTCTAACTAGCTTATGTTCTGGATTTCCATCATTGGTGGATGTGCAAAAAGTGAAGGCAGGAAAGATCATTATTCACAGCGTGGAATGTGCAGTAGGAGGCTGATGCAAAATTAGTACTGACACCATGTAAAGAAAAAACACTGGCACACATCTCTTCTGCCTAGCTTCATGTGTGTGTAATCATGCAAGCATCCTAAACACTTATGCCTAAAGTGTTATCTGAGGGGTCAGAGAGAAATTACAGTGTTAGGGCACTTAGTTTGCAAGTGTTCAAACCTGGTTCAACCCTGCCACTCCGTATGGTCCTCTGAGCACACCAAGTGGTCACTTGAGCACAGAGCCAGTCACAGTCTCTGAGCCCTGCTGTCTGAGGCCCACTTCCCATTCTTCCCACAAAACACTTGTCTTAATTTTGGTATTACCTTACTGGCCATAACATGGGGTTCAGAAAAGAAATTATACATCAGTTTACTATGTGGATACAAGATGAATATTAAACAGGAGAATTAAAAAAAATAAAGATAATATTAGCAGACAGAGTGGCTATATATCTGCATGTCTATATATCAGAGAACATGAGTCTTGGTTCTTAGTTTGCCACACTCTTAAACTTAGAAACGTGTCAGAAGGAAAGTGAATAAATTAACAAAGCAATTAAAAAACCAACACATGCATTCTGAAGAGTATGATCCTAGCTCATGGATCTACATTTGCTTTCTGCTCTTAGTGTTTCTTTGACTAGAAATCTCAGTTTAAGATATGGCCCATAAATTTCTCCAACTGGTAAGGCTGTGGAATGGATCCTCCATAAAATTTGCTTTTGTTCAGAAATTACAAAACAATCCCATGCAACTTTTCCACAGTCCAAGCCTTTCACACAAATGTTTTACACTATTACAGAAGAGAGAAGTGATATCTTGTCTGCATTTTACCATGGGACTTGGACTAGACTGTCTCCTGTCAGGGCAACTATAGAACAGCCTACACTTATATGTAGAAAACAAAGAAACCCCTCTCTTCCTGCTCACATCATAATAATTATAATACCACCTGAAATTGGCAGGGGTCTCATGTGGTGTATTATCCCAGTAAATATTTTTGACAACTCAACCAATTGGACAAAGTAAAAGCATTCCGACGTTTCATAAAAATAAACAAAAAGATACAGAGAAGTTAAAAAGCTCTTTCAAAGGCGTAAGTAAGGGCCATAGCCATGGTTGATGAGTAGGGTGCGGGTCTTGCATGTGACTAACCTAGGTTTGATCCTGAGCATCCAATATGGTCTCCTCAGCCCTGAACACACAGCCAGGAATAAACACACACACACATACACACACACACACACACACACACACAAACAACCCTAAATAATGAAGGGGATATAGGAGACTTTTCTTTAGTTTTCGTAACTTTACATATATATGTATATATAAGCTAATTGTCATAAGATACAAAGAATAAAAAGCAAATACCAAATTATATAAGGTATTAATTTAAATCAAATATCCATATACTCCATGTTTAATCATCATAAACTTGAATTTCTGGACGGGACATCTATAGAAACTCCTGTAGTAATCTGATGTCTACGACCAACTTCTGTATTTTTGCTTCCACTTTCCATGATAAACTTTGACCTTAAGGATCGAATACCTGCTTGTTTGTATATGTTTGTGAAAAAAATAATACATTTGCTGACTACATTTGTATAAAGTAAATAGTATTGTTAAAGAATTCATTTTTCCTGATGAATAATATATATAATATCTAATCCATATTCTAAATCTGTAATTCTTTACTAATAGCATAAACTTTCTCATGGAAAAGTATTAAAATAATATATGGTTGTCTATTTTCCCAATTTTTCAGAAGTAAGCCTGTTCTATGATAATAATCTTAAAATAATTTTCAACATTTTTTCATGCCACTCAAGTGTTGTTACTTAGAGGATAAATTTTATGGCTCACCATAATGAAGGTCTTTCATTTTGTGATCCTAATAGTATGAATAAGGAAGATGTTAAATTAGTTGGATGGATCTAAAGGTTATAAGAGAAGTTTTGATCCCTCCCTCAAAAAAAGATCTGAAATTAGTAGAATAAAATGGTATTTAAATCCATATAGCTAATTGAAGTTAAGAGAAAAATAGGAGCCAGAGCATTCTAAATCTCAATTTTTAATAGATAAAGGAACATTCAGCACAGGAAAAGAGCAACTAATTGCTAGAGGTAGAAAAATAAGACAAAGAAAGAAACCTGCCATCAAGAGAAAACAGTTTCTAGAAAAAAACTAAATTTTTGGTCAAGTTCTGATGCAAAATCAAATAAGGAGTAAATGTGTGTATGTGTCTCTTTGTGTGAGTAACTACAAATAATTTGAATTGTTTCCTGAAACAAAATAAAGACAATGGTTGGAAAATTCCAAAAATCTGAAGCCTTTAAAATTATAGACCTATTAACAGTGTTATTTTTAAGTTGATATGTGAATTATTATTATGGTTACATTAAGGGACCAGGATAAAAAAAAAACACATTTTCATTTTATTTTTACAAACTTTTGTATCTGAAAATTTACTTAAAAAATTTAAGGCTATTAAATTATGTCAGTGTGGGGATGGCAACTATTAGCACATTTTAATAATACAAACGAATCTAAACTTAAAATGGGATACAAAGTATTTTAAATCTAGAAATCAATAAAAAGTAAAAGCTAGGGGTTTGGAGGATAAGTTGTTTTGATAGAATTTTGCTATTTGTTTGACTGACTACATTGATCAAGAAGAAATGAAAAGAAACTTTTCAAACAGGAATTGATATTGCTAGAAATGTAATTTAAAAGTGACAAGAGAATTTCGTGGAATTTATGAAAAAAAACGTAGTGTCCAGCGCAGTAGTATATCAGATAAGGTGTTTGCCTTGTACTTGGTGAACCAGGCTCAATCCTTAGCACCACATATGGTCCCCCAAGCCTGACAGGAGTAATCCTTTAGCTCAGAGCCAGGCATAAGCCCCAAACACAGACAGGTGTGGCCCAAAAACAGAGAGAGAGAGAGACAGAGGCAGAGAGAGACAGACAGAGGGAGGGGAAGGGAGAGAGGGAAAGGAAGGAAAGAGAAGGGAAGGGAAAGGAGGGGAAAAGAAGGAAAGGGAAGAAGGAGGGGAAGAGGGGGGGAGAGGAAGGGGAGGGGCGAAAAGAAGGGAAGGGTAGGAGAGGGGAGGGGAAAAGGAAGGGAAAAGGAACAGAAAAAAGGAAAAGGCAAGGTAAGACAAAGCACATTTGCTTTATTAAAATGGCTAAAGAGGGGCTGGAGCAATAGCACAGTGGGTAGGGAATTTGCCTTGCATGCCGCTGACCCCGGTTCGATTCCCAGCATCCCATCTGGTCCCCTGGGTACTGCTAGGAGTAATTCCTGAGTGCATGAGCCAGGAGTAACCCCTGTGCACTGCCTGGTGTGACCCCAAAAGCAAAAATAAATAAATAAATATTTTTTTTTTAAAAAAAAGGCTGAAGAGAAAATTATAGGGTGGGATAAACACTTGAGTCTACCTGTGCAGTCTACTTGCACAGTAGACTTTTAGAAAAATAAAAATAAAAATTGAGGCCACATCGGTGGTGCTCAAAGCCGACTGCTAGATGTGCATTCAGGGATCACTCCTAGATGATTTCTAGGGATGATATACAGTGCCAAGGATCAAACCCAGATAAGTTGTATGCTAGATATGCAAGTGCCTCACACACTGTACTTTCTCTCGAATTCTCAAAAAGTACTTTCATGAATGAGAAAGATCTTAGTCATTTATTGTATCATTATCATTTGGGGAAACAACTTTCTTAGAATACAAGTAATGTTCAGTGTAAAGTCATGATTTATGTAAAATAATTAGGTCTACTTAAAATAAAATAAAATTTCAGGTTTGCATACTGTTGATTTTAAATAATGCCCCGACAGAATAAATAGTAGTTTGGTGAAGATCATTTAATCTCAGAAATGTACATAAACACAATCTCAGTAAACTAATTTTGCAAGATGGAAAACACATACACACATACACACACATACACCCAGATATTTCATAAATTTATGGCAGGAAAAAAGAAAAATGTGCCTGCCATCTAAATGAAAATGATGACAGGAAAGGACATTTCAATTGTCTCATAAACCCATGGTAATATTTCCCTCATCTTTGTCAGATTATTAAATAAATAAAGTAAGGCGATGTGACAGCAAAAGGGTGGGAGCGAGCAAAAGGGTAATGAATACTGAGAATAGCAGAGTCAGTAAGCATGGCATAGTTCAGCATGACAAGAAAAATATTGCATTTTGATGTCATTTCTGAGTAAAATGTGTTTGTCAAATAGGGATGATGATTGGTGTATTGAGAAGCTGGAAATCTGACCATTAATGGATGATATGATGCTTTCTATGTCAAATAAATAGTCTGTCATGGATGGCACAAGACTGAAAGGAAGCAATGGATTATACCATGTCTTTTTTTTTGAACCTAAAATATATCTATTTGACAACCAAAATTGTTAAACATTTTTATCTATTCTAATTAGTGTTGAATATATAAATTCTTTGGGAGTTTCCTTTGTGGCTTGCAAGGATTGCCTGCGGATTTCCACAAAATATAACTTGATCTAATTAGCAATCACAATAACCCTGTTATTCTCAGTTTGTTGCTTTGGATAGAGCCGTCCAAGAAGTGTAAGCCTTTTCCCTAAGTTGCTAGATTCTCAACAATTAAAAAGCTGTCTCTATAGTCTTTTTTAGTCTAGACTATCATCTAAAACAGATCAATGAGATGAGTGAAGGAATAGAGGGATCACTTATGAAGACATCTAATTGGTTGTATTGAGGACCTAGGGAAAGAATGTAGGCTTCCAGGACATCTAATTAATATGATAAACTCATTTGGTGAGTCCTGAGTGGTAGATGTCAAAATCACTTTCCAATGTGAATGCAAGCGATCCTGAAGCTCAAAACTATCAGAGAACTTAATACTGATTTCTGATTCCAAATTAATGAAGCCAGATGGACAAGCAGAACCCAGGTTTCCATATTTTCCAGTTCTGCCAAAAAAAATTAGTGTAAGCTAAGTACAATTATTTTAGGATCCTTGGAACACTGTATTAGATTTAGCCCTTCCTTGGAAAATAATGAGAAAAACAGATGGGGAAAAAAAAGAGAATAGTAGATCAACTAAAATCCTATTTTCAGGTTCCATTAATTTTACAGAAGCATTGTTTTGAAAGCAAACATGAAGAATGCTGAATGAGATATTGGAAGAGGATGCTAAACAGAAGCATTATTAAAGAGACTAAGAGAAGAATTAATTTAAGTTTGGTTTACCAAAAAAATAAATGGCGCTTACAATAAAAGTAAGGTGGCTAAAAATAGTCGATAATATTTCGTGTTTTAATCTCAACTGAAATATACTAAACTCAAAGGTATCTATTGGTACTTATATCAGGAATAGTGAATGGATTAAACAAAAATAAATTGTAAGGACAAGGCATTTTACTTAGGAGGCAAAATCAGTGTCTTTGGTGTTCAAGGATGAGAAACAAAACATTAAATTTCATATTGTTATCCCAAGTATTGTAATTAGCTCCAAATGCCTTTTATAATGTCCTTAATTCTTACATATATATAAAACCCCACATAGGAGGAGATTGAAATTCACTCAACATCAAAATAAAAAACTGTGGTACTAAGATCTGAACAAAAATTGTGACTTCAAGTGACTCCATTTTGCTAATCTTCCATCTTTGTTCTATGGCATATTTATATACCCCCAAATTATTTTCTGACCTGGTACTTAATTTAGTTCTAGAGAAATCTAAGCTGGAAACAAAGATTATATTTAAAATGTAAATGAGTATAAATGAGAGAGAGAGAGAAAGCGAGGGATCATAATTATAGCAGCCAGGAAATACAGGAAATCAGCTAGGTTGGGTTTTAGAGTCAGGTATATGAATTTGATATTTTATCTCAGGAATTTTACATAAACTATTGAAATGGATCTAGGAATATAGCTCAAAGAACTATAATTCAGTCCTTGGTACCACGTGGTAACCAAAGCACTACTGGGTATAGCCTTGGTGTCTCCTAGCATGGTGGGCTCTTGTAGTATCAAAGTTCCAGCAAGCATTGAACCATATTGCAAAGTATTTCTAGAAGTGGCCCTCAGCCTGCCCGAGCACTGCTTTGAAGGCTAATTAATTAACTGAAATATTTTGGGGAAAAATAAAGACTTTTTGGTATTTCTGGGAAAAGGGGATACTGAGACTCTAATCTTTTTGTTCTCTTGTAGAAAGTCAAGAGCAAAACACTGTCTAGAGTACAGAGATTTATTAAAATGATATCATGGACCCAAGATGTGAGTCTGAGCACTCTCCAAGGAAAATCAGACCTTGAGTTTTATTGTAAGGGCTTCTTAAGGAGTGAGATAACTAAGGGGAAGAATAAAGAATCGGGCATCAGTATCATGACTGGGCAGTGATTTTGTGATTTATGATTTTGCACATAAGGACTTCATGCTTGCTCATATGACATATGTATCATTCATTAACGAAAAATTATATAACTAGGAAAGAGCAATTAGTTTTTAATGTTTGAGGAGAAAAGTGAAACAGTATCAGGGTTCTAGCTGGAACTATTTCTCTAAAGTCCTTTATCAGGAAGTTGGTAACTAAAAGGCTCCCTGAGTTAGAGTATCAAGGTCCCTTTTTGTTCTTTACACACAGGACAAAAGACTTTTCTGATTCTTCTAGTACATTTCTCACACTGCCTCACCTGTAAGAATGAAATGGGAGGAATATAACAGATATACTACATAGCATGCTGACTTTTAGTAAAATTGTATTATATACTGAAGATTGTCAGCTTTCTCTTACTGTGTCCAGGACAGCATACTAGCATATGGGCTCCGGGAAGACTGTCTTCAGGAATAAAAGTCAAGAAATTGGTGGGATAAAGCAGCCACTGGCTGTAGCTGACCTTATACAATGTTAACTAAAAACCTGAGGTAGAAGGAAGGTAAGATATGCAACCCACAATACTGAAAGCTGATGTATCAGTAACAAAGTGAACATAAAACTACACAAAGACTGAGTCTGACCAAGTGTCTGCAAAGGAGAACTAATGAGCAAAAACATAGTAATAAATTGGCCCCTGAGTCATGCTAACTCATGCGTTTGTGCCACAAGCAAAAGCAAGCAAAGCAAATACTATGCCAGAAGCAAACTCCAAATGCCAAGGGGGAAAAACTCAACTTAATTGGCCTAAAAGATGGTTATTTTTGACTGCTGTTAAGAAAAAAAAAAATCTATGCTCAACCTATGGGACAAGAAAGGTATAAAAAAAAACCCACAAAGGACAAAGGTTTTTAAAATAATTAGTTATTATTGGGCTGGAGCCATAGCACAGCAGTAGTGCATTTTCCTTGCAAGTGGCCGACCCGAGTTCAACTCCTCTGCCCCTCTTAGAGAGCTTAGCAAACTACCAAGAGTATCTCAACACCCACGGCAGAGCCTTACAAGCTACCCGTGGCATATTTGATATATCAAAAACAGTAACAAGTCTCACAATGGAGACATTACTGGTGCCAACTTGAGCAAATTGATGAGCAACTGGATGACAGTGGCAGTTATTATTAAACATGATAGTGATAATAGCAAACATACCCTATCAGTCTTAATTGTATACACTTTACACATGATTATTCATGTAATTCTCCTCAGATTTACTTAAGAAACTGCTATTAACTTCATTTTACCAGTAAAATTAATGAAAAATTAAAACACAAAGAATAAAGCAACATATATATATATATATATATATATATATACACATGAGTCTGAACTAGAGAGAGTGAAAGGACGAAATTCCATAATATATGTTTCTAGAAGCCAAGATGCTGTTATATCATACTCTATTCTTCCTTGATGCAATTTGACAATTAAAAAAAATGTTAATAAATGCTTGGAACTGGAGCAATAGCACAGAGGGTAGGGCATTTACCTTGCACACGCCTGACCCAGGTTTGATTCCTCCGTCCCTATCGGAGAGCCCGGCAATCTACGGAGAGTATCCCACCCGCATCGCAGACCCTGGCAAGCTACCCGTGGCATATTCGATATGCCAAAAACAGTAACAACAAGTCTCACAATGGAGATGTTACTGGTGCCCGCTTGAGCAAATTGATTAACAATGGGAAGGCAGTGCTACAGTGCTACAGTTAATAAATGCTTACAATAGTTAGGCAGGAGATCCAGTCCAGAGAATTGAAACACATGTCATGTTCTTGTGAGGGGAGCTTGTGAAAGGGTACAATAAAGACACAAAATGTAGGGGATCATAAAATTTAATAAATGGACCATGTGGCACTTTGCAAGTTTCTGGCAAAATCAAAGAACATAGAAATACGATAAGGAAAGTTGATGGGTGTTGTGACAGAAATAGGAATTGATCTTTCCTCGTAACTCCATGGAAAGCACTTTGCATACTATATGCACCCTAATTTCTCCTTGAGGGAAATATTTGCTCCAATTTTAGAACAAACAATTAAAGACACTGAGTGATTCACTTACAGTATGGTAATGGAACCATCTATTACTATGTTCAGTTTAATTTAGAGTTCATACACCTACGTTTCTGCATAACCTCTTTTGAAAGTTTTTTTTTCTATTTGTTTTTGGCTGCATTCTGCTGTGCTCAGGGCTTACTCCTGGCTCTGTATACAGGGATCAATCCTGAGGGGACCATATAGGGTAGGGTTCTTGGAATCAAATCCAGGTCGGCCTCATAAAAGTCAAGCTTCCTAGCCTCTGGAATATCTCGCTAGCCCCTTATGAAATGCTTTCTTTTAACAAAGAGATTAGTGGACAAAAATGGAGAAAACTATTAGAAGACAAAGATGGGTGGTATGTAGAGAAAGTGAGGGACGAGAAGAAAACTGTCTCTCAAGGGCCAGATAAATAGTACAAAGAGTGGCATGCCTGCCTTGCACATGGTCAACACCAGTTTGGGCCTCAGCACTTCATATGGTCCTGTGATTCCCACCAGGAATGAACCCTGATCACAGAGCCAGAAGACAGCGCTGAACACAGTCAGTGTATCCCCACGAAATCCAAATCACTAATAATAATATAACAACAACAACAATAATAATAGCACAGTGAGTAGGGCATTTGCCTTGCACACGCCTGACCTGGATTCGATTCCTCTGCCCCTCTCGGAGATCCCGGCAAGCTACCGAGAATATCTCGCCCACACGGCAGACCCTGGCAAGCTATCCGTGGCGCATTCCATATGCCAAAAACAATAACATTTTACAATGGAGACATTACTGGTGCCCGCTCAAGCAAATTGATGAGCAACGGGATAACAGTGATGATGACAGTGAATTATCTGAATAAAGAGAAAAACTAGAAGCTAAGGAGGGATTTATATCCAAAAAAGCAAATAGTTTTTTTTTCCACTTTATTTAAACACCATGGTTTAAAAAGTTGTTCATGATGCATTTGTTACAGGCATTCAATATTCCAACCCCAATCTCACAACCACTATGACGGTCCACTGGTGTCCCCATTTTCCCAACCAGCCTTTGAGCCTGCCTCTGTCTGAGGCCCAAAATGCAAATAATTTGAGGGGCGGTGGGGGGATGGTCTCTGAATGGAAACCAAGTTTTAGAAAAAAATAACATTTGTGACTTGTGATAACTCTGAACTTGCTTTAAAAAAAATCCATTGCATTTTATATGACATACATGGCTATATTACAACTAGTTTTAAATAGTCTAAAAATTTTAAAGAAACTCAAGATTTAGACCAAATCCAGAAAAAGAAATTCTTTTCATGAGTCTCCTGTCATTCCAAAGCTGCATCATCGCCTATACTGGAGAGGACCTGGGTATAAATATATATAGCATTTTACTGGGTCAGTTACCAGAGAATAAATGCTCTGGACTTTTTTTGTCGAGGAGCTGTTCCATATATATTACAGCTTCTTGAACAGGCTGATTAATTTTAGGGAGAAAAAGTTATTTTTATGATTTTTCCAAAGAGCCATCATAATCCTTCATTCTTTTCAATAAGGCCTTCATTTACAGTAAAAATTATTAATTATTTTAGGAGTCAATGATGTCATCTTTTTCTTGCACCCTCCTCCTTGTGTCTCAAGGTGGGAAAAGCAGAGGTGGAGTTTTTGACAAGTCATACCGAGTGCTTTCTCTATCTATTGCCCTCTGTCTACAACATCAATTCTATTTCAGAACTACAGAGAGAAGAAAAAGAGATACTGTGGGCTCAGAAATGAAACTCCAAAGTTTGAAAATACTGACAATGCATCAAACTTTGCACCCCATCTTCCAAACTATTTCAACAAAATGATAACAAGAGAACATAAGATACCCCTCATATCAATGCTTGGATAATGTTTTGGATTTTCAAATGGGTTGTCTATTGGTAGTTGCATACCAATTGACAAAAATCTCAGAAATTTAGTAGAAATTGGAGATAGTGATGTTGGCTAGCTAGACAGTAAAAATATGAACATATGATTGTAAAATTGCCTCCCAGGCAGCATCCATTGCTACTGGGAGTGTCACACAGGGCTGGGGGTCAAATTTGGGTCCTTTAGAAAACAAGATATGAACCTCTCACACCTGAGCTCTTGCCTAGTCTTGAATAATTTCTGTTCTTTATGCTCAGTTTTTTTATCTGTAACGTGGGGATAACGATGCCTATATAATGTTTAGAGTAAATGAGCAAGTAAATAAAATTTTCTGTCATGCATATGGCCTATTTATATCTCTCTGTAGGACCCATTACAAACTCAGACAGATAAATGTAGATAATTCTCGAAGCACAACTGGAAAATTTGCCTTTAAGACACACAATATTTTGAGAACATTGCCTAATGACTTGATTTATCTGCAAGTGTGTTTCACAGAGAAGCTGTCTATCTGAAGGACCAACCCTAGTGCAACTATCACTCTAACATCCTTAAGGCGTGTGATTCCATAACTATGAAGAAGAAGCTCATTAAAAGTCACTCATCTGTTTGTATTCACTAACACATTTTCATAGGCTATGCTGCTCTTTCTTCATTTTTCCCACAAAAAAAATCTTTTCTGTCTTCAGCATTAAAAAATGCACATTATCCCCCCCTCAAAAAAAAAAGGCAAAGTAAAAGAAAGAAAACTTGAGAAAACAAGGTCATGCAGTCTCTCACTTTCTTTTACATCCTAAAGATAAATGTTCAGGTCTAGAAAGAGGCTATCTCTCTCCTTTTCTCAACTGGGCTAAAATGAATGTTTAAATGGTTCCATTCCAAACCTGTGGCTGCGTTTCTCACACTGTTTAAAAAGAAAAAAGATCCACAGTCATTTGCCGTCCAAACCTTATTCTAAATAAAGCTTTTCTCTTTTTCTTGACTCCGATTCCCAATTTAACACAATCTCACCTCTCTTACTTGCATCCAAAAATCACTTTTCTGGCAACTTTGACTATTCTTAACAGAGGTATGAATCAGAGAAGTAAAAACAAGGTCCCTCCTAGCTAAGGTACAGCCTAAAAATATACAAGCAACAAAGCTTATAGGGATTTTTTTTTTAATCTCCCTACTCAAAGCCTTATCACTCTGCCCTTATTATAGTCAATTGGACTGATCTGGTTTTACAGCAACTGCAATGACAAAGGACCAAATCCCAAGGCAGTGGCACTGATTCAGGAAATGAGGATTAGAACTTTGACAGTCATTGTAACAACAATAATGGGCACACTTCAGTCCTTCAATACTCCTGGCTCTCTTCTGCACACTGATATGTACATGTACCAAGTTATTTACTCTTAATAACTATTTTTATAGTTGAGTAAAAGGAGGGATGAAAGGATGATTAAGTAACGGAGCTAAAATCTGAATGAACACAGGCAGAGTGCCTTCAAAATAACCAAAGAAGAAAAACAAGGGGGAAATGATAAATGTGTACTGTGAAGCCATGCAAAAAAGAAAGAGCTAAAATTCCATAACTTGAGTTTATCCAGGAGTGGGGGGTATTCAGTGTGGGCTATTCACAAGGTTTAACAATTCCTGCAAGCTCTAGGCCCTCCTCACACTGTTTGCTCTTAATTCTTGCATAAGAATCTCTAGGCATTGCCACTGAAAAACCAGGTCCTACCCGATGAAGTGAGAGGTCACCTCCTCCTCAGTTATTAGTGAATATTATAACTTGGCATGACAACGTGTGGCTTGACTCTGCTATATACAAATTGTTAGTGACTCCACAGTTTCATTTCATCCTTCAAGAAATAAACAGCATGCCAAAAATTATATTACAAGAATTATATTACAAACACAAGAAGGATTTAAAATGACAGAGCAATATAGACTGAAAGTAGCCTCACTGACCACTAATTAATCTACCCCCCCCAAAGAGAGCTGCTAGATTAGCACCTCAGACTGGGGGCTACAGCATATAATCCTTGAGATGACAGGTAGAGTTAAAGCAGACAAATACACTCAAATTATAATACAAACATAACTCAAAAAAAAAATAGAGGAGAGATTTCATCCTTAGAATATAAGAGTGTAAGGTAGGGAACAATCTTTTCTTTCTGGAGACTTTGGGAAATTTCCTGGAGGAAATTACCTTTAAGTATGAGTTATGAAAGAAGTCAGCAGACTGCCCCAAGGCACACCTGAGGGGACTTGCAGTTAACCAGCAAAGGAGTTTGCAAGAACTGGGCTATTAGACCTTGGGGAAGGAGTATAAGTCCTCAGAGGTAGTAGATCTAAGCCTTAGTCTAAGCAAGCTTAGTCTAAGCAAGGTTGAGGGTAAAGCAATATACCACTGAGCGCTCCTGGAATGAAATATAACAAGTGAGCTAGGGAGTTTCTGGAAGGAATGAACATTGCAGAGCTCTCAAAGCTCTGCTTAGACACGAGGATGCACTTTATGTATATAAAAAAAGAAGTCAAAAGCACGCTTTAAAAAAAAAAATTGGGTTGGTAAGGAAGGCAGACTGGTTGGTAAGGGAGGCAGTTCTTCTCAAAGCTGACTTTCTTGCAGCCCAAGATTCATTTGGGCAACATTCCAGGAGTCATTTAAGAAGAGTTCTATGTAGATTAAATACTTCTATTTATAAAGGGAAAAGATTTAACTGGTATGTTCTTAAAATATTTACTTCAGAAAAATCTGAAATAGAAGCTGTACTCTCAAATGGGTAAGCTTTGGTTACTTGAAAATGCACTTATATGAGATCTTTATCATCTATGTAAAAAAAAAGTAAAAGTAAATGTCATTGAAATAGCCCTTAGCCCAAGTAAAAGAAAAAAATTTAAAATGGCATATCTGAAAGCATTCATAGTTTCTAAATTAAATGTTGATACATAGCATTTCCTATTCCTGTAAAGTCTAAAAAAAGATGTTTAAGAGCTAAATAGTGCTTTGTTAGCTACTCAGGAAACCAGAGGGCTGTTTAAGAATTAATATCTCAGTTGCCTTTAATTTTAAATTTGGCTATTAAAGATCCTCTTTCCCTCCTTTTGGGGGTTTGATTTTGTGGTAACTAGATATAGATACTATATACACCAAAGTATAAAGTTGAGAATCATTACAATCTAACCACTAAAAAAATTTTTAAGGTAGAATTTTATTTAATTTTTGGATATAAATAATCTAGGGTAGTGAGGTTAAATATTGGTTGTAAAAATGTATATTTTCATAAAATTTGATTTACAAAAATACCTGGTGGGAGAAACATTTTATTGTGTTAAGCAGAAGAGTGATATTTTAAGAATTAGAATTTTAGGGAATCCACAGACTATATAACATAGCAAGAGAAAGAGAATCTCAGTTGTTCAAAGTAAAACATCCCCTAAACACTTCTGTGAATATGCTTATCCCCTTATCATAAGAATTTATGGAATATTTTTTAATATGTGAAGGTCACCTGGCTAGAGAAGTACTGAGAAGTGAAACAAAATGTATTCCTGTATAACAAGACCAAATACTGGCAAGCACTCGAGAATCTAGCACAAATCTGATATAAATGTTCTCTTTACACCTCTCAGGGCCTCAACTCCCCCTCTGGGTTTGGATGGTCTTTTGAGATTCTCGTGGTTGTGGTTCTGTGATTCCCTGAGTCTATCACATTACAACAAAATGAACAAACAAGCCCTACAGGGAATAAAAAGCTTCAGTTCAAGAGAACTGGAATGACCTGTACAGGCTTCACTTGGGAGGGAAGGATATTTCCCTCAAAGAGGATGGAGAAGAGAACCTGCTGCTAGGCTCAAACCTCTCAGTTTCTTTCAAATCATTCATGTTAAAAATATCACAAAGGTCAAACTCAACATTATTGGATTTCTCGAGCTCTTGGAATCCAGTCTCATTAGGCATGGTGTCCTTATTTGATTATATGATTTGATTCTGCTAAACAACCAAAATGTCACACTATTGAAAATCTGTGGTTATATCTGGAGGGGCCTTGTGAAGACTCCTGTACATTTTCAGTGCTCAGAAAGAAATGCAGAACCTCTGGGTAAAGTAAGAAGAAAGTTTGCCTGGAGAAAGCAGCAGTTCAGCTGAGCAAGCAGACAAATCCAAAAGGTTCAGCAGAAGTGATACAGAAAAAAAAAAATCTATTAAACTGTTCTGGGTCTCTAGTCACATATGAAGCAAATAATCTGTTAAAATGCTAACATCTTGGGACCTGAGACAGAACAGGGATGGAGGCTCATGCCTTTACTGTGGCTGACCCGGGTTCAATCCCTGGCACCACATGATCATTCAGCATCACCAGGTGCAGTACCAGAGAGTCCTGGGTGCACTTAGTTGGTTTAGATAATCCCCGACATTCCAAGTCCTTGCTCTGAACCATGATCCAACTGGCCAAGAATCACTCGAGGAGCTCCCAGACTCTCTAAACACTGTTTCCAAAACCAATTTAAAAACAAAACAAAACAAAAAATAGATCATCATGTTACTAGGTCTTGTCACCTTTCCAAGTAAAAGTGGGATCATTCAGAGACCACATATTATTATATCGCTTTATAATATTTCCACAAAGAATGCTGATCATTTGTAAAATTATCGAAGTAATTCTTAACAGGTGCTGTCTTTCAGATATCTCATCCACAGGGTCAGGAAAATAGCTCTAAGGCTAGCTGACAAGGCTGGCATGTGTGAGATGGGGGTGTTCCTTTCCCAGCACTACATGGCCCCGAGATAACTTTGTGTTTCCCAAATAATGCTAGACTTGGAGCCCAAGGTAAGAAAAGGCTATATGCAGAACCATCAATATATATCAACAATACAAAACTAGAGGATTCCCGTATTGTGTAAAGACCCTATTAGAGAGGAGAGGAAGCCCAGGTGTGTTCCTTAAGTATCCTAAGCTCTTCACCACAGCGTGCATTCTGATAATTAACCATGAAAGGGAAGTTTTCATGGAAATTCTTACTTTCAGGAGATTCAAGAATTGATTTTGATTATGCATCATCATAATTCAGTGCAAATAAAATTACAGATTTCTGAATGCTCTTACTTAGTTCAAAACCTCAGTTTTGAGTATTTCTAAAAGTAATTTCTCAATTTCCTGAACAATTTCACTATTAGAAGATGGGCTGTTATTTTTCTTCACAAAGATTCTTGGGAGAGGACTTCTTTGGCTGCATGCTTATATGAGCAAGTGTGTGCCTACAATCCCTTTTTTGTGGACACACTTCATCTATAAAGTATGCACATAGAGCAAGATTCACAGAAGTTGTAGATATCAGAAAAATACATGAGCTTTTAGCCTGTTTTAAGTTCTAAGAGAAACTCCTTATGAGTAAAGTTAGGAATAACTGAGTCAAAATAAATATATACCTAAGAGGGAAAACAGAACAGTGGTTAACCAAAAAAGTGTATCCTATTGGTTATAGTAGCATCATTTTAGTTAAAGGAAGAAACAAATCAAATATCATGAATGATAAATGTATTTAAAAATGAGACCCAGGTCTGAACCTAAGTATGGATAGATAGCTCAAAGACCAGAGTACAGGCTTTGTACTGCATAATCCTCTGAACATGATCAGAAGTCACTCCTGAGTACCAAATTAGGAGTAGCCTCACAGGTACTACCAAGTGTGATTCCCTTCAAAATGGAATAAATAAGAAAAGTGAGATATTGTTTGGCCATAAAAAGCAAACTAAAAAAATCCATGTTACAACATAGATAGAATTCAGAAGCATTACCCATTAAGACAGCTGTTGCCAAAAGTTGTGAAGAATATTATTCTGCCCATATTCAATGTCCAGAACAGAGAACTATATATTGACAGTGAGTTAGTGATTATTTAGATCTGGTGAGTACAAAGAAGTTTGGGGTGAACAGAAGGGAGGGATAGCTAAAGACAAATTTCTCTTTATGGGGGGGTATAGTCAGTAGAGCTCAGGGATTACCCCCATCTCTGCACTCAGGAATCACTCCTGGCAGGGACTGAGGACCCATATCAGCGATCAAACTCAGGTACCTGTGTGCAAGGCAAGCCCCCAAGCTGCTATAGTATTGCTCCAGCCCTAAAGCATAGTGTTTCTTTTCTTTTTTTTAATTAATTAATTAATTAATTAATTAATTAATTTTTGCTTTTTGGGTCACACCCAGCTATGCACAGGGGTTACTCCTGGCTTGTACTCAGGAATTACAATTACTCCAGGGACCATATGGGATGCTGGGTGCTGGGAATCAAACTCGGGTCGGCCTCTTGCAAAGCAAACGCCCTCCCCACTGCACTATCTCTCCATCCCCGGCATAGTGTTTCTTTAGTGGATCATGGAACAATACCAATTTGTGACTCCTGGTGTACAAACTGATGAACATAATAGGAAATAAACTGTGTGGGTCCAATGGGTGAACTGCATTGTATATAAATTACATTGTAAAAAAAAGTTATCATTTTTTAAGATTCAGACAAAATATTATGAAACTACCATGATATTAGTCATCTTTAAATTTGAAGATATATCTATATCTCATACCCATTTCACACTATCTTTCAACCCCACCACATACACATTATTAGAAAGACAAACACCCCATCACATCTTTCATTTCATCTATCTTCCAAAGCCAGCTGGTGTCTTTTCCTCCTGGCAGCTGAGCTGGTGAAGGAAGGACTCCAAAGTCAAAGTCACACTCACTTTTCTTGGGCTTCTAAGAACACACCCACATCCACTTAGGTCTTCCTGGGAGTCCCCTTGAAACCACAAAGGTACTCATGAGACTCAGCATGAATGATCTGCTACGGAAAGCCATTTCCTAATCACGGACCAAATATCTTTTGACTACTATGTTCATTTGTCGAAGAGAGGATCTTCCCTTTTTTCTAGCTCTAACATTAATCTTTTTAGAACTCTTTCATCTTCTGTTTTATTTGTAGACTCAATCTACTCTTAAATAAATAGATAAAATTAAATTTTTATAAATGTTTCATAGACCTTGCCATGTATTTACAATATAAATGAAGGAGGTAAGCTTCACTCCACATGAAGTATGAAGTTGTTTTGCTCCCATCACCAAAGTTTTATTTTTAACTTTTTAATAAAATTTTATTTTGTAATCATTCTATATTTAGAGAAGTTGCAATTTTACTAGAGAAAACTTAGTATTTATTCACTTGCCCTAAAGTTAACACCTTAGATAATATAGTAATCAAAACCAAAAGCTTATATCAGCAAAACACTTCTAATGAAAGATTTATTTAAATATCACCAATATTTTTATTGTTCTTTTTGTTACAGTACCCAATCCAAGACACCAGGTTTCGGGGATGGAACGATAGTACAGCAGGTAGGGCGTTTGCCTTGCACGCGGCTGACCTGGGTTTGATTCCCAGCATCCCATATGGTCCCCTGAGCACCGCCAGGAGTGATTCCTGAGTGCAGAGCCAGGAGTCAGCCCTGAGCATTGCCAGGTGTGACCCAAAAAGCAAAAAAATAAAAAAAAGACACCAGGTTTCATTTGATCAGAATATTTTTCAGTTTTCTCCAATTATCATTTTATCAATCTTTCTCTGTTTTTCCTAAGCCAAATGATAATTTTTCTTTGTTTGTAAAAATTGTCATATACATAAAAATATCATAGACTTAACCTAATGGTATTTTATTTATTGTAAGTCTCAGTAATCTAGGCACCCTCTCTGTGAATGTGTTGCAAATCAAACCAGCATGCTATTTATTGGCCCACATCATCATAGGTTCACAACCCAAATTAATCACCAAACAGCTCTGCAACTGAGCAATTTCATTAGCAATTCTCTACATATTACTTTATCATTAAAATCATCTTGGTCTCTATTTGCAATGTTTTGAGTATTAAATAAAATAATATGTGGACATCACTTAGTACATTATCTGGTCTAGGAAAGCATTTTCTATGACTATAGTTCTTCCTTAATGTTTTGCAATCTCTATATTTCACCTATACTATGTTTCTCTAATTAACATCATTTCATAAAAATCTTGATAAATACTTGCAAACTTAGGAGTAATTTGTGTTTCAGAAAGGAGGTGTTGTAGGTCACATGTGGAAAGAAAAGCAATAGACTAAGGTGAAAGAATGAGTTAGAAACACTATTTCATTAACCTTCACTGGGCCTTCCAGCATAGACATATACAGAATAATCCTTAAAAACAATGAGCAATACCCCTTCTATGATGAGTCTGTGATATCACTAGAATATCTAGCCAGTGCCACAGGACACTGGTTATGATCTGGCATATTTCAGATTACCACAGTCAGAGTTGGTGACAGTATAGAGCTGCTTCAACTAGATCACTTGAATTTTAAGCCATAAGGTGATCTTTGGAAATGTCACTTAAATTTACAACTCCCACAAGGAATAGATGTGACAAAATTCATTAGCAGAATGCAGCAAGTTCTAGTCCTCAACCCTAATGAGGAAGCACAACTTAACAAAGAAATGTGCAAATTATCAACTGTTTAAGAAAATACTTAATAAACATCTTCACTAGATTTCATTTAATTTTGCCATTTAAAGGGCCTCCTGTGGCGTTTAACTACACTATCAAAACCTGCTACTTCTTATAAACATCTAAAACAAAAGCAGTTATAAATTTCTATCATATCCTTGAAAAGAATGGTCCCAGGGTTTATAAATATCTAAATGGGCTCGCCTCTGAATTTGGGTTACACATACTTCTCATAAAATAATAATAATAAATCAAAGAGTAAGGTATATATTTTTGTATTTGCATAATGTTACAAATACCCTACACTATTTAAATTTATATAATAGCATTTCTAGAAAGATTATTGTGATTACCTGGTAACAAAGCACATTGATCACTAGAAGCCAGGCCAAGTTATTATGAATTAGTCTGTACTAGCAAGTTGAGAAATGTATCACCCTAGGAAAAATTAATTCTACTTAACTAAACTAAGAGTCTTAATTTAATATTTCTGTGGTTTGCCATGATTGATTGGAGATAGTATTTCATTTCAAGATCAATATGGGAGATGACATCTCAAGATCAATATTTAAAAACCAAGATGCATCAAAATAGGGCCACCAACAAGGCAAGAAATTTGGGGTCAAGATGAGAAAAATTTATGTCTTAAATTTTTTGGTATATATTTTATTGAAGTGTCATGGTATACAATACTTTTGGTGATAGTTTTATGTGTATTGTTATTCCCATAAATAGAATGCCCTCTTCCCTCCACCAATGTCCCAGAGTCCTTCCCACTCAGTCCTCCTATCTTCCTTCAACTCAATTCTGTGACCCTATTTGTTATTTCTATTGCCTTTTTTTACACCCCTATTGTATAAGTTTATATGCCACATATGAGAGAGATCATTCTTATCAAAGGGTATTATCATTCCTCTAATCAAATTACTCTCAAATGACTTCTGAGTTCTCTCCAAATCCAAAGGTCTTTAATAACTGTTACAGGTTTTTAGAATCTGCATTCCTCTTATCTCTTTGATATAATTTCATTATTCTCCCCAGGTTCATTTCACACACAACTCATTTGTCATTCTTTATCAAGTATAATCCCAATCAAGAACTTTTCATTTGCTTTGTTTATTTATTTAGACTTGTTTTCTATGCCAGACCTGGTGCTGTTCAGGGCTTCCTCCTGGCTCTGCACTCAGAGATCACTTCTGGTGTGCTCAAGGAATCATATGGGGTGCTGAGAATCAAATCTTCGCTGGTCAAATGCAAGGCATGCACCATGTGATAGTACACTCTGGACCAGGTTTCAGTATACTCAAAATGTGTCTATTAAGTATAGCACCCTAACAAATTTGTATAGCTGATTCATAACCCCCTTCTGATCCTTGGAAAATGATATCATTATACCCTTCGAAATTTTGTCTCTGCAACACTTAACAATCATCTAACAGATATTTGATGAGTTTTGCTCATTATTTTTGGTGATTGAGATTGGACCTAATTTGTACATTGCCATTTCTTTAGAAACTAGTATTATGTCCATCAAAATTCAGTCAAATAGAGAACAGTAATGATGCAGTGGCTAGGGTACCTAGGATGCACCCAATGCATGTTGGATACCCAGCATTATACAGTATCCCAATCATCAGCAGGTATCCACATGCACTCCAGGTCCTTTGCACATGCATATGGTCTTGGAGGTTCACAGGTACCACACAGGCACTGAGCAGCACCTCATCCTTTGGACCCAGTATGGTAGGCTGACCAAACATCAGTGGGATGACCAAGACACTTGGAAGATCACTTGGAAATCCTCCCAATTAGCTAATCAAATTTTTAAAAATCAACTTTAATTACAAAGAAATTTCACTTGAGAGCCAGATTGCCAGAATTCAAGCATCAGCTTAATCATCCACAAGATACATGGTCTTGATAAAGTTGTTCAGGATATTGCACCTCAGTTTCCATACCTAGAAAATGAAGAGGATATTAATACCTAACTTGAAGACTAGTTGTTTATAAGATAATTGTCTGTTGTCAACTAAATATGATGATTTACATCGATTATATAGTATGGCATTTGAAGAATGGTAAATACTATTACTACTGATTGTTAAGAAAGCAATATAATATGTAACCATAAAGAGATCACAACTTTGTAATCATATGACTATAATATAAAATCAGATCTGCTGTTCTTAGCTCTATTTCTTTACAAAGCACAATTAACTTCTAAAAAACCTAAACACAATTAACTTCTAAAAATCATAATTTACAATATCTTAACTACAAATCAGAAAAACAATCCCACTTAATCTATTTGTAAGCAAGATAAAATAAGATAGTATGATATTTTTTCTAGTAGTGCTAATTTGCTTTCTACTAGAATAGTAAAATACTAATTCTAGTATGAAATTAGCACTATTCTTAACACTTACTGCCATGCTGGCTAAATAAATGACATGACTTTTATCATATCTGGATATTCATTTATTCTGGTGATTGCTTTTTGCCTTTCCTATAGTCTTTCCAATTACTGTTCTATGCTCTGGTAGTCAAATTTGCGTTCTGAAACCAAAAATTCTGAGACCTGAAGCACTTTCTATTCATTCCCTGGAAAGTAGGCTCTCTCATGGAAGAGACATGAGAAAATAATTTGACCATGTTATAATTCTTATGACACTAGTGAGGTCTACACAATAGATTCATTTATATAAAATAGTTTTTTACTCCCATCTATGGTCTAGGTTCTGGGTGGTGAGAACCTGGAATCCTGTAGTACCTAAAGTTAAGTTTGTGAATACACAGGATCTCAACCCTGGAGGAATGCGTGAAGCTAAAGGGGATCACTGTCACTGTCACCACTGTCACTGTCATCCCGTTGCTCATCGATTGGAGTTAATAATAGAGCGTGTTAGTTTTTCATGGTGTTAAAGAAGTTACTCTATATTGCTGCATTGGAAAAACTAACTTGGGACAAATAGACTTGGATCAGAGGCCACTCTGAGTTATATCTGTATTATACCCAAGTTGTGGCCTTCATTAATCATTAAAGAATCCACTCTATAAAAAACACAGAGTATTTGTGCTCTCAGTAATCATTCCTAGTATTTCCACTGTACCACTATTATATTTATAGCTTCTACTTAAAAGATTCAACTATTGGAAGTAATATTATTTTAAGCATTTTCATTTACATAGGTCTTGATGTATGTTATTAAAACATGTTCAAAACTCTTAATTTAGGATGGCTTAAAAATTTAGCTCAATGTTAATATAAACATATATTCACATAATTAAACATATAAAAATAAATTTTACTAGCAAATCCATGAAATATATTCAAAATTTTTTAATATGGATATTTATTGTTTTATTAAAGGAAATAAGAAAAAGCAAATGAAGATTAGTAGGTTGATATCTATGCAAGTTGATATTTCAATTTTTCTCAAGCTCTCCACAGACTACCAGAACAAAGGTACTCAGCACTCACTTGTTCAATCTGGGACAGTGGGGTAGTGAGGAAAAACAATATTAATTTCTTCCTAGAACCAATCAAAAGGCAACATACATAAAAACTAACAAGTCTGCCAAAAATCTTCATCCATGTATCCAAATATCAAAGGAAAAAATAACAATTATAGATTTGTAAAAGTTATGATAATCAGATATATTTCTTTTTCTAAAAATTTTTTATTGAGTCACCATGTGGAAAGTTACAAAGTTTTCAGGTTTAAGTCTCAGTTATACAATGCTCGAACACCCATCCCTTCACCAGTATACATATTCCTCCACCAAGAATCACAGTATAGCTCCACCCTGCACCCCCACACACCTAACCCCCATGCCCCTAGCCCCCCCACCCTTAGCCCCCCCGCCTGTGTAACTAATTTCACTTTACTTTCACTTAATAAGATATATTTCTTAACATAATTTTAAAAATAACATCACCTGATGATGTTGTTTGTAAATTAGAAACATAAATTGGCATTGTGTCATTTTACACTAAAGGGAAAATTCATATACAACAGTTCTAATGTCAGGCAAGAAGGACATGTATACACATGGTCTCTGAACTCTCTGACACGGAAGGGCTAGCATATGGCTAGCATTGCGGCAACTGAAGAGCTAACCAGTAACCCTAATTCATTAATATCTCTGATTCACTTTTTCCTTTTAGCTTTATAAAACTCATCCCCCTGATTTGGAAATTTTTAAAGCCTACATAGCATGGGGACCAGGTGGTGGGGTCAGTGAAAATAACATACAACCCAGTTATTTGATGATTTGTTTTTGGTTTATACATTTTTCTGTTGTTTTTTTCCTCCTCCTTTGTCCTATAATGATTATCAGACTTACACCTTCAACAAAGAAAAGTGAATGGACATATGAAGAGACAATTATGAAATACCTATGAAACAGATGTCAATATAATGTCAATGTTAAGAGAGCATAATTGATCTCCTATTTTCCTGTAGCATATTTGATATGCCAAAAATAGTAACAACAAATCTCATGATGGAGATGTTACTGGTGCCTGCTCAAGCAAATCGATGAGCAATGGGAAGACAGTGACAATGACAGTGACTTTCTTAGTTGAATATTAAGGGTCATTCTTTGGTGCTTCTTAACATGCAGTCATATTTTTATTTGTTCAGAATTACTTCTTTGCACTGCTTTGATAAATGTGCCCGTATCTAATTCATCTTCTGCCGTGCCCTGTACTTAGTTAGAACACAGAATTTCTTGACAATGTAATTAAATTACTTATCATAGCCAGTAGTAATACACTAAATCCTAAATGTTTAATAATCTGTAGGATGATTATCTCCCTTACAAATGACTGTATATTCTCAAAACCTATTTTTGTATATATTAATATAAAAGTTTAAGAGTTTCCATGGTAGGAACCCTTTGTGCCTAAAGACTTTGATTCCAGAGACCTAACACATTCGGGCATCCAGCACAGCTTCTTATAGCAATGCACTGGGACTGTGAACTGGGCTACAACTCCGTGCTGCCCGGGGTGGATATTTCCTCCCCACCCCATCTTCCTGCACGGAAAATGGCGGCGACAGCAACATCCACATGGCTGGAGCCATCTTCTAAGACTCCTAACCCAGAGGTATACGACTTTTACACTTGGGGCTCCTAGGGAATCATGGGAAGTGGGTGTAACCGGCACGCCCTCGGCCCAGATAAATTCGGAGCTGCTGAGAGTGAAACAGACCCTCTGCGCCTAAAGACTTTGATTCCAGAGACTTCTTACAGCAATGCACTGGGACTGTGAGCTGGGCTATGCAATTTCTGGCAGAATTTTCCCTGGACTTTATACAGAAATCCAAATGAAACGGTTCCTTTTTAACAGGTCTGACGGGGGGGAAACTCCAAACAGTGAAAGTGAGTTTTTGTTGAAATATTGAAAGTTATTAAAGTAGCAGCCATTTTTCTGGACTGTGAACGAAGCAACAGCCCCACGCCGGCCAAGAAGAGGAAATATCCCTCTTTCCCGGTTGTTTCCCATTTTCAGGGAGAAACGCAGCGTGGCGTCTACCATACTATGAGGCGCAGGAAGGGGGATAAGGGGGGGGGGAAAGGAAAAGGAAAAAGAAAAAAAAAAGAGTTATGTACTTGGAGCAGTGGGGCTACATATCTCTTTATTCCCAGCAATGGAAAACTAATTATGAAATGCTTCCTTGGCAGTAGGGCTGTCTTTCTTGAGGGGAAACTCCAACAACAATAGTGAGTTTTGTGTTGAAATATGGAACATAATCAAGGTAAAGAGAAAGTGAAGTGAAATTCATCAGTTATACAGTTGGGGGTGAGGGGGCGGGGGCAGGGGGGTATACTGGGGTTTTTGGTGGTGGAATATGGGCACTGGTGAAGGGATGGGTGTTTGAATATTGTATAACTGAGACATAAACCTGAGAACTTTGTAACTTTCCACATGGTGATTCAATAAAAAATTAAAAAACAAACAAACAACTGCTTAACTAATAAAAAATGTAATTGCAATCCAAAATTTTGAGGTATATTTCCTTTAAATTAGTCTTTTTAAGTCACTGTAAATTGTTTTATTAAAAATAAGTTATCCTTTTTTCCAAAAAATATAAATTATTTGTCAATGTTAAAAAAAAGAGTTTCCATGGTAAGTTTTAGAGTTATGGTTCAGAAACACCCAATATTATATTAAATTGGTGGTCATGACTTTAAAAGAAATTTGGGGCTGGTAAATATGAATTGCATATAAAGGTCTGAAACAAGCTGAGACACATTGTGTTTACAATGGGTGAATCTTCCCAGGTCTTATTCATTTATTTATAGCGTTCAATCCATGGCTTTGCACTACTGGTGCTGACTCCTAGTTTCAGAGCTGTTTTTCCACTCCAAATTCAAACTAGTTTTAACACTGTTTGTTGGACTTAATGCTATGTACTTAGCTTCTGACCTGTTATATCTCTAAATAGCACCTCTGCTTAATATTTGATCACCTTAAGTTACTTTGATGACTAGACTGAAATGTTTGTTCACATATCAAGATTCAGCAGGTCTAAAGCTGTCAAGGTGAGGACAACATAAAGTAATGCAAATAGATGTGCTTATTAAATCATAAGCCCAATTATACAAACCCCAGAAGAACTGACCTTTGTTGTAAAGGATATCTTCCTTTAGGTCATTACTGCATGAAATTAGTCATCCACCATTGTTCAATGAAAATGCCATTAGAAATGACATTAAAATTTTGTGTACTAGGCAGCATTTCAGGCTTTACTGTTATATCTGTAGTGATATGGAAATTTTAAATGTCTATTCCTATCTGAATGTCAATTTTATTGATCACTTGCTTCTTAGAAATCCAGTGATAGTGATTGCTAATATTTATGTATGTCTAATTTCACACTGACAAGTATTGCATAGATGATGCCCCAAACTTCTTGAGTGATTATGTGGTATAAATATAAATAATTATATAGGCTGGTAACCAGATTACAGATAATAAATATTAAAATAGATGTATTCATCCATTTTAGAGAAAATATAGACTATTTAGGTGAATTCACAATCTAAAAAGACAATCAACAAATATAAATAACACAAAATAACTAAATCATCACTGACACATTAATAAAGTATTTGTATTACACTTGGGCTCAACAAGTTTTGTTTTAGGCAGTCTATAAAAAATATCACCAATTTTACTTTGGACTATTTTCAATGCCAAATACTTCCCATACATTTTGTGATATCACTAACATCCCAATATTAAACCAGAAGAGGTACTATCATGAAAGTAATCAATATCCTTGATAAAAATGAACATGGACACAAAATGTATAAGTATTAATAAATGAAAGACCACAAGATATATGACTCTTGGCATTCCACAGTCAATAAAAGTTTACGCTGGCAATTAAAATGTGATTTCATATTCTAGGCCTAATCAAAGTATTTACATTTATTTAGAGGCTAAATAAAATCATATTATCAACATATTTGGAAAAAATTGATATCTATTGATATAATCTCAGTACATTTGATAGACTTGCCTTAACATTATGACAGAAATAATACATGAAAGAAATTAAAAATCTAAAGGTACTATTTTATTTCAATGGAAAAAACTGAATATTACTCCCTCAGTTCTGGAATAAAGGAAGTCCACCATCACTCTTACATAATAGCATCATAAATTGTAGTGTTGTGTTGTGACATGACCCTGCATGCTGCTAACCCAGGTTCAATCCCTGGTATTGCATATGGCACCTGGGGCTTGATAGGAGTGATCTCTGAATGCAGCATTAGGAGCAAGCAAATCCAAGATTAAAAAAAAAGACTTATAGTCCTAGATAGTACAATAAATCAATTTTTAAGGGAAGGAAAAAGATGTCATAAAAATCATTCTTAAGAGGTTCGGTTGTTCCTTATAAAGTTAAACATATATATGCCATATGGCTCAGTAATCCCACTCAGGTATTTACTGAAGACTTATAAAAATGCATATTCATACAAAGGCCTATATTCTGAAAAGCATAAAAGATTTAAGATAAATCTATGCAAGTACAAGAATGGAACTAGACAGTATCATTCTGGAGCAAAGTTAGTCAGAAAGAAAGGGAAGTTTGATCCCCTGCACCATATGTGATCCTCCAAGCACCACCAGGAGTGGTCCCTGACAACTGAGCCAGGAGTAAGTCCTGAGCCCAGAAGAAAAAACAGGGGCCAGAGAAATATTACATCAGGAAAGGCACTTGTCTTGCATCAGCTGACTCAGGTTCTGTAGCACTGTAGCACTGCCGTTCCCATTGTTCCTTGATTTGCTTGAACCAGCACCAGGAACATCTCCATTGTGAGACTTGTTGTTACTGTTTTTGGCATATCAAATACGCCACGGGTAGCTTGCCAGACTCTGCCATGCAGGCAGGAGGCTCTTGGTAGCTTGCCGGGCTCTC